>NW_026779039.1:15000-615000 GCF_030144855.1 Hypanus sabinus
TTTATGCAGTCCTGGGTAGGTCTGTAGTCTAGTGTAGTTTTTGTGTTGTTTTACATAGTTCAGTGTAGGTTTTGTATTGTTCATGTAGCATCATGGTCCTGAAAAACATTGTCTCGTTTTTACTGTGTATTGTACCAGCAGTTATGGTCGAAATGACAATAAAAAGTGACTTGACTTGACTTGACTTAACTTGACATTGTAACTTCAGTATTACCTTGCCAGACCCTTTGATTTTTAGCATATATAAATGTCATGTGATATTGCATCAAGGAACCACTTCTTCCAAGAGTGTGTCCAATATGATTCCTACTTCTTTTTCTGAAAATATACTTCAACCTCCACTAGCTTCAGTGTCTGACCAATGATTTTGCTTACAGTTGCAACAGTGTGATGAATGGAGTTTCAGAAGAAGAGAATTTAGGGAACAGTAATCATAATTCTGTAAGTTTTCATGTATCTATGGATAAGGATAACACTGGACATGGAATTGAATTATTTCCCCCAGTAGGCTCCCCTTAACAAGTCTATCAAACACATGTACCACTGCATATGACTGTACTCAACTGCTGGGCAAATTTCCAGACAATACCAGGCCCACATTCTCCACAACAGTGACAAAACATGGGGTCAAGCACCACATTCCCACAACTGCCCCATCAATCCTTACCCATCCATGTAGCCTGGACTCAGAAAAACTGGCAGCTGTGAACACTAAGTTTGTCAACATGGAAACATCTGGCATTGAACACTGGTAAAATAGCCCCTGAGCTTCACTCCTTATCCCTCCCTAAGTACAAAGGTGGTTGCTGCCCATATGGTGATTACGAACACCAGGGAAGAGGTATTTGTAGCTTTACATCAGATTAAGTTTGATATATCCCCATGACCTGACTGAGTGCATCCTTAGATCTTGTGGATGCTAGGAAACAAATTCAGTTAATTGTTTGCCACTAGTGAAATTCCTGAAAAGTGGAAGGTGACTAATGTAATTCTGTTATTCATGAAGCATATCAAGGAAAAGCCTAACAACAGTAGTGGGGGATATAGTAGAAGGAGTTCTGAAGGACAGGATCTAACAGCATTTGGATAAATGAGTTTGATTATGAGAAATCAGTGATGCATTTTACATTCAAAGTCATGCTTAATGAATATTTTGAATAGGTAACCAAAATGTATAGATGAGGATAGGGCAGTGGATTTTGTCTACTTTGGATTTTAGCAAGTCCTTCAACAAGGTACTGCATGGTAGGCTGGTCTGGAAGAAAAATCTCATATGGAATCCATGATGTGCAGCTTTGGTGGATTCAGAATTAGATAAGCAGTGCAGGGTATTGTCTGCAGATTGTTTCCCAAAGTGGAGACTGGTAATTAGTGTGCCATAGATGTTGAGATTGGGCCCTTTAATCAATACTTATATAAATGTTTGAGACACTAATGCACAAAGCTTTATCAATGCAATGACAAAAAAAGGACATGTTGTAAAAGAAGATTATCACAGAATAGAAGTCAGTCTTGGTCAGTTGGGGAAGTGGTTCAAGAAATGGGAAATGGATTTCAATACAATTAAGAATAATGTGATGCATTTTGGAAAGTGAAATCTACGTAGGCTTTTAACAGTGAACAACAGTATTGTAGAATGTAATCCATCATCAATCAGAGCACTGAGTATAAAAGATGAAAGGTCATGGTATGATTGTGCAAGATGCTGGTCAAGCTTGCACTTGGTGAACTTATCTATGACTCTCAAAATTTTAAACACTCAGTAGGGTGCTTTATTATTGAAAAACTGCGGTTAAACTAGAAAGAATGCAGAGATTTATAAAAACGTTGCCAAGACTAGAAAGCCTGAGTTATAGGTAGAGGATTGCAGGGGAAACAGGAATGACCTTATGTCAGTGTTTAAATATATGAGAGCCATAGATAATTTCTTAGGTAACTGTCTTTTCCCCAGGATAAAAGAGTTAAGATCTTGGGAGCATCGCTTTGCAGTGAAAGTGGAAGTGAAGGGCAACTTTTTCACAAAGAGGGTGATAAATATATTCAAAGTATAAAGTTCAATGTAAATTTATTATCTATATACTTACATATAAGTGTATTGTATTATGTATAAGTATATGTATATACCATCATGTACAATCCTGAGAATAATTTTCTGGTGGGATTTCACAGTGAATAGAAACACAATAGAATCAATGAAAAATCATACAAGAAACACAAATGCAAACAATGTGCCAAAGACAACAAACTGTACAATTGTAAGAAGAAAAATTGACCATTCCAAATACACAGAACTTACTGAACTTATTAAGTGAAAAATGCCAGAAATATGCTGAACTAAAAATGTAAATTGAAAGACCTTGTCCTGATAGTAATACCTACAACTAGAATCATCCCAAAGTCACCACACAGTAACATTAAATAATTTGGGGGGGGGGGGCAAAGTAATATTTATGTAAATCTTCAGAAATCCACAATACTAAACACCATTAGAATAGTCTGAAGTTTTGCAATAATTGAGAAATAAGCTTGCTTGGCTATGCCTGTACCTCAGGTTTTCTCAAGTTTGAGTTGAGAAAAAAAATGATAATAACAAATAAGCAATAAATATTGAGAACATAAGATGTAGAAATGTTGTAAGCCGTAGGCTAAGAAAACAATTCAATGTTGTGGAAGAGGCTGTGTGTAGCTAAGTTTAAGAGTCTGATGGCTGAAAGAAAATAACTATTCCTGAATTCTGTTGGTGTGGATCCCAGGTCTCCTGTACCTCCTTCTTGATGACAACAGCATGAAGAGAGCATGATGGTGGGGTTGTTGTGATAGATGCTGCTCTTCTGTGACAGAACTCACTGGCAGGAGGGCTTTGACCATGATAGGCAGGACTGTATCAATTACCTTTTGTAGGCTTTTCTGTGCAAGGGCTTTAGTGTTTCCATACTAGGGTATGCTACAGCCTATCAATATACTCTCTAGTAAACACAAGGAAATCTGCAGATGCTGGAAATTCAAACAACACACACAAATGCTGGTGGAACGCAGCAGGTCAGGCAGCATCTATAGGGAGAAGTACAGTTGACGTTTCGGGCTGAGACCTTTCGTCAGGACTCACGAAGGTTCTTGGCCCAAACCATTGACTGTACTTTTTCCTATAGATGCTGCCTGGCCTGCTGCTTTCCACCAGCATTTTCGGTGTGTTACTCTCTAGTAAACATCAGTAGAATTTTGTCAAAGTTTTAGATGTCATGGTGAATCTTTGCCAACTTCTAAGGAAATAGAGATTCTGCTGAGCTTTCTCCATAATTTCAATTATGAGATGGGTCCACATAAGGTCCTATGAAATGTGTTTGTAGACTGACATTGTCAGGCCTGTTTCTCTTTCACTCTATTTAGAACACTAGGAGTGAAATCAGTTTTGCTATCACAAACTCCAACCAGAAAGCTCTGGTAATTTTCCACTCTTTAGAAATGAATAGCATTTTTGTACAACTGGAATAGCCACAGTCTCATAATGCCAGAGACTTGAGTTCAATACTGAGGAGGTGAATTATGCGCAGATTGTATATTCTCCCTGTGACTATGTCATTTTCACCTAATTTTCTGCCATATCCCATACATATGTGTTTCAAGATGTATAGGACATATATTAGAAGCATTGCACGCACAATGCCTCAGCATTGTCAAAGACCCCTCCCTTTCTTCTCTCAATCTCTTTGATCTCCTGCAATCATGCAGAATGTACCACAGTACAAAACCATAACTGTCAGGGTGGGTAACTTCTTCCTCCTCAAAGATGTTAGACTTGCTGCAACCCAGCACGTACGTATACTCTCTCTGACTAATCTGCATGAATAGTGTGGAATACAAGCTTTTCACTGTAACATGTGACAATAATAAACCAATACATATAAATGAATCAATTCATGGTCTTTATTCATGAGAGGAACTACGTTCATTGTACTTTTTGCCTCAGTATTATGTTCACTGCGATCTTCAGGTACAGGTTTGCAAATTCTGTTGGATAAAGACAAAAACAGTTCATTTTAGGATTGTACTAGGTCATTGGATGGCAATCTGATCTTCTATGCCACAAAACTGAGAGTTCACATTTCACCTTAAACCTTGTGATCTAAACTACTTACAATATTACTGAGTGACTGCTCTACTGATGGGGATTTTCTTTTGAATGGTTTGTTTAATTAGTGTTTCTGTTTCAGTCCCTGGTACATGTAAAAAAAAAAGCATGGGCTACCTATCTTTCAGCCAATCTCACTAAAATAGTTTCATGGCCTTATCACATTGGTTTTTACAACTCTTACAGTATGCTTTCCACATGTAGTTGGTTAAGGACAGGACTACTTAATTCAAAGTTCAATGTACATTTACTATCAGGTATGTATACTGTATACAACCTTGAAGTTTCTTTCTTCAAAAACAAAGGAACACAATAGAATCCTTCAAAAAAACATAGCGGAGATCATCAAGCACCCAATGTGTGATTAAAAAAAACAATGAAGAAGTAAGCTAATAACACAAAGAGCATTAACTGCAGAGTATCTGAAAACTTAAGAGGTTTGGCATGAGTCCCCAGAGGTTTTTCTACAAGGGCACCATTGAGAGCATCCTGACTGGCTGTGTTATTGCCTGGTATGGGAACCTCAATTGCAGGACATTGCAGAGTGGATTTGAACTTCCCTCTATTCAAGACATTTACAGCAGCAGGTGTGCAAAAAGGGCCTGGAGGATCATCAGGAACTCCAACCAGCCCAACTACTAACTCCTTCAGCTGCTTCTATCTGGCAAAAGGTACCACAGCATTGAGGTCAGCACCAATTGGGTCCAGGACAGCTTCTTCCACCAGGCCTTCAGATTTATCAATGCCCATTGATCTGATTGCATATCTGACTACATTATGTCTGACTTATGTACGTGTACAGAAATCAATTATGTATAGAATCTTAGTATCAGGTCAACATCCTCCCACATTTCCCTTCCTTTTGGCTTGTACATAAGGATGGTGATGCAACCTAAAGAGTTTTACTCCTTGGATGTAAGAAATAAAATAAATTTTAAAACATACAACGATCATGATTGATTTGTTATGCATATTTATCTGGTGCTATTTTCTTGTGATGCTGTCATAAGTATGTATTTCATTGCTTCTGTGCTTGTGCATATAACATTATGCTCAACTTTGAATTAGGAATAGCCTAATATTTCTGTTACCTCAGGTCTTCTCAATGCACTTCATGAAAATGTGACCAAGGAATATAATTCATGATTTTTTTGGTGAAGGCAAAGGCATGAAATTGAAAAATAGAGCATAGAACATTGAACAGTGCAAGCCATATTTGCCCCAAAGGGTTGTGCTGACATTTTTACTTAGGATCAATCTACTTTCTTTGCAATAGCTCTCTATCTTGCTTTCATCCATGTGACTGTATAAGAGTCTCTTAAATGCCCTCAGATATCTGCTTCTACCACCACCCAAGTAGTAAATTCCTTCATTCACCATACTCTGTACAAAAACACTTACCTCCGACTTCCTATACTTTCCTCCAATCACTTTAAAATTATATCTCCTCATATTAGTCATTTTTACACTGGGTAAGTTTTTGGCTTTCCACTCAATCTATGCTTCATCATCTTACACATCACATCTTATTTTCCTTTGCTCCAAAGTCCTACTCACTCAACCTATCCTCATAAAGACCTGTGCTCTAGTCCAGGTGGCATCATGGTGAACTCCTCTGCACTCTCTCTAAAACTTCTTCACCCTTCCTAAAATCAGGTAACCAGAAATTAACACAATATTCAAAGTGTGATCTAACCAGAGATTTATAGAGCTGCAACATTCCCTCATGGTTCTTGAACTCAATCACCTATCTAATGAAGCCCGACAGATCAAATGCATTCTTAAAAATGTGGACCCTTTGTGAACTTCTGATGAATTTTATGGAAGAAATATTTTGTGTAATCTCACTAGCAGGCATATAATGGCTCTGGTGACTCTTGCTTTAATTTTTCTGCACAGCTGCCAGTCATTCCATGGATACTACACATAGAATAGCTCACAGAAGTGACTGACAGTAGCACTGGTAAGTAACTATGCAACATATGATTTCAAACTGCAATTCTCTGGATGTGGACATTACTTGAAAATCTGGCATGTATTCCTGCCTCTTAATTTTGCTGAGAAGTAGAAGGTAGGCCTTATGTCTTAGATAATGATGTTACTGAAATTTGTTGAAATTTAGTTATTTGATAGAACCACCAGAAGGTGATTAAAAGTCAATCAATTTGTTGCTGGATTGAAAATTATAGGTACGCCAACAATTTACCAATCACTGTTGCAGACAGCAGGATTTAATTGCTTATAGTATGCATTCTGAGACAGAGCTAAAGGATAGTTTATTTAATTAATGCTTGCATTTGCAGAAGTTTTGGTATATTTTTCTTTTTACTAATTTTATCCACATTTTCGAAGCATCAATTATCTTTTATGTGTCATTGTTGACAAAGCAAAAATTTACATATAGCATGTGTTATTGTGGACATCTATAAGATTGTATAGAGAATCCTGAGGTGGAAAAAGGGATTTTTGAAACTTTGGGGCTGGGAATCTCATCTGTCTCTAGCAATGCAATTAAATTCAGGAAGAAATGCAGAATTGGAAGAATGGAGAAACTTTACAAGGGATATTTAGAGATAAGAAAGGACAAGTGAATGGAGAGCAACACACACAAAATGCTCCAGGAACTCAGCAGGCTAGACAGCATCTATGAAAAAAAGTACAGTCAAGTAGATTTCCAACATCTGCAGATTCTCTTTTGTTTGTGAAGTGAATGCAGAGCTTCGAGAACAAGAAGATTTTGAGACTGAGTTGCTTTGACATATATTGAATGACTAAAAATATTTGCTGTTGACTCCTCATCAGATTGATTTTAAGTCTCACCCTCTGCTTTGAGAAATTATTCCTCCAACCATTTGCTCTTAGTTGTCAGATGGATACTTCTTCCTGAATCCTTTATGTCTAAATTCTCTTTCTGGAAAGCAAAAGGACAAATGAGTAAATTAGGCCCATAATGTGAAAGTTACTATTTTATTAACACCAGTTGCAGTAAATGATAATAAATGCAGTAAGTGCAGTAATTTATTAAATACCATGTATTTAATGAGTGTTTTTCATCCCAGGAACAATTCTGATAGGAATTAGATTAGAACAGCACTCAATCAGAAATTGGAAGCCTGAGAAAATGTAGTTCACTCAGATTTGCTGATTGAGTAGAAAAGGCAGTGACTTGCAGCAGTTTGGAGCTTTGAGCAGCACCTGATCAGTGTTTGAGATTGACTGACAAGAGCAAGTTAAAGTAAGGCAGGGTGGCCATTGTTGGAGTGGTCAGAGCTAGAGTGGGATTTTGGGAGCTTTAGCTTAATTGAGGAGAAGCGAGTGAGTGATGGCAAAATCAGAAGTAGATAGACTTATTTTTCTCCCCACAGTTTCCTTCTTTGTAGTTGCTCAGTTAGGAATAGTAGAGGTACCTGGCAAGATAGAGGAATGCCCTTCTTGTAGGATCTGGGAAGGCTAGAAGACCTCCGGAGTGCCTGACAACCACAACTGTGAGGTGCTTCTAGCTGCAGGTTCTAACACTTTGTGTTAGGAAGCTGGAGCTGGAAATGGATGTTCTGAATCATTCAGGAGGGTGAAGAGGTGACAGAAAGTTAGTTACCCTCAAAGATCAGACACAGGAGACAGGGTGACAGTCAGGAAGGGGAAAGGAGTTAAGGAGCCAGTGCAGAGTAACCCTTGTGGCCACCCCCCCCTTAGCAATAGGTATATTACTTTGGGTACTGTTGGGGGGGAAGGGAATGACTTGGCAGAGGATAGGTACAGCAATCAGGTCTCTAGTACTGAGTTAGAATCTGTGAAGTGGAAGTGAAGTTGAGAGAAGAGTTGAACTGTGGTGTTAGGGGAGTCATTAGTTAGGGGAAAAGAAAAGGGGTTCTGTGGACAAGAATGAGATTCCCAAATAATATGTTGCCTCCTGGGTGCCAGGGTCCAGGATATCATAGATCAACTTGTTAAAATTCTTACTGGGAAGGATGTACAGCCAAGTCTTGGTCCATGTAGGTACCAATGGCATAAGTAGGAAGAGTCAGAGTTACTTCAAGTGATTTCAGGGAGTTAGCTTCATCGAGTTCTGAAATCCTTGTTTGTTGCCATTCAAATTCCAGTCTAAACAATTTGATACTAACCATCTTTAAAATCCCTTCAAGCAAGAAGAATTTTTGGCTGAATTTTGCATCTACAAATCGTTTGTAGTTTTCCACTAGTTTTTCATCTAGAAGCTTTGAAATTGCATCCAAAATTAAAGGGACTTGCTTAGATGGTGGTTTAGTGTCACCGTTGTTTTTCCCATTGCCGTTAGAATCTTTCCCATCTTTAGTTTCTTGTGCTCTAGTATGCATTCCCAGCGAACTAAAATCAAGGCTCAAAGAATATTTCTGCCATATAAACTCCTTTAGTGTAGATATAAATAAGCCAGTTAAGGGTGATTACAGGTAAAAGAAGTAAAAGAATTGAGCAAAGCCAAAGGATGCCTCATGCCATAAGCACCTCCTTGAGAGTCGTCAAAAGTTAGTTTTCATTACATAGAGGAAGCCTACTTTTTACTGTGAGACTCCAGCTGAAAGCAAATTGATTTTTTGAAGTGGGTTGAGAGAAATTACTGAGTACGATGTGATTTATAGTTTTAGGGAACAATTACAATAAATAGTATCACAAACACAAGGAAATCTGTAGATGCTAAAAATACAAACAAGACACACACAAAATGCTGGTGAAATGCTGGTCAGGCAGCACCTATAGGAAGAAGTGCTGTCGACATTTCGGGCCGAGAGTCTTCATCAGGTCAAATAATATCACATGCAATTTTCTATTGAAACAGAAATAAATGAATAATAAGTTTGCAAAATGGAAAATTTAATCAGTTCCAACAGTGATTGTGATTATGATAGAATTCTCACAGATTTCCTTCAGAAGTCCTATAGGCATCTGTTATTCTTGAGAGACCATGGATTTGCAAATTGGCACAGGTCTGGGCAGGGTTGTATGGGAGACCAGCAGTTGCCCATGCTGCAAGTCTCCCCTCTCCATGCCACCAATGTTGACCAAGGGAGGGGCAAGGGCCGATACAGCTTGGCACCGGTGTCGCAGAGCAATGTGTGGTTAAGTGCCTTGCTCAAGGACACAACATGTTGCCTCAGCTGAGTCTCAAACTAGTGACCTTCAGATCACTAGACCAACGCCTTAACCACCCGGCCATGTGCCAACACTATGAACTTGAAGATAGGTTTAGTTCCTTAACTCGTTTACTTCTTGATCAATCCATTGATGGACTGATCCTACCTCCTTGTCATTGGTTTGTCATTAAAAGAGAGGCAGTCAAAAATAGCTAATGTGTCAAGTCCTTTTTCTGGTCTGACTACTTTTAAGGATAATTTACCTATTAATGTAACCTTGCAGATCTCAGCAGGTTGAAATAATTTAAGGGGAATCTGAGGTGGTGTCAATGTGGAATGAGCTGGCACTGAAAACAGTGTATATGGTTCTATTGTAGCACTTAAAAGGTTCAGGTAGGTACATAGATGAGAATGGCATGGAAGGCTATGGTCTGGGTATAAGTAAATAGAACTAGTCTTAAAATCAAGTTAGTATGGATTAGCTGGGTTGAAAGCCTGTTGTTGTGCAATATAGCCCTATTGTTAGATGTGTCCCAAATGTTCTACCATTTCAGTCTAAATCAGATTCCAAACCTTTATCAGGTATCTTCTAGGAAGATTCTGCTGCATTGTACAGTGCTGCCTTTGTATTTCTAAGAGACTGTGGTTAAAAATGTTACCAGCCACATCAAAGAAAAGGAGAATGCAATACTAGAATCTGAAACAACTAAATACTGAAGGAATTCCATCAACCTGTATTGGAACCATAGCTCTCCATACCCCTACCATCCAAGTCCTAATCAAAATCTCTCTTCAATGTTAAACTCCAGATCTCTTATTACTTATTTTCGTAACCCTTTCCATACTCTCATGATCCTCTGTGCGAAGAAGTTTTCCCTCATGTTCCATTTAAACTTCTCACCTTTCAACCTAAACACATGTCTTCTAGTTGTAGTCCTAACCGACCTCAGTGGGAAAAGCCTCACTCCATTTACCCTATCTATACCCCTCATAATTTTGTATACTTCTATCAAATCTCTTCTCGATCTTTTATGTTCCAAGGAATACAGTCCTAACCTATTCAGTCTTTCCTTATAACTCAAGGACAATGTCAAAATCTTTCTTTATGACCTTTCTTCCTGTGATGCCACTTCAATTAAATTATGGACCCGTATTCCTAGATTGCTTTGTTCTACCACACTAATCAGTGCCCTAACATTTTCTAAGTTTGGTTAGCCATGACCTACCACATATGAAGACCTGCTGATTATCTTTAATCAATTTCCATCTTTCCAAATGCTCACATACTGTATCTGGTCCCTTAGAATAACTTCCAATAACTTTCCCACTACTGATGTCAGGCTCACTTATTCTTACAGTATATCTTAACAGTGGAACAACAGTATCCTTAAATCTTCTCAAACCTCTCACTAAGTATGATTTGAATATCTGCTACAACCCTTGCAATTACTTCACTTGCCCTGTGCAGAGTCTGAGGGAACTCCCTAGGATGGATTGACCCTAATTTGCCTCAAGACAGCAAACACCTCTTTCTCTGTAATCTGCACAGGGTTTATGAAGTTGATGCTATTTTGCCTCACTTCTATAGACTCTGTTGTCCATCTTCTGAGTAACTACAGATGCAAAAAAATTCATTTAGGATCTGCCCCATCTCATTTGACTCTAGGATTTACCCTAATCTTGTTTGTTTAGTCCTCCTGTTTTCTTTCTGAAATGTTATCTTGCATTTCTAATACTCCATAAGCTCCTCATTTGTTCCTACCTGTCTATACCTGTTATGCACCTCCTTTTTTTCTTAATCGGTGCCTCAATATCTTTTGAAAATGTATTTCTTTCATTTGTTATCTTTATCTTTTATTTTGGTAAACTCACATAAGCTTTGCAACCTTAAAATTTTACTTTTGAAGTCCTCCCACTAACCAAGTACATCCTTGTCAAGAAACAGCCTGACCCAAACCACACTTGCCAGGTATGTTCAAAATTGGCCTTCCTCCAATTTAGAATTTCAACCCATAGACAGATCTATCTTTTTGCGTAATTACTTTGAAACTAATGGTATTACCCTATCCCTGACATATTTAATTATTTGTTTTTTTTCTCTCTCTGCCCGTCAGTCTGCCTGTTCTTCATCTCCCTCTGGTGCTCCCCTCCTCCCCTTTTCTTTCTCCCGAGGTCTCCTGTCCCATGATCCTTTCCCTTCTCCAGCTCTGTATCACTTTTGCCAATCACCTTTCCAGCTCTTAGCTTCATTCCACCCCCTTTGGCCACTTTATATGCCACTTGGTATAAGTAAGAAGTAATGGTTTTTCAACAGAAATGAAACCTAATTTTGGAAGAGTTCCACCATGCTTGTTCTTGAAGTGCTCTTGAAGCTTGGATGATTTCAGATTTGAGTTGGAAAACACAACGCTACAGAGAATGCACCGGGGGTTTTGCAAGCCATCATTTCCTGTCGTGCAAGTGAAACCAAAGCACACATAGTCATCATTCCATTTCCTTCTTTTTGACATGATGAAGGGTTAAGGGTAAAGAGAAAAATGAGCTAATACAAGAAAAACTATCTGACTAAGGGATGACGGCTTTACTCAACCAGACACGCCTATAGCAAAGTATTTCAAGAAATATGCTTTTGAATATTATACTACGATATTATCTGCGGTTATGCCAGGACATAGCGTCAGGTGGAAATGCTACGGGGACGTGACGCGACTTATTAGGCTACTCTCTACTGAATTTACACACCTATTTCCGATGATTACTGGAGATATGAACTCCCATCACACGATTCAAAGTCCTCGGTGCTAACCATGATACCTCCTCAACTAACACAATTCAAAATTATCAACGATTCAAGAAAAAAACTTTTTAAGAGAAAAAAATTTGAAATTCAAAAACTTCTTTAATTCATTGAGACAAATACGAATGAATGACCAGCTGCTTTTTATCAAAATGCTGCTTTTTAAAATCTTATAATTGAATAAATTACTGACTGTCTGCGGGTTTGGTTTTAATGCAAAGTCATTGCTCGATAGTTGATTCCAGATGTATAAAGATTTTGGCATTATGAGATGATTTTTAACTCTGAGATGTAACCTAGCTAAAATTGATGAGACTCCTCAACTCTGATGACTATCCTTAACGCTGACTCGGGCAGCGGGAGACTGGAGTGTGCTTGGGACAAACGTTGCTACCACTTCTCAAGGCACACTGGCCGCTGGCTGAGTGATGACTTGTGACTCGTCACTCAAGGACACAAGCCAACCCTTTGTCGCACCCCCTGAAGTTCCATCTCGCACCCCCTAGGCATCCCAGGTTGTGAATCCCTGATTTAGAGGGTGGGAGGAAAATTGGAAATACTATGAAATCTGTCCTATTTTGGTGTAATATTTAAATGTTATATTAATTAGATATATAATTAAAGATACATAAAAGTATAACTAGATAAAACAATTAGAAGTTGAAGGAACTGAGCTGAGGGGTTATTCTCTGCAATAAATTCTAGAGTGATAAAGCTCTACAAGTGGATAGAACTGCAAGGTATCAAAAATATGTAGATAATTTCCATGTAAAGTATAAACATGAACTGATTTTAATAGTAAACATTGGACAAGGGATTCTGATTTTAAACTCTTGATTGCTCTTACAGATTGCTTTGTGTTCAGTGTCATTTATAGAGTTATATCTTTAGTAAGGTTCTAATGCAAAAGGAAGGAGTTCCAAGGGAAGACCTGATTCTAATTGTGATGAATATCTGACAAAGCATTCTAACTGAATAGCTACAGTATTCTTTTCCAATTATTCTTCAGCACTTGGTGTGACCTCAGTGTGAAGGAGACAATGAGATGAAAAACAAGAAGCTGACCCTCCTGCATATGATATTCTAACATTTCTAAGGTGTCTGAAAGCAGTCACCAGTGCCATGGCATACTAGACAACCTGTAAAAATGATCTGCTGAGATCCTTCAAAACTGTGCCCCCTCCCAGATCTGTTTCCCTCCCTGATGAGCTCAATTACTTCTACGCTCAATTTGACAAAGGGAACAAGGAGGTCACTCTCAAAGCGGATCTCCCACCCGGTGAACTGCCTCTCTCACTTTCCACCTCAATATTTGTGCCACCCTGAGCAGAGTGAATGTACGGAAGGGAGCTGGTTTGGATGGAATACCTGACTGTGTGATCAGAGTCTGAATGACTTCTGCCCAGTTGCACTCACCCCCACCATTGCAAAGTGCTTTGAGAGACTGGTTCTATCACATCTGAAATCCTGTCTGCCCACTACCCTGGACCCCCAACAATTTGCCTATCGCACCAACAGGTCAACGGAGGACGCCATCTCCACGGCACTTCACTCTGCCCTGACCCACCTGGACAGCCCCAACTCTTACGTCAGAATGCTGTGCATTGACTTTTAGTTCGGCATTCAATACTGTGATCCCCTCCAAGCTGATCGCCAAACTTTGCCAGCTTGGTATCAGCTCATCCCTCTGCAATTGGACCTTGGACTTTCTGACTAACAGACCCCGATCTGTTAAGTTAGACAACCTCCTCCTCCACTCTCACCCTGAACACCGGCGTGCCTCAAGGCTGTTAACTGAGCCCTCTTCTGTACTCCCTTTTCACCTATGACTGCGTTCCTGTACATGGTTCTCACTCCATAATCAAGTTTGCAGATGACACCACGGTAGTTGGCCTGATCAGAGAGGATGACAAGACGGCCTACAGGGACAAGGTCCAGCACCTGGCCACATGGTGTACCGACAACAACCTGGCCCTTAACACCCAGAAGACCAAGGAGATCAATTGTGGACTTCAGGCATGCTGGGAGCCACACTCACGTCTGCATCTACATCAACAGAGCTGTAGTGGAGTGTGTATCAAGCTTCAAATTCCTGGGTGTCCTCATTTCCGAGGATCTCACCTGCTCCCTGAACTCCACCAACCTGATGAAAAAGGCGCAACAACATCTATATATATACTGCAGAGAATCATTTCTGTCTCAGGATACTGATGGACTTTTACCATTGAAAGCATACTCACCAACTGTATCTCAGTGTGGTATGGCAATTGTCCCGTAACAGACCGCAAAACACGGCAGCATGTGGTGAAAACTGCCCAGCGAATTATCGGCACCCAATTACCCACCACTGAGAACATTTACCATAAATGCTGCCCGGGCAGGGTGAAAAGCATCATCAAGGATGCATCTCACCCTAACCATGGACTTTTCACTCTCCTCCCATCCGGTAGGCGCTACAGGAGCCTCCACTGCCGCACCAGCAGGCTCAGGAAGAGCTTCTTCCCTGAGGCTGTCACCCTGCTGAACCTCATATCACAGCACTAAGCAGTATTGCACCCATATTGTACTGTCTCAGTACTTTTATATTGTAACACTTAGTATTTATTTGTAGTTATTTTGTAAATAACTCTATTCTTTGTACTTCTGGTTAATGCTAATTGCATTTCATTTGGCTTTGTATCTGTACTCGGCACAATGACAATAAAGTTGAATCTAGTCTAAACAAATCTTCTGGCCTAGACCTTTAGTGATACACTTACCCAATTGAGAAGTCTTTCTTTTCCAATTGTCCATGGTTATCATTATTTCAAAGTGCTAAAGCTGCCCATTCACCTTCCTCCCCACCTCCATTCATGGACCCAGACGCTTCACCCCATCATCAATTAGGGGACTCCTTTAAATTTACAGGGATAAATTCCAGGGTGGGGAAGGATGAATGGGCAAGTAAATCATGGAGGGAGTTATTCCTATCGAAAGCAGAGAGGCATTCTTATTCTCATTCCAACATGTCAGTTTATGGCCTCCTTCTTGTACCAAGATGAGGCCACCAGCAAGGTTAATTATTCTGTCTGAGTAAAACTGTGAAGGAATAATTAAATGACTAGAGTCAACAGAATCATCCAGATTCATGAGTAAGGGGTTATCTTAATTGTACTAACAATATATCACATCATTAATGACAAATTGTTGAACCACATCTGAGAGGCAACGTGATTAACAGTTTGTTTTGTACCCTGATCAATAAGGAACTGATTGTATAGGTGCTTATATTGTGTAAATTGCAGAAACAGTGGCTGGCGACCGGCTAACTATGTACTAGCAGAATCATTTCTTGAACGGCTCCCGTTGATTAGATTGTGAGGACACTCAGTCCTCGTTTATCGTCATTTAGTAATGCATGCATTAAGAAATGATACAACGTTCCTCCAGTATGATATCACAGAAACACAAGACAGACCAAGACTAACTGACAAAAACCACATAGTTATAACATATAGTTACAACAGTGCAAATCAATACCACAATTTGATAAGGGCAGACCATGGGCACGGTAAAAGAAAGTCTCAAAGTCCTCGATAGCCCATCATCTCACGTAGATGGTAGAAGGAAGAAAAACTCTTCCTGCCATGAACCTCCAGTGTCGCCAAGCTTCCCGATGCAGCCAACTCCGAGTCCGTCTGAAAAACTTTGAGCCTCCGACCACCCCCCCCCCCACCCCCGACACCGAGCACCATCTCTGCCGAGCGCTTTGACCCCGGCACCAGCTGCCAAGCAACAGGCAAAGCCGAGGATTCGGGGCCTTCCTCCCGGAGATTTCTCAATCGCACATTAGCAGTGGCAGTGAAACAGACATGTCAGAAGTTTCACCAGATGTTCCACCGTGCTTCACCCGTCCGTCTCCATCAAATCAGGATTGTGCACGGCCCCTAATTACAGATAAGAGATATTCATTCCTGGATTGGCCACACACACTGCCATCATGCCGTCATCTTCTCGCTTTTATCATGAAAGGTGGCTACTTTCAAGGTTCTTGCAAACTTTGTTTTTTGTTACTAAAATCTGGTGGTTGTTGATATTAATTCCCAACCAACCCATCCAAGAAACTTGTTTATCGTGAATATCAGACCAAGGTACCCACTGATGAGATTTCCTTGAAAGATAGGATTAAGCTAGAGAGCAAGGCTGCCCCAATCCAGTTCATAACTACCCCTGAGTTCAGACACAGAGACAGTTTGGAAGAAGGAGCCTGGGAGTTCTGATTAGAAGATTAAAAGATGGTATGAAAATGAAGGCAATTAAGACCTTTAGATTAGAATCTGCCCCAATGGCCAATGGAAAAGGGTAAGGGGGTTATGTAGAGTATAAGATTGTATGTTTTTGTGTGTATGTTTCTGTATGTCTTAAATGTTGAACTGTTAATTGTTCTTTTGTAGAACAGGTATCAGGAACAGTAAACCCAGATTGGGAATCAGAAAAACAATTCTGGATCAATAATGCACATCAGGACTTACCTGCTGATCCCCTAATGACAAGCACCCATGAACAAGAACACCCGAAAGACAGAAAAATATAGAAAGAAGAAACAGCTCTTAAAAGCTCTTCTACAGTCCTGCGAAGGGTCTCATCATTAAATGTCATCTGTACTTTTTTTCATAGATGCTGCTTGGTCTACTGAATTTCATATGAGTTGCTCAGATTTTCAGCATCTGCAGATTTTCTGTTGTTCATGATTTGATTTATGCAGTGCTTGGAGTCTAAGTAAATCAACAGGAGTGTTCTCAGCTATAAAAAAATATTTCATTAATCAAATTGTTCCCTATCTTTATCTCAATGATCTCAGTCAGGGATTCTATCATAGGACTATTCTTCAAGTCTTAACACTATTATTGCCTTCAGCTAATGCCATTGAAGGGTGTAAGGATGATGCTGGAACACTAGAATCAATCAGGACTTGTATCCTCCTATTATCTACCTCTATGTATAACATAGGGTCCTCTAAGGAGTTTCTGGAAAACCAGTCATGGCTGCCTGTTTTACCCACCCTTTGTGGGCACCCTATTGTTCGTTAAAGGGTCCACCCATGGTGAAGGCAGCTTAATTCTCCTCTCTTGTATTTATCAGGGTCTCTTCCCTTTTCACTCCATCTTGTTTGGCACTCCTTAGCCCAATGTCCTTTCTTCCCATAGCACCTGCATACACCTGACTCTAATCCCCGCACTTTGGCCCTTCTTTCAAATCACCTCCTCTTTGTTGCACATACTGTCCCTTTTCCTCTCTGATTTTGAATAGTCCACTCTTACCCATATTAATGAGAAATGTTATAACTTCCTCCCAAATTTTATTTTGCCATTCCAGATTGGTCAACTGAAAAGAATGTGTTAGCTCTGGTTGGAGACAATTTATAAATGTTTGCACTGCTATGGATTGTTTCCTACCAGGACATCCCTGCATTAGACTCGCAAATATCTTTAAATCATTCAGTAAAATCTGTAATAGTCTTCCACCTTCTGTTTACCAAAATCACTGCTGCCTAGCTCCTGCAGGAATGGTTTCTTTTGGCCTCATTCAGTCAATAGGAATCCCATCACCATTCCCTTCCTTCCCCATAAAGGGGCCTAGTCACCCTGAGATCCTTGGGTGCATTGGGAAATCCTGTTCTAATTTCAGGTTAAGAAGTTCAATAGGTTACCTTGAGCAGGGCCTGGACTTTTCCAGGTAATGGATTAAAAACTTGTCAGATCTGGACCAACCAGTTATTGGAAGCTACTGGTTTGTGTAATGAATGGGGGGTAATCATGTAAAGTACTGCAGCCATGGTCCAGGGTTTAAGCATCAGAACATTCCCTACCATTATGCAAGGAGTATGGAGCAGAGATTCTGAGGTATCTGTGGGTTCCTCCTTGGCTGATGATGTCGTTGCCACTGCTGTTGGGGGGGTGGGGGGTCACAGCCACTTCTATTATTTCCACACCATCTAGAAGTTCCAGATAAAGGAAAAGGTGTGCTATATAAGGCAGTCAGAGCTGAAGGTTCTTATGGCAACACCTCGAACTTTGCATAATCTGTTTTTCTGTCTTTTTTAGGGTTAACCTTTGGATGTTGGTGTCAGTTAGCCACTTCTTCCCATTTGCTAGAACACCACATCATGGTGAAAGAGCTACTGGGTTGGAGAAGGGAGAATCTAATAGGAAAGACCAGGCCATGGAAGAAAGAAAAGGGGGAGGAATGCCAGAGTGAGGTGATGGACAGGCAAGGAGCTAAGGTGAGAGAAGGAAAAGGGGATGGGGAATAGTGAAGGATTGCCAGAAGTTCAAGAAATTGATGCTCATGTCATCAGTTTGGAGGCTAGCCAGATGGAACATAAGGCATTGTTCCTTCAACCTGCATATGCCCTTATCATGACAGTACAGGAGGTCATGAAGAGACATATAGGAATGGGAAGTAGAACTAAAATAGATGGCTACAGGGAGATCCCACTTCCTCTGGCAGATGGAGTGTTGGTGCTTGATGAAACAACCTACCAACAATGCTGTCTTGAACTACATCCCTTTCATTTCAAGTGTGTCTCTTCCCAACACCCCACCAGATACAATTTAGTTTATTTTACCAAAGTAGTGAAATTCACAAGGATGTGTGAAACTCATAGATTAAGCGACATATTCATAATCTGCATGGAAGTTGGTGACCAGTGGTGTGCCTCAGGGATCTGTTTTGGGAACCCTTTTCTTTTTTTTTCAAATTTTTTTTAATTATTATTATTATTATTCAAAAATAGCACAAGTACATTGAAGTAACAACACTTACAATGCCTCATAAAAGAGGAAATTAACTTAAGTATTGAAAATTTTGTGAATAAAAACCCTACTAAACAAAAAAAGTGAGGAAATAAAAAGAAACCCATTAGAAGTACAACCCTGGAGCCATGTGTCATACAAAAAGCTTCTAAAAATAAGCATCAAACTGCCAACAAGAAAAGAAGATATATCAAAAAATTTACATTTAGATCGTGGAGGAAATATATCAGTTAACTGAAATGATAATAACGAGCGAATGAGCCCCATCTCTTCTCAAAATCAAATAAAGGTTCAAAGGTTCGACTTCTAAGTTTCTCCAAACTGAGACACAGCATCACTTGAGAGAACCATTGTGACAAAGTAGGAGCTGATGTATCCTTCCATTTCAACAAGGTGGCTCTCCTAGCTATCAATGTAACAAACACAATAACATGGTGGTCAGACACAGAAATACCATGGATATTTTGAGGAATTATTCAAAAAGCAGTCAATTTATTAGGTTGTAGTTTAATTCTGAGTGCTTTACAAATTGTCAAAAAGACTGACTTCCAAAATTGTTTTACTATAGAACACGACCAGAACATATGTGTCAGTGTAGCTATCTCAGTTTTACATCTATTGCAATACTTGTCAACATAGGGAAATATTTTAGAAAGTCTCTCCTTCGTCAAATGATAACAATGTACAATTTTAACTTGAATCAGTGAATGACTAGCACGGACCAAGGAAGACTTAACCAACTTCAGAATCTGTGTCCGATCCTCCCATACAAAAGTCAAATTGAGTTCCTTCTCCCAAACTTGTTTAATCTTAAGGATGCTTACCCCATTGTAATAATAAATTATAAATTCTTCCAATAGAACCCTTCATCAAAGGGTTCATGTTCATAATAGTCTCTAATAAGTCAGCCTCTAATATGTAAGGAAAATTATTTAAATATTTTTGTAAAAGATGTCTAACTTGAAGATATTGTAAAAAGTGTGAATATGAGAGAGAATACTTTTTGACTAATTGTTAAAAAGACATCAATCCACCTTCTTTAAATAAATCCAGAAAGAATTAATACCTTTATTTTTCCAAAGTAAAAAAAATTGGATTACTCCAAGAAGGTTTAAAAAAAATAATTATGATAAATTATTCTACAAAGTTTATATTTTTTAAGATTAAAAAAGTTATGGAACTGGATCCAAATTTGTAAAGAGTGCTTAACCAGAGGATATAGGTTTAAATGAGCAACTTCAGCTAATTGTATAGGTAGAGCAACTCCTAATAACGAAGTTAAATTAAACTTTTTCACAGCTGTCAGTTCCAGGTCTACTCAAATTGGCTAATTATTCCTATCACCCCAATATAACCAAAAGTACATATATTGCAAATTAACAGCCCAATAATACATTCTTAGATTAGGCAAAGCGAGACCTCCGTCCTTTTTCAACTTTTGCAAATAACATTTACCAATTCTTGGTCTTTTATTATCCAAAATAAAAGATAGAATAATAGAATCAATCCGATCAAAAAACTTCTTAGTCAAAAAAACAGGAATATTCTGAGGTAAATATAAACATTTTGGTAAAATCATCATTTTAACTACATGAATATGACCAACAAGTAAAAATGTAAGTGGGCTCCATCTAGTAAAGGAATACTTCAGAGTCCACTAAAGGAGGAAAATTAGGTTTATAAAGACCCTTGTATTTTTTAGTAATTATAACACCTAAATATCTATAAGAATCTGTAACTTTAAAAGGAATATTATCATATATAGAGACAAATTCATTTAAAGGAAGTAATTCACTTTTACTACAATTTATTTTATATCCTGAAAAGTCTCCAAATTCGTCAAATAATTTTAGCAAAGCAGGAATAGATTCTTCAGGCTTAGATATATATACTAATAAATCATCAGCGTAAAGAGAGATCTTGTGCAAGGTCTCATTCACAAAAATCCCATGAATATTTTTGGCTTCATGAAGAGCAATAGCAAGGGGTTCTAATATTAAATTAAATATCAAAGGACTTAATGGACAACCTTGCCTTGTCCCCCGTGATAGCTGAAAAAAAAGGAGACCTACTGTTATTAGTGACAACTGTCACTAGTAGGAGCTTTATATATCATTTTAATCCAATTATTTAAATTAATACCAAAACCAGTTTTTCTAAAACATTAAATATTTCCATTCCACTCAATCATATGCTTTTTCAACATCCAAAGATATAACGCATTGTGAAGTTTTAGGTGAATATATAATGTTAAATAATCTCCAAACCTTTGAGAAAGAATAACAACCCTTTATAAAGCCTGTTTGATCTTTAAAAATGATTTTACCCAAAATACTCTCCAACCGATTGGCCATTATCTTTGAGAGAATCTTAGCATCAACATTCAATAATGAAATAGGTCTGTATGAGGCACAATCAGTAGGATCTTTATCCTTTTTGAGAATGAAAGAAATAGAAGCTTCATAAAAAGTAGAGGGTAAATCACTTTTCACAAAAGATTCTTTAAACATCTCCAACATATATAGAGAAAGAAATTTCCAGATTTTTAATAAAATTCTACAGGATAACCATCAAGTCCTGGGGCCTTACCCGATCACATTGAAAAAATAGCTTTATGGATTCTGGATTCAGTAATTTGGGCATCAAGAGTTTTTTGATCCTCAGCAGAAATCTTAGGGAAAACAATCTTTCGTAAAAAAGCATTCATTTCAGAAGAATCTACTGGACATTGAGATTTATAAAGTTCAGTATAAAAATCTTGAAAAATCTTATTAATTTCTTCATATTCCTGAGCCAGGGTACCAACTTTTCTACGAATTTTCAAAAATTTTCCTCTTGACTCCAGCTGATTTTAATTGAGATGCAAGTAGTTTATTATTTTTATCCCCAAACGTATAAAATTGGCTCTTTAACTTAAGTAGATAACCTTCAATTAGATGAGTTAATAATAGGTTATATTGTGATTGAAGTTCCAGATAGGCCGTCTCCAGAGATAAAGAAAGATAAAGAAAGGGGAGGGAGATGTTGGAAATGAACCAGGTAAATTTGAGGGCAGGGTGAAAATTGGAAGCAAACAGCCCATGTTCCAAGTCAATATGGGTATCCATCCCCCTCTTTTCCTTTGCTACATCGATGACTGCATTGGCGCTGCCTCCTGCATGCATGCTGAGCTTGTTGACTTCATTAACTTTGCCTTAAGGTTGGAGGAACAACACCTTATGTACCGGCTGGGTAGCCTTCAACCAGATGGCATGAACATTGACTTCTCTAACTTCCGTTAATGCCCCTCCTCCCCTTCTTACCCCATTCCTGACATATTTAGTTGTTTGTCTGTTCTCCATCTCCCTCTGGTGTTCCCCCTTTCTTTCTCCTGAGCCCTCCCATCCCATGATCCTTTCCCTTCTCCAGCTCTGTATCACTTTGGCCAATCACCTTTTCAGCTCTCAGCTTCATCCCACCCCCTCCGGTCTTCTCCTATCATTTCGCATTTCCCCCTCCCCCCACTACTTTCAAATCTCTTAAGATCTTTCCTTTCAGTTAGTCCTGACAAAGGGTCTCGGCCCGAAATGTCGACAGCGCTTCTCCCTATAGATGCTGTCTGGCCTGTTGTGTTCCACCAGCATTTTGTGTGTGATGTTTGAATTTCCAGCTTCTGCAGATTTCCTCGTGTTTGAACATGTACAGGTTTTTTTTCTTGTCATTTTTCCATGAACAATACAATGAACAACTATTTACATAGCATAACATTGCATTAAGTATAATAAGTAATCTAGAGGGTTTAAAGTGTATCTGAGGATATACATACATTATATGCAAATACTACACCATTTTATATAAGGGACTTGAGCATCCATGGATTTTGGTATTCGTGGGGGAGAGGGGTCCTGGAACCAGTCTCCCGTGGATACTGAGGAACAACTGTATGGTATTAATGGTAAGACTCTTGGCAGTGTGGAGGATCAGAGGGATCTTGGGGTTGGAGTCCGTAGGACACGCAAAGCTGCTATGAATGTTGACTCTGTGGTTAAGTAGGTGAATAGTGCATTGGCCTTCGTCAATTGTGGGATTGAGTTTAAGAGCCATGTGGTAATGTTGCAGACATATAGGACCCTGGTCAGACCCCACTTGGAGTATGGTGTATAATTCCGGTTGCCTCACTACAGGAAGGATGTGAAAACCATAGAAAGGGTGCAGAGGAGATTTACAAGGATGTTGCCTGGATTGGGGAGCATGCCTTATGAGAATAGGTTGAATGAACTCGGCCTTTTCTCCTCGGAGCGACGGAGGATGAGAGGTGACCTGATGGGGAATACAAGATGATGAGAGGCATTAATCACGTGGATAGTCAGGGGCTTTTCTCCAAGGCTGAAATGGCTAGAATGAGAGGACACAGTTTTAAGGTGACTGGAAGTAGGTACAGAGGAGATGTCAGAGCTAAGTTTTTTCCACAGAGAGTAGTGAGTGCGTGGAATGGGCTGCCGTTAGTGGTGGTGGAGGTGGATACGATAGGGTCTTACGATAGACTCCTGGATAGGTATATGGAGCTTAGAAAAATAGAGGGGTATGGGTAAAGCCTAGGTAATTCTAAGGTAAGGACATGTTCGGCACAACTTTGTGGGCTGAAGGGTCTGTATTGTTCTGTATGTTTCCTATGTTTCTATGTTTCAATACTTGGTAATAATAAACACAATGATATTATAAACAACAGAATTAAAATGGGTGGCCACAGGAAGATCCTGCTTCTTCTGGCAAAGGTGCTCAATTAAGTAGTGTCATAACCTGACAAGTGTCACCAATATACAGGTTGCCACACTGGAAGCATCAGACACAGTATATCACCCCAAAAGACTCACATGTAAGGTGTCACCTTACCTGGAAGGATGGTTTGGAACCCTGAATGTGGTAAGAGATGAGGTGTAGGGGCAGGTGTAGCATTTGTTCAGCTTGCAAAGATAAGTGCCAGGAGGGAGATCAGTGGGGAGGGATGAGTGGACAAGGGAGACATGTAGGGAGCAGAAAAAGTGGGGGGTGGGGGTGAGGGGGAGATGTGCATGGTGCCTTCCAGTTGGAGGTGGCAGAAATTCCAGAAAGTTATGTCCTAGATATAAATGCTGGTGGGGTGGTATGTAAGGACAAAGAGGAAACCTATCAAGGTCAGGGTGATGGTTTGAGAGTAGATGTGCATTTGAGGGCAGTATTGACAATGGCCCACTTCACTGAGCACCACCAGAAGAAGCAGGATCTCCCAGTGGTCACTCATTTTAATCCCACTTCCCATTCCCATTCCAATATGTCAATCCATGGTCCACTCTACTGTAGGATCATAGGGTGCTATTGCTTGCCATCACCTACCTCTGGTGCTCCCCCCCCCCCCTTTCTTTCTTCCATGGCTTCTGTCCTCTCCTATCTGATTATTCCTCTCCAGTCCTGTACCTCTTTCACCAAACAATTTTTCTGCTCTTTACTTCACCCTTCCTTCTCCCAGGGTTGCATTCATTTTAAGAGGTCTAGAATATGAGAGTAAGGATGTGATGCTGAGGCTTTATAAAGCACCAGTGAATAGTGAGTCACCTTGAGTATTGTGAACAGTTTTGGGCCCCTCATCTTAGAAACAACATCCTGGCATTGGACAGGGTCCAGAGGGGGTTCACAAGGATGATTCCAGAAATGAAAGGGTTATCATATGAGGAACATTTGATGGCTCTGGGTCTGTACTTGCTGGAATTCAGAAGGATGAGGCGGATCTCATTGAAACCTTCAAATATTGAAGGGCCTAGACAGAGTAGATATGGAAAGGATGTTTCCCAAGGTGGGAGTGTCTAGGACGAGAGGGCACAGTCTCAGGATAGAGGGTCGTCCATTTAAATCAAAGATGTGGAAACATTTCTTTAGCCAGAGAGTGGTGTATTTGTGGAATTTGTTGCCATATGAAGCCAGGTCATTGGGTGTATTTAAGGCAGAGATTCAGGTTCTTGATTGGACATGGGATTAAAGGTTATGGTGATTAGGCCGGGAACTGGGTTGAGGAGGAGATTTTAAAAAAAGGATCAGCCAGGATTGAATGATGAAGCAGACTCAATGGGCCAGATGATTATGGTATGATGGTTTCACCTATCACCTTGTGTTTGTCCTTACCCTCCCCCATCTTTTAAATTTATTCATTTTTTTATACTGTTATACTGAAAGGTCTCAGTCCAAAATATCAACTGTACTCTTTTCTATAGATTCTGCCTAGCTGTTGAGTTTCTCTAGCATTTTGTGTGTGTTGCTTATAAATTAAATGCTGCTATTCATTGTACCTTCAAAGGATTGTATTTTGAAATCCTTGAAAACTGCCTGAGCTCTGCACTATAATGCTACAAAAAAACTGAAAAATTAGCGGACCCAGCTGCCCCTCTACAGCTGTCGTGTTAAGGGTGGATCCTGTATTGTGGACATAGCATAATAACCATGTAGGATTGGTGAATTCCATACCTCCCCATCAAATGAATTTTAAAGGGAATGTCAAACTACCCTCCATCAGGTCATATTGCCTATCTTCAGAGGCCATCAGGGGTATTGAACCTGCTGCAGGGTGCTATTGCAACAAGGGGTTCATGACCATCTCAGAGTCCTTGGAATACATTGACATTACTCATCCCAATCTGAGGAGATCGTATGAGTAATAGTTTGTTCAGGATTTGTGTGCTTTAAGTCAGGTAGTCCAGCCCTTTACACTGATGTTTCTGGACACAAAATGTGATATTGGCCTCATATTCCTGTTGGTATACAGTGATTGATTTGTCCACTGTATGAACACTTATAGCAGTGTAGGTGGACAAGATTACAGCAGGGCTATACAGAAAGTCTACACAGCCGCTGTCCGCGATGATCTATCAAATTTACTACTGCCCAGAGGCAGCATGATTTTACAATATGCAGATGATTTATTGTTGGCTCCTTAGACACTGACTGATTGTAGAGAAGGCTCTGTGGTGTATTTGATTAATTTGGCCATCAAAGGCCATAGAGCCTCCCTGTTAAAATAACAACTCTTGCAGCCTATTGTAATATACCTGGGTATGTACTACCAAAGGGATCCTGTCGATTGGGGCAGGATGATGTGACAGTGTAATAATGTTCAATCAGCATGTGATAAAGTAAGATTGAGAAATTTATTTACATTTATTTACAAACAGTAAAATAAATCGACCAAACAGTCATGTTCCCAAAGTTACATACGTGACAAAGCTAAATATTCAACAAGCATATTTAGTTCAAAGTGCACGTACCGTATGCCTTTTTAATGGCCTTCTTTTGAGCAAGGAAAGAAGGGAGCAAGCTCCTTCCATGTGCTATTTTATATACCCAAGATATTTGAATCCAGACACCAGATATCTATCCAATGTGAGAAATAGCTGCAGCTTCTAAACCAACCAATTACAACATAGGTGGCTTTCAACAATCATAATAAAAGCGTGCCACCACAGAACACCCCACCCCTCGAATATTGTGAATGTTAAGATCGAATCCTCAGGCTAGCATGACTGTCACAAATCCTAACTAAGTTATACCTAACACACAAGATTACAATAGGATCATTACCCCGTATCAATACGGCTTGAAGTTTAACAGGATCCTAACTGGCCCTTCGAGCCATCTCTACATCCTGTTCTTTAGCCAACAGGCTACATGTATATTCTGAGCCATCAATAGTGATTTGCTCAGAATAATAGTGCTGACTGAGAGCTCCTAATTCATTCTCAAGACTTGCTACCATTTTATACTGATGTCTTACAATTGCTGCAAGGAGCCAGAAAGCAAACTGCCAACTGTCTTTCTTTTTGGGAATCCTGGTGATTTACATATAGAAACAATGTGATGTTCCATGTGATGAAAGGTCCTGACGAAGGGTGTCGGCCCGAAACGTCGACAGAGCTTCTTCCTATAGATGTTGCCTGGCCTGCTGTGTTCCACCAGCATTTTGTGTGTGTTTGATGTTCCATTTCAATGGTGGCAAAATCTAACTCTTCTAACCCATCAGTAAAAAAGTAAGACTTCTGAAGCCCTCACTATTATTTATCCATCCTGAGACTCTGCATCTCTCATACTGAGGGCCCTCTCTTTTAAATAACCTCTTAAAGAAATGTATTTCTACTCAAAAAGCCAGATCCTGCTTGCAGTAGCAAATGTAATGTTCAATCAGTTTCATGGATCTGGCAAGTGATACAGGAAGTACTCTCTGTAGATTAATCATTTATTTTACAAACAGTAAATCATTGACCAAACATTCAATTTCCCCAAGTTACAAACTCTACAGACGTACAATGTTCAACAAACATACTTAGTGCGAATAGAGTGAAGTTTCCCAGTCGTATTGTCTTAAACAAAGGAAGAAGAGAGCAAGCCCCTTCCACGTGCTCTTTTTTTATACCCAGAATATCTGAAACTGGACACCAGGCATCTATCCAATGGAAAAAGCAGCTGCAGCTTCTAAAGTAACCAATCATAATGGAATCAATTTCGACAATCAGAATTTTATACTGATGTCTCCCCCCCAGGACAAACTGTTGTAGTGCAAGCTCCAAGACCTGTACCATAAAACAGATAATGGCTTTCCTGGGCATGACAAGTTACTGCTGACAATGGGTACCTGAATACCAAATCTATGACACTGTCCTTTGAATCTACTGTACTCCTTAACAAATCAGATTTAATACTCTGTATGGGTAGCTCCGCTTCCAAGCCTAATGACAACACCATACTCTCAAGATATGCAATGTGGCTCCCTTTGATACTTTAGAGGTAGGAACACTTCCCCAAGGGACATCTGCTCAGGCAGCTGAACTTTTTGCTCTAATATGAGCCTGTATTTTATATAATCATATAACAATTACAGCATGGAAACAGGCCATCTCGGCCCTTCTAGTCTGTGCCGAACGCTCACTCTCACCTAGTCCCACCGACCTGCACTCAGCCCATAACCCTCCATTCCTTTCCTGTCCATATACCTATCCAATTTTACTTTAAATGACAATACTGAACCTGCCTCTACCACTTTTACTGAAAGCTCATTCCACAGCTACCACTCTCTGAGTAAAGAAATTACCCCTCGTGTTACCCTTAAACTTTTGCCCCCTAACTCTCAACTCATGTCCTCGTTTGAATCTCCCCTACTCTCAATGGTAAAAGCCTATCCATGTCAACTCTATCTATCCCCCTCATAATTTTAAATATCTCTATCAAGTCCCCCCTCAAACTCTGTGCTCCAAAGTATAAAGACCTAACTTGTTCAACCTTTCTCTGTAACTTAGGTGCTGAAACCCAGGTAACATTCTAGTAAATCTTCTCTTTACTCTCCCTATTTTGTTGACATTTTTCCTGTAATTTGGTGACCACAACTGTGCACAATACTCCAAATTTGGTCTTACTAATGCCTTGTACAATTCTAACATTACATCCCAACTCCTATTCTCAATGCTCTGATTTATAAAGGCCAGCATACCAAAAGCTTCCTTCATCACCCTATCCACATGAGATTCCACCTTCAGGGAACAATGCACCATTATTCCTAGATCACTCTGTTCCACTGCATTCTTCAATGCCCTACCATTTACCATGTATATCCTATTTGGATTATTCCCACCAAAATGTAGCACCTCACATTTATCGGCATAAACTCCATCTACCATTGTTCAGCCCACTCTTCTAACCGGCCTAAATCTCTCTCCAGACTTTGAATACCTACTTCATTATCCACAACACCACCTACCTCAGTATCATCTGTATTCTTACTAACCCAATTTAGCACCCGATCATCCAGATCATTAATGTATATGACAAACAACATTGGACCCAGTACAGATCCCTGAGACACACCACTTGTCACCGGCCTCCAACCTCACAAACAGTTATCCACCACTACTCTCTGGCATCTCCCATCCAGCCTCTGTTGAATCCATTTTACTACTTCAATATTAATACCTAACAATTGAACCTTCCTAACTAACCTTCCATGCGGAACCTTGTCAAAGGCCTTACTGAAGTCCATATAGACAACATCCACTGCTTTACCTTCATCAACTTTCCTCGTAACTTCTTCAAAAAATTCAATAAGATTTGTCAAACATGACCTTCCACGCACAAATCCATGTTGACTGTTCCTAATCAGACACTGTCTATCCAGGTAATTATATATACCATCTCTAAGAATACTTTCCATTAATTTATACACCTCTTAGAACCCTTTTTAAACAATGGAACCACATGAGCAATATGCCATTCCTCCGGCACCATCCCGTTTCCTAATGACATTTGAAATATTTCTATCAGAGCCCCTGCTATTTCCACACTAACCTCCCTCAAGCTCCCAGGGAATATCCTGTCAGGATCCAGAGATTTATCCACTTTTATATTCCTTAAAAGTGCCAGTACTTTTGCGTTTTTAATCATCACAGATTCCATAATTTCCCTATTTGTTTCCCTTACCTTACACAATTCAATATCCTCTCCTTAGTGAATACTGATGAAAAGAAATTGTTCAAAATCTCTCCCATCTCTTTTGGCTCCACACATAGCTGACCACTCTGATTCTCTAAGGGCCAATTTTATCCCCCACTATCTTTTTGCTATTAATATAACTGTAGAAACACTTTGGATTTATTTTCACCTTACTTGCCAAAGCAACCTCATATCTTCTTTTAGCTTTTCTAATTTCTTTCTTAAGATTCTTCTTACATTCTTTATATTCCTCGAGCACCTCATTTATTCCATGCTGCCTATATTTTTTGTATATATCTCTCTTTTTCCTAACCAAGTTTCCAATATCCCTTGAAAAGAATGGCTCTCTCAGACGTTTAACCTTTCCTTTCAACCTAACAGGAACATAAAGATTCTGTACCCTCATAATTTCACCCTTAAATGACCTCCATTTCTCTATTACATCCTTCCCATAATACAAATTGTCCCAATCCACTCCTTCTAAATCTTTTGCATCTCCTCAAAGTTAGCCTTTCTCCAATCAAAAATCTCAACCCTGGGTCCAGTCCTATCCTTCTCCATAATTACATTGAAACTATTGGCATTGTGATCACTGGACCTGAAGTGCTCCCCAACACATACCCCCGTCACCAAACCTCTTTCATTCCCTAACAGAAGATCGAACACTGCCCCTTCTCTAGTTGGTACCTCTATGTATTGCTGCAAAAAATGATCCTGCACACATTTTACAAACTCCAAATCATCCAAACCTTTTACAGAATGGGCTTCCCAGTCTATGTGTGGAAAATTAAAATCTCCCACAATCACAACCCTGTGCTTACTACAAATTTCTGCTATCTTCTTACAAATTTGCTCCTCCAATTCTTGCTCCCCATTATGTGGTCTATAATACACCCCTGTAAGTGTTACTACACCTTTCCCATTCCTCAATTCCGCCCAAATAGTCTCCCTAGATGAGCCCTCTAATCTATCCTGCCAGAGCACCGCTGTAATATTTTCTCTGACAACAACGCAACACCTCCCCCTCTTGTCCCTCTGATTCTATCACACTTGAAGCAACAAAATCCAGGAATATTTAGTTGCCAATCACACCCCTCCTACAAACTATTAGCTACAACATCATATTTCCAGGTATCAATCCATGCTCTAAGCTCCTAGCATTAAAATAAATGCATTTAAGAAATTCTCCTCCTCTTCCTCTCTGTTTATCTCTAACAGTACAAATAACTTTACTGTCTTCTTTTTCTTCCTTCTCCCATACATCTGTTCCTACACTCTGGTTCCTCTCCTCCCTCATATCTAGCTTAAATCCACTGGAGACTCTCTAACAAATCTACCTGCAAGAATATTTGTCCCCCTTCAGTTCAGGTGTAAACCATCCCGCCGGAACAGGTCCCACCTTCCCTGGAAAACTGCCCAATTATCTATAAATCTGAAGCCCTCCCTCCTGCACCATGTCTTCAGCCACGTGTTGATCTGCACTATCTTACTATTTCTAAACCCACCTGCATGTGGCACTGGTAGCAATCCTGAGATTGCTGTCCTGGAGATCCTGTCTTTTAACTTGGCATCTAGCTCCCCAAACTCACCTTTGCAGGACCTCCTCACTCTTCCTACCCACGTCATTGGTCCTACATGGACCACGACATCTGGCTGCTCACCCTCCCTCTTGAGAATACTGAGACCTCGATCCGAGATATCGCGGACCCTGGCACCGGGGAGGCAACAGACCATCTGGGATTCTCGATCTCTCCCACAGAACCTTTTATCTGTCCCCCTAACTATCGAATCCCCTATCACTACTGTTTTCCTCTTTTCCCTCCTTTCCTTCTGAGCTGAGGGTCCAGTCTTGGTGCCAGAGACGCAACCACTGCAACTTGTCCCTGGTAGGTTGTCCCCATCAACAGTATCCAAAACTGTATACTTATTGTTGATGGAGGCGGCCACAGGGGTGCTCTGCTCATTCGGTCTATTCCCCTTCCCTCTCCTGACAGTCACCCAACTACCCATCTCCTGACTCCTAGGGGTGACTACCTCCCTGAAACTTCTGTCTATTTCTGCCTCTGCCTCCCAAATGATCTGAAGTTCATCCAGCTCTAGTTCCCTAACACGGTTTGTCAGGAGCTGCAGCTGGATGCACCTTTTGCAGGTGTAGTCATCAGGGACAACAGTGCTCGCCCTGACTTCCCACATACTGCAAATGGACCACTCAACTGCCCTAACTGCTGCTTCCATTACCTACTCCTAAGCTAATTAGATTAATTAAAGTAGTTTACCCAGCCTTGCCTCACCTGGAGTGAAGCTTGTACTCAGCCTCTGCTCACTTTTTAAATTCCCCTGCTCTTCTCAGAGGCCGACCTTCACATGCTTGCGCAGTCATTCCCCGTTCAAACCTCGCCTCTGCCTGTTCTCGCCGAAGCCGTCCCATTCTGCCTCAGTCCACTCCGACGATGGCCACTCTGACAATGTCCGCTGTACATGGCAGTCTTCATTTTTAAACCTTTGGCGCGCTATGTCATGCCCCTGCACAGTTTAGCCTCTTTGTCCTGATCAGTTAAAATAAACAGCTTCTCTCTGAGCTTCTTTTACCTCTTCTTTCTCCCACTCTTGCTGCAATTTAAATAACCATTGAAAACTTCAATTTTAACCAAAGGATAAACAGCAAACATCTATACAGACTCTAGCAATGCCTTCAGCATGGCGCATGACTTTGGATCACTTTGCAACATCAGGGGATCATTACATCCAATGATGCTACTGACATGGCTACTAAAGAAGCCAGTGGTGCAAGAAAAGCTATGCTAGTTAATATGGAGGTACAATGTACCCCTGTAACTCTTATTTCCCAAGATGAGAACCTGGACAATGAATACAGAAGGAAAAGTATTGTGTGGAGACATCTGGATAATCCCAGGAAGTTTCTACTTGCCTTTTTTCGTATATGGGAAAGCACATGTACAACATGGATTGAAATGGCCAGAAGCTCATCCCATAGCATTATACATCAGTTGAGCAGGACAGCTAAATTAACACCCTTCAAGATATATTAATGAGTAGGTTGATGTCAACAGGATCTTGGCCCCATTTGACTAGTGCAAAAATGTCCTTGATCTGGACCAATGATAAAACCATAGAAATTGTTAAAGCCCTAGGCTAAAGCAAACCAAGGAAAGGTAGCAGCTGCATTACCTCAGATGGGGAAAGAAAACACTCATCCCTTTAAACCTGGAGACAATGTCTACATCCTAGATGGAAAGTGCCCTAATGCCTGATCCTGATGACAAGGATTGCTGTGAAAATTCAAAAGAAGCCTAACTGGATACATGGAACCAAGTGTAAGTTATCTTCTTCTGGAGAAGGGAAAATGCAAAACAAAGTTATGAAGAAATTACTTTTGTTTCATGGTCTACTGGGATTTATTAAGATGGGGAGAACCTATAATACTTACTTTGACTTAGTTCGTGGATATAACACACAACCTAATGTTGTGGATGTGTGTGGGGATTCCTATGCCTGGAGCAGGAGGTACAACTTATGACCAATTCTTATCACTGAGAAGGAACGAGAATCCTCTGTTAAAATAATCAGCAGCTTTAAAAACTATTACTGGCCAAACAAAGGGAAGTAATGGATACAGGATGGAATAGATAATAAACAAAAGAACAAGGCTACATGGATAGCGATAAGATCGGAATACTTTTAAGGGAAATTTTGTTGGATTGTTTATGCCTAACTATAATTTAACAAATCATAATGTGCCTAGATACCAAATAGCTACTCAAACAGCTGAAATGAGCCGGTGCCGGGAAAACAAGACAGGCCAATTAATACAAAGGAATAGGTACAGAGAAAAGATGGATTTATAGCCGGATAACCACAGCATCTCTGAAAGGTCTCCGCTGTTATTAAGTGGCACATAATGGATATGTGGGGATCAAGCTTACCCCTGATTACCTCTTAACTGAACTGCATTCTATTACCCCAGATTTACAGTACACTTGTGACTTATACCCCATTGCCCATTCCTAAAGGAAGAGAACATGGATTATTATGTTTCCTAAGTATGTGGCATTTGAAGAATTAACACAGATGGTTTCAGCCCTCGAAGAGTTGGCTGATGTCATTGTCTTAATTCTGGAGGGTATGTAATGGCAGGTAAAAGAATTAACTGCTGACATAGTAGCTATCAGAACTGTGGCTTTGCAGAATGGTATGACCATAGATTTTGTGTTAGCTGAGAGAACAGACACTTGTGCCATCACAGGACAGGAATGCATGCATCATTATTAGTGGTATCTCTGCCACAAAAAAACAATGATTAATATCAACATTCTTATAACACTGGGAAAAAATTAACAGTTGTATATTTGCATCAGAGACCTATTCCAGGAATTTATGTTATAGCAATATTTTTGTATTAATTTTGAATTAAATTTTACTTCGAAACTAATTTGTAAACATGAATCAATGATCATTTTAGATATGGGAACCCATTGTAGATTTAGCTTCAATTTGGAACCAATGTCTTGAAAATAGGCTTAAATGGTAATTGTCAAGAAGCAGGAATGTGGGAATTCTAATGATCATTGGCCCAGTGGGGGTCAGAGGAATCTGGACTATTGTAGGCATATGATGTTGTCTAGAAGGATGAAAAGTGGTGGGTGAGGAGGAGTCTGAATAAATCAGGTTCTTAGTCATGGAGGAGGTGTCAGTTAGTTTAGAAAGGAGATTGGGGGGTGATCAGGAAAATTGTAATGGCCTCTGGAGAAGTATGGGAGTGTGAATTAGAGACAATTAGAAACTGGCAGAAGTAATGCACAAGGTTGATGTCCAAAGAGCAGTGTGTTGTAGAGTAAAGGGTTTCAGGTCATAACCAAAGAGGGGAATTTAAAGGGCCCAATTCAATGATTTTTTTAAAGCTAGTTGTGCAGGGAATGATAATCTGGCAATTTCCAAAGGAAATGATCACTTCAGTGATTTGCTCTTATTCAACTTTCAATGGCAAATGACAAGAAGAATTGGATTATGCAATTAACTTTCACCAAATGCAAAACATTTCAAAATAACAATTACCTTCAAACTAACAGGCTGTTTTTAAAAAAATTAAACAATGTCATAAGCAAAGTATTCATACTAGTAGGAGCTTAAAATGCTTCCAGATCATATAGTTACATGTATGTGTCAACCCTATCAATTCTAGTGTTTTAGTTATCTGATGATCTACATTTATTATTTAACATCATATGAAACAATGCTCCCAGCTTATCCCTGCCTGTAGATGTTACTACAGACAGTCTAAGTCTGAGTAAAATACTGCTGATTTGATGCAGCATCCGAATCAGAATCAGGTTTATTATCACCGGCACGTGATGTGAGATTTTTTTAGCTTAGCAGCAGCAGTTCAATACAATACATAATACAGAAGAGGAAAAATATAAAATTAAGATAATAATAATAAAAATAAGTAAATTAGTTACAGTGTACATCTATTAAATAATTAAAGAACAGAAATACTGTATATTTGAAAAAGAGAGGTGGCATCCAAGGGTACAATGTCTATTTAGGAATCTGATGGCAGCGGGGAAGAAGCTGTTCCTGAATCGTTGAGTGTGTGTCATCAGGCTCCTGTACCTCCTCCCTGATGGCTGAGGGGAAGAAGCTGTTCCTGAATCGTTGAGTGTGTGTCATCAGGCTCCTGTACCTCCTCCCTGATGGCAGAGGGGAAGAAGCCGTTCCTGAATCATTGAGTGTGTCTCTTCAGGCTCCTGTACCTCCTTCCTGATGGCAAAGCTGTTCCTGAATCGCTGAGTGTGTGTCTTCAGGCTCCTGTACCTCCTCCCTGATGGTAACAGTTAGAAAAGGGCATGCCCTGGGTGATGGGGGTCCTTAATAATAGACGCTGCCTTTCTGAGACACCGCTCCCTGAGGATGTCCTGGGTACTTTGTAGGCTAGTGCCCAAGATGGAGCTGACTAGATTTACAACCCTCTGCAGCTTCTTTCGGTCCTGTGCAGTAGCCCCATCCCACTATAGTACATATATATTTATCTGTATTTATATATATTTGTATTTGTTGACATTCCAAATCTCTTCAAACTCTTAATGAAGTAGAGCTGCTGTCTTGTTTTCTTAATAACCACATTGATGTGTTGGGACCAGGTTAGATCCTCAGAGATCTTGACATGCAGGAAGTTGAAGCTGCTCACTCTCTCCAATTCTGATCCTTCTGTGAGGATCGGTGTGTGTTCCTTGGTCTTACCCTTCCTGAATTCCACAATCAGTTCTTTCATCTTACTGACGTTGAGTGCCAGGTTGTTGCTGTGACACCACTCCACTAGTTGGCATATCTCACTCCTGTACACCCTCTCGTCACCACCTGAGATTCTACCAACAATGGCTGTATCTTCAGCAAATTTGTAGATGATATTTGAGCTATGCCTAGCCACACAGTCATGTCTACATAGAGAGAGTAGAGCAGTGGGCTAAGCACATACCTGAGATCCAACAGTGTTGATGGTCAGTGAGGAGGAGATGTTATCACCAATCTGCACAGATTGTGGTCTTCAGGTTAAGAAGTCGAGGATCCAATTGCAGAGGGAGGTACAGAGGATCAGATTCTGCAACTTCTCAATCAGGATTGTGGGAATTATGGTATTAAATGCTGAGCTATAGTCGATGAACAGTATCTTGACGTAGGTGTTTGTGTTGTCCAGGTGGTCTAGAGCTGTGTGGAGACCCATTGAGATTGCAACTAACATTGAACTATTGTAGCTATAGGCAAATTGTACTGGGTCCAGGTCCTTGCTGAGACAGGAGTTTGGTCTAATATTGACCAGCCTCTCAAAGCATTTCATCACTGTAGATGAGAGTGCTACTGGGCAATAGTCATTAAAGCAGCTCATGTTATTCCAGTATAATTGTTGCCTTTTTGAAGCAAGTGGGAACTTCTGCCCATAGCAGTGAGAGATTGAAAATGTCCTGGAATATTCCCACTAGTTAGTTATCACAGGTTTACAGAGCCTTACTAGGTACTCAGCTGGGACATTCCATCTTTCAAGGGTTCACTGTCTTTAAGGACAGCCTGACATTGGCCTCTGAGACAGAGATCACAGGGTCATCAGGTGCCACAGGGATCTTCACAACTGTAGTTGTGTTCTCCCTTTTAAAATGGGCATAGAAGGTGTTGAGTTCATCTGATAGTGAAGCATCACTGTTTTTCATACTATTGGGTTTCTCTTTGTAGAAAGTAATATCTTGTAGACCCTGTCAGAGTTGCCGTGCATCTGATATCACTTCCAAACTCATTCAAAATTGTCTCTTCACCCTTGAAATAGCCCTCCACAAATCATATCTGGTTTTATGGTGCAGGCCTAAGTTGCCGGACTTAAATGCCACAGATCGAGCCTTCAGCAGATGACATACCTCCTGGTTCATCCACGGCTTTTGGTTTGGGAATGTAGAGTAACTCTTTGTGAACACACACTCACCCACACAAGTTTTAATGGTAACAACTGCAGCATACTCATCCAGGTTCGAAGATTAATCCCTGAATATCCAGTTCACTGATTCAAAGCAGTCCTGTAAGCACTCCGGTGCTTCCCTTGTCCAAACCTTCTTGGTCCTCACTGCTGGTGCTCCGTCTTCAGTCTCTGCCTGTACTCAGGGAGCAGGAGTACAGACAGGTGACCAGACTTCCCGAAGTGAGGGTGTGGAATAGCACAGTACACATTCTTTATGGTGGTGTAGCAATGGTCCAGTATGTTGTTTCCTCTGTTATTACAAGTGACCTGTTGATGGTAATTACTTAGTGATTTTTTTCAGACTGGCCTGGTTAAAATCTCCCAAAATGATGGTGTTAGGGTGTGCTGTTTCATGCATGTTGATCCTATTACTCAGATCATCTAAAGCCTGATTGACATTGGGCTGAGGTGGAATGTAAACTGCTATCAGAATGGCCCCAGAGAATTCCCGTGGTAGGTAAAGAGGGCAACACTTAACTGCTAGATATTCCAGGACTGGTGAACAGAACTGGGACAGCACTGATATGTTTGTACACCAAGAAGTGTTCATCATGAAGCCTACTCCTCCATCTCTGCTTTTGAGAGACTCAGTAGATCTATCCTGACTGTGTATAGTAAACCCATCCATCTGAATTGCTGTTTGTGGCATGGAAGGGGTTAACCAGGATTCTGTGAAACAAAGGACACATGAGATTCTAATGTCCCTCTGATACAGCACCCTGCCTCTGAAATCATCAATGTATGTTGATGTAATAGGAGAACAAAGATCAAGTCAACGTGAAATATATGGAATTTGAAGATAACAGTTTCAATGACCAAATTTCATTCACTTAAATACTCACTTGCATGATAACTCTTTCACATGTAAGTCAAACTCTCATGCTTTATTCTTACCTGGACATGAAACATTTCTATGGTTGGCATCTATAAATAAACAGGAAATTATTAATTCTGCTACAGCAATGAATTATTACAAAATTTTTCTCAACTGGCCTCAAAACTATTCGCAAATCTTCTTGACATTTATGTTTGGGGTGTGGGAAGGAATACTGATGGAAAGGAGGGTTTAAACTAATTTAGCAGGAGATGAGGACCAGAAACACAGGGCTGAGAAAAGTCAATTGGTATACGAGTAGTTGCAGAGTATTGTGAGACTGTGAAAAAGGACAAGCAGTAAATAGAGCAAACTTGCATCAGTGAGATGAGTTGCAACATGGGGACAAAATTGTAATGGGTGTCAAATACAGTGCTGAATGAGTTATATTTGAATTCACTCAGAACATAAAATAAGGTAGATGACATTGCAGCATAATTGGAGATTGGCAGGTATGAAGAATTCAGGCATCATAGAATTCTGGCTGAAGTAATATTTTAGTTGGAACTTTAACATCTAAGGATACAAATTGATATCAAAAGTACAGGCAATTAGGCAGAGGGGGTGGCATAAACCTGTTGGTAACAATGAAATCAAATCTTTAGGTGTTGACTCAGAATATATATTGAATCCTTGAGTGTAGAGTTATGAAACTGCAAGAGTAAAAACACCCTGTTACAATAGTGATGGAGGATTTCAATATGCAGGTAGATTAGGAGAAATGGCTCAGTGCTAAATCACATTAATGGGAATTTGTACAATGCCTATGAGATGGATTTTACTACTAATACCTACTACTATTAATAATAATAAGCACTTTATTGATCCCAAGTGGAAAATTTATTTGTTACAGAAGCAGCATTTAAAAACACACTTAGCAGCATGAACTAGTGATACAGAATAATAATATACACAATAAAAATTTACCAATGTGAAATAATAATAATGTACAAAATAATAAAACAGACTACTGTATTATGACATGTGTTCTGTCACACTGCAATGAACTGCTGTACGTATATGCTTATTGCATTTGGTGGGAAAAATTTCCTGTAACGAGCCTTTTTGACAATGGAGCTGAATGAGACTGTTTGAAAGGATTCTCCACTGCTTATTCAGTGGGTCATGGAGAGGATGCATCAGATATTTCACAGTGGTAGCAGTTTGTTTAGAGACACCTCCTCTCCACTACTAACTCAAAAGAGTCCGGGATGTAACCAAGGATGGATTCAGCCTTTTTGAAGAGTTTATTTAGTCTTTTTTGCATCACCAGCACCGATGCTGCTCCCCCAACTTGAAACCGCAAAGAAGACTGCACTCACCACAACATATTGGTAAAAGATCTCCAACATCTTTGAAGGATTTCAGCTGTCTTAGAAAATAGAGCATATTTTACAGCAATTCTAGTTGGGTACACTTTGGGAAGGACGATTATAGATAGGGTATTATGTGATGAAACAGATTTGATTATGGAGCATAAGGTAAAAGATTTCTTAGGCAAAGTGATTATGTAATAGAATTCATACTGCAGTTCGAAGCTGAGGTCAGCTGTATCAGTATTACTATGGACTACACGGAGAATCAGAGGCATGAGAGGATGCTGGCCTAAGCTGATTGGAAGGGGACATTAGCAGGGATGACAGCAGAACAACAATGGCTGGAGTTTCTGGACTTATTTTGAAGTTGCAGGATGGATATCAATCAACTGCATTACTTGTTAGGGTCTTTTAAGAGGTTTTTAGATAGGTATATGGAACTTAGTAAAATAGAGGGCTATAGGTAAGCCCAGTAATATCTAAGGTAGGGATATGCTTGGCACAACTTTGTGGGCCCAAGGGCCTGTATTCTGCTGTAGGTTTTCTATGTTTTTATGTTAGATACATCCCAAAGATGAAGTATTCTAAAGCAGAATGATGCAACCATGAGTGACAACCTAAGAGCAACATAACTCTAAAATTCCTGGGAAATAATGGTGACCCCTGTTTCCATCCAAGGGGTCAATGTGGACATGGTGGAGGATTACAAATCCCTAGGGGTATGAATGGACAATAAACTGGACTGGTCAAAGAACACTGAGGCTGTCTACAAGAAGGGTCAGAGCCGTCTCTACTTCCTGAGGAGACTGAGGTCCTTTAACATCTGTCGGACGATGCTGAGGATGTTCTACGAGGCTGTGGTGGCCAGTGCTATCACGTTTGCTGTTGTGTGCTGGGGCAGCAGGCTGAGGCTAGCAGACACCAACAGAATCAACAAACTCATTCGTAAGGCCAGTGATGTTGTGGGGGTGGAACTGGACTCTCTGACGGTGGTGTCTGAAAAGAGGATGCTGTCCAAGTTGCATGCCATCTTGGACAATGACTCCCATCCACTCCATAATGTACTGGTTAGGCACAGGAGTACATTCAGCCAGAGACTCATTCCACCGAGATGCAACACTGAGCGTCATAGGAAGTCATTCCTGCCAGTGGCCATCAAACTTCCAACTCCTCCCTCGGAGTGTCAGACACCCTGAGTCAATAGGCTGGTCCTGGACTTATTTCCACTTGGCATAATTAACTTATTATTATTTAATTATTTATGGTTTTATATTGCTATATTTCTACACTGTTCTTGGTTGGTGCGGCTGTAACGAAACCCAGTTTCCCTCGGGGTCAATAAAGTATGTTTGTCTGTCTGTCTGTCTGTCTGTCTGTCTGAGAAATCCATTTCTAATAAATAACATGTCTAGGGTAAGTACAATTTGGGTAAATACAAAACATAATAATTTGAATATTCCTTTGAGGGAAAGTAGAATTGTTACTTGTATGAATACTGAATACCCATGCAGATTTACCGTTTGCTAGGAAGCAATGAAATAATTCACTCCATTATAAGGTTGAATTGTAATGTTATTGACAAAGTATTATAAACTATAACAAAAAAATAAAGAAAAGGGTCCATTATATACGTATTAGCCATAGTGTACACATATTGTTGTTCATTGTTGTGTGAACAATCCAATTTCCTTCACTTTGTTTACTTAGAGCATTGAATAATTCTGCCAGAAAACACACAAACATAAATGCAACCTCCAACAAATTATTGAACAGTCTCCAAGGTCATGTAATAAACTAAAATTTATCTGCACTTTCTCAGAGGCAACATTGTCTACCTGAAAATTTTAAAACAGCAGGGTGTCTCCTTCCAAATAGGTTTTGTGAGCTTTACATCATGTTCCTTAATAAGACTACCAATCAATTGCATTACTTTTTTGTGTAATGTAGTTAAAGGAACATGCTGCATTGTGAGAAAATCTGCAGAAAATAAAATACGCAAAAACATAACTATATTAATAGAATAAAGCATGGTCAGAATAAAAGAGCAGTGAAAGTAGAGATCAAGCTGCTGGAAAGTGAAACTGGAGAGGTAGTAATGGGGGACAAAGTCTTTACTGGAAAACACTAACAATATACAGGAATTTGGAAGTAAAATGGGTAGAAGTGGCTGTTGTGCTATTATTAGGAAAAGGTACATGGGAAACTGAAAGATCTAAAGGTAAATGAACCATCTGGACTAGACTGACCATGCCCCACAGTTCTGAAAAAGTCTGAAGAGAATATAGAAGCATTAATAATGATCTTTCAAGAATCAATGGATTATAGCATGGGTCCAGAGGGCAGTAAAATAGCAAATTCATTCCACTCTTCAAGAATGGAGGAAGGCAGAGGAAGGAAAATTGTAAGCCAGTTGTCCCAAAGTCAGTGGTTGGGAAGATGTTGGCATCCTTTATTAAAGCTAAGTTTTCAGAGTACTTGGAGGCACATGGTAAAATAGATTAAAGTCAACAAAGTTTCTTTATTGGAAATCTTGCTCAACAAACCTGTTTCAATCCTTTGAAAGATTAACAGGCAGGATGGGCAAAGGAAAGTTAATGGATATTATATATTTGGGTTTTCTGAAGAACCATGACAAGATGCTGCACATGAAGTTGCTTAATAAGTTAAGAGTCCATGGTATTACAGAGCATAGATAGAAAATTGGTTGACTGGCAGGAAGCAAAGAATGGTAATGAAGGTGGCCTTTTCTGGTTAGCTTTGGTGATTAGCAGTGTTCCAAAAGTTTCTGCGCTGGGAACCAATTCCTTTTACTTAATATGATTGATGATTTGGAAAGCGGGAATGATGGTTTTATGGTTATTTCCAGATGATATAAAGATAGGTGGAGGGAGAAGTAGTGTTGAGGAAGTAGATAGTTTGCAAAAGCACTTAAACAGATTAGGAGAATGGGCAAAGAAGTGACAGATGGAATACAGTGGCTGGTGCTAATGCACTTCAGTAGAAAAACTAAAAGCTAGACCATTTTCCAAAACAGGGGTTCCCAACCTGGGATTCCTGCTGTCCCGGGGGTGCGAGATGGAATTTCAGGGGGTGCGACAGAGTGGCTTGAGTGACGAGTCACGAGTTACGAGTCATCACTCAGCCAGCTGCCAGTGTGCCTTGAGAAGTGGTAGTAACGTTTGTCCCAAGCACACTCCAGTCTCCCGCTGCCCGAGTCAGCATTGAGGATTCTCATCAGTGTTACCTGGGAAGTTACACCTCAGAGTTGACGAGTCTCATTAGTGCTAGGTTACATCTCAGAGTTAAAAATCATCTCATAATGCCAAAATCTTTATACATCCCGAATCAACCATTGGGTAACGACGTCACATTAAAACCAAACCTGCAGACACTTGGTAAATTATTCAATTATAAGATTTTAAAAAGCTGCATTTTGATAAAAAGCAGCTGGTCATTCATTTGTATTTGTCTCAATGAATTAAAGAAGTTTTTGAATTTCTAAGTTTTTTTCTCTTAAAAGGTTTTTTTCTTGAATCATTGATAATTTAAAGTTGGGCTCTCCTGTGATAACCATTCCCTAGTAAAAGTCTTTTTACCAGTCACCAACAGTATATTTATTAAATATTTATCTCTTTTCAAATATTCTTGAGGTATATATCCAAAATATATGGTCTTACTCTCCAAGGGTATTTCACATTTAAAGATGTATTGTAGGGAATTGTGTATCTCCTTCCAATAGTTTTTGATAACAGGGCAGTCCCAAAAAATATGATAATGATTTGTATTTTGATTTCCACAATTTCTCCAGCAAACAGGGAAGTTACTATCATAATGGGATTTCTGAGAGGGTGTAATAAAATATTTTATCAAGTTTTTCCATCCAAACTCCCTCCATTTCTGTGAACTGGTTCTCTTCCATTGATATCTCCATATTGTTGTCCATTCTTCCTCAGGTATAATTATCCCTCCATCCTTCTCCCATTTTGTTTTAATGTATGAAGTCGAATGTGTTTTAAGATTTGACAACCCCTTATACGTGCTTGAAATTATTCTACTACCATTATCTGAATTATATGCTTTTTAAAGAGCTCTATCAAGCACGTATTTGCCTTGGTTACATTTATAACTGTCCTATTAACATACTGTTGCATCTGTAAATACCGAAAAAAATCTTGTTTTCCTAATGTGTTTTTCTTCAAACATTTCAAAAATGAACAGTGTTCCTTCTTTCATTATGTTGCAAAGAACTGTTATTCCTTTAGCTGTCCAGTCCTTAAATCTAGCATCCAGATTATTTGGTGTAAAACCTGAGTCATATGCACACCATTTAAAAATTGCAATATCTCCCTCTAGATTATATTTTTTATAGTAGTTTTCCATATTTTAAGTCAATTTCACCCATGGGTTATCAATAGTATTTATGTACCTTTGCAGGTTGTTATCAGCCAAAATTGCTTGTATGGGGATGGGAAGTACCCACTCCTCAATATTTTTTCATTGAACGTCATATGATGGGTTGCACCAACATATCACAGCTCTCAACTGTGCTACAAAATAATAATCTGAAAGAGAAGGTGGGCCCCATTCCCCCTTTTCCTTTGCTAATTGCAGTTTTGAGATGAACTCTATGACTTTTACCCTGCCAAATATACCTTGATAGCATCTTGTTCCATTCATTGAATTGATTTTGATTGATCTCTATTGGTAGGGTCTGAAAGAGATATAACAGACTGGGCAGTATATTCATTTTAATAGACTCAATCCTTGAACTGAGACTGAAAAAAGGAATCAGGCTCCATCTTGCCACATCTTCCTTATTTTTTTATATAAAGGCTGATAATTACATTCTGATAATTTTGCCAAATCTTTTGGCATTGTTACATATCCCGTAACTGGATAACTCACCAGCAAAGATAGAGAGGTCTGTTGGAGACTGATGGCACTATTTTCAAATGTTTTATTCATAAAGGGGTCACAAAAGTAAGGTTAATACAAACACTCAGAACATATACATCGATAAAACTCAATCTAAAGCGCGGGTATAGCAATAATCATCATTAAGAAATAATCTCGACTGTTGTCTAGGGGATAATATATTGTCCGTTGGAAATATAAAAGTCACTCAGAAGTCTACAGGCTTCAGCCTTTTTGGGGAATCGCTGGGTTTCACGTGTTTCAGAGAGAGTGAGGAGAAACAGAAAAACTTGCCCGGGTCTTTGATGAAGCAACTCCGTTGAATCAGGGGAACGTTGTTTCCCTGTTATTAGTTCGAAGTCCTCGGTATCATCAGCCACCCACTCCCCAGGCAAAGAAGCACGTGGCTTTTGAATGGCTTCCAGCTATCACGGGAGCGTTGAGCGATCGAGTCCTTCTGGTGCGTCGCTGGGGTACCGTCTTCTGCAGTCCCCTTTTATCTTGACTTGCAGAGTTGTAGATGTCCATCAAAGTAGGGTGATGCAATCCCCACCCCCACATTGCCCGAGGGTGTCCATATCCGTGGTAGCTGTCACGTAGCAGGGTCATGCCCTCAGCACAGGTGTCTCTAAGAGCAATGGCCAAAACCATTACATTGACTCTCATTTGCCTGGGTCCGAGACCCCAATTAATAGTGCTCTTGCGATTCTCCGGAAGGAGGGGGCTGCTCCCGCCCCTTCGGCCCCTCAGAGCTGTGGTACATTCATAACAGCTCCCCTCTAAAAAAAACGTTTTTTACCAGCGGTTAAAAACGGAGTTGTACAGAGTCTTACAGGATTTTTAATCTAACACAATACCCAAGCTTTTTCTTTTAATTACAGAGCCATACAGTTATACACTTAGTTCAGCATCGAGATAAACAATCCGCTAGTACATTATCACTCCCCTTAATGTGCTGTGTCTTAATATCGAATTCCTGCAGCATCAGACTCCAGCTCAATAACCTCCAGTTTTTATTTTCCATATTGGCCAGGAATACCAACGGGTTGTGATCGGTATAGACCACTAGGGGTTTTTGCGCGGGACAAATGTATACTTCGAAATGTTGTATCGCCAACAGAAGTGCCAACAATTCCTTTTCTACAGTAGAGTAATTCCTCTGGTGTACACTGAACTTCCGAGAGAAATATGCTACCGGGTGCTCCACTCCATCCCCTGCTTGCTGTAAGAGGACCGCTCCTGCAGCCTCATCACTGGCGTCCGTTGCCAAGGAGAAGGGTGCTAACAAATCGGGTGCTTTTAACACCGGGTGATGGCACAATACGGCTTTTAACTTTGCAAAAGCATTCTGACAAGAGGGACCCCACTCAAATTTTTCCTCCTTCCGTTGGAGTTTTGTAAGGGGGAGCACAATGTCCGCGAAATTTTTACAGAATTTCCGATAGTATCCCACCATGCCCAAAAACCTCCTCAGGGCCCTTTTATTGTAGGGTACAAGAACCTCAGAAATAGTCTGTACCTTCACCTGCACAGGAGCCAACTGTCCCTCGCCCACCACATACCCCAAATAGGTGATAGTGGCATGACCAAATTCACTCTTGGCAAGGTTTACTGTAAGGTGAGCTGCCGACATTCGGGTAAACAGACTTTCCACAGCCTCCAGGTGCTCCCTCCAGGTGTCCCTCCAAACTATCACGTCTTCAAGATAAGCTTTAGTGTGGGTTAACTTTTTTATCACAGCGTCTATCATCCGCTGGAATGTCCCTGGTGCATTTTTCATCCCAAATGGCATAACGCTTTACTCGTACAACCCGGATGGGGTGACAAAGGCGGAAATCTCTCGAGCCCTGTCCGTTAAAGGAACGTACCAGTATCCCTTTAACAAGTCAACTTTTGAGATGTACCTCGCCTTCCCCACTTGGTCAATGCAATCATTCACCCGGAGAATAGGGTAAGCATCTGTCTGGGTGACTGTGTTGACCTTCCGGTAATCGGTACAGAATCTTACGGTACCGTCCGGTTTTGGAACCACGCAAGGAGAAGCCCACACGGAAGAGGATTCGCGGATTATCCCAGCAGCTAGCATATGTTCAATCTCCTTTCCTACTAGCTGGCTCTTTTCGGAATTCATACGATAAGGTGCCTGTTTTATGGGCTGGGTTGAGGTAACTATCACATCATGTTGCGTCCCACTACACCTTCGGGGAACATCTGGGCATAAGTCTGCATGCCGGTTAATGAGCTGTATTACCTGCTCCTGCTGTTCAGGCTTTAAGTGTCTAACTTTATCCGCAAGGCTTGCCAATACCATAGAGTTCTCCAATCTGGTGGGGACTATACCTATCTTTTCAAACCGCTCTGGTCCCTCCTGACCATCCCCCCCACCTCATCGGTTTTAATGGCCGCACCGACCACCGCAGGGGTAGTGTCATGGTACCTTTTCACCATGTTCACGTGAACTAACTGGGTCGGCTTTTGCCGATCGGGGGTTTCAATCACGTAATTCAGCGAGTCTATTTTCTTACGCACTGTATATGGTCCTTGAAACCTCGCCTGAAGGGGATGGGTAACTACCGGAAATAGGACAAAAACCTTGTCGCCTACGTAAAACTCTCGTTCTCTCGCTCTTGGGTTATACCACTGGCTCATTTTTTCCTGGGAGTCTTTAAGGTTTTCCTTTGCCAAGGCGTGTACTTTATGCAGCCTCTCCCGGAATTTCAGAACATAGTCGATCACACTGACTTGAACGGTCGGGCTAGACCACTTTTCTCTCAGGAGGGTTAGAGGCCCCTGGGCCTGTGACCGAAAATGAGCTCAAACGGACTGAACCCCAGTGAGCACTGGACTGTATCCCTGACGGCAAATAACAGAAGGGGTAAAGCCTCATCCCAGTCTCGAACGTTCTCCTGACAATAAGTTTTAAGCATGGTCTTTAGTGTAGCGTGGAACCTTTCCAACGTCCCTTGGGATTCCGGGTGGTACGCGGAGGCTAGAATTTGTTTGACCCCTAGCTGGGTCATCATCTGCCGAAATGTGTTAGGTGTGAAGGTACTCCCCTGATCCGATTGTATCTCCTTAGGCAGCCCACTGTGGTAAAGAATTTGATGAGGGCCCTCACCACCACAGCGGTCCTAATATTACCCAGAGGCACAGCCTCTGGAAATTGTGTAGCGGCACACATCATGGTCATGATATACTGCCGCCCCCTCGCAGTTTTAGGTAGGGGTCCCACAAAATCCACAATGATTCGGGAGAAAGGCTCCTCGCACGCGGGGATGGGTCGGAGGGGTGCCTTAGGGATAACTTGGTTCGGCTTACCCACCATTTGGCAGGTATGATACCTTTTACAATATTCAGTAATCTCTTTTCTCAGGTTTGGCCAATAGAACTCTCTTTGAACCCGATCCACTGTCTTCGTTATTCCCAGATGCCCACCTAACGGTCCCTTATGAGCTAAGTTCAGAATTTCGTCCCGATACGCTTTCGGGACTACTATCTGATGTACCACCGCCCAGTCCTCTTCGACCGACACCTTGGGGGGCCTCCACTTCCTCATCAACACACCCTCCTTCAGGTAGTAACCTTCGGGCTCGGTTTCAACCTTGGTCTCTGAAAGAACCAACTCTCTCAAGGCTATCAGCTCCTCGTCCCTTTCCTGTTCCTGTACAATCTCTCGTCTGGCTAAGGGCAGGTCTACCTCCCCGTTTACTCTCTCCCCCCTCCTTACTCTCCGGTTTACCTTCCTCGAACCCTCGCTGGTACAGAGTCGGTAAAAATGTGTCGGCCAAATCAAAACCGGCCAGATTTAGACTGACATGCTGCGAGTGACCGCACAGGCGGGGTATATCTTCAGATCTGAGGGAGGGGCCTCAATCCTCGCAGGCTGGGTTGTCAGCTTCACGGCTGCTCCCATTTTCCCTCCCGCTAGGACATCCACACCTTCCCCCGGCAACTCCGGCAGGACCCCCAGCTCCACTGGTCCCGACACCAACTCACAATCTAGAAGGACCCTATGCAAGGGTACCACTTCGGTCCATTTTCCAATGCCTCTCTGGGCTACCTCTCCCGTCGGAGATCCGAACTCGAGCACTTTACGGCTAATCAATGATAGCTCAGCTCCACTGTCTCTCCAGATCCGTACTGGAATTTGTGGGCCTCCTTCCTCCAGGGACACGGTTCCTTCGGAACTAAACGTCTCACGCCCCTCCTGTACTCCATCTACCGGGGGCCCTCTTGCGATACATCCTATAGGGCACAGATGCAATATGCCTCACCTTTCCACAAGTAAAACAGGTCAAACCAGGAAATCAGGTTTCTGGCCTGGTATCCTCACTTTTCCGGCTAGCTCCCGGCTGAGTTTCTACCTTAGCCGGAGGGCTTTCCCTACCGTTCCCACGGTCTCTCGGGTAACATTTTGTTGAGGAAAACTTTGTCTTATGAGTTAGGGCATATTCATCTGCGAACCTTGCAAATTCTGCGACGGACCTAGTCGGCCTCTCGTTCAAATACATCTGGATCTCCTCCGGAACACAGCTTTTAAATTCCTTAATCAACAGTAACTCTCTGAGATGCCCATAATCCTCGTCCACCCTTTCCGTGATGCACCAACAGTCCAAGAGCACCCCCTTCTCATCGGCTAGCTTGGTATATGTTTGATTCCACCCTTTCCTTAAATTTCTAAACTTTTGTCTATAGGCCTCAGGTACCAATTCGTAAGCCCGGAGAATGGCCTCCTTTACTTCAGCATAATTCTCTGCTTCTCCCTCCTCCAGGGGCAACGCCGCATATGCTCGTTGGGCCTTCCCCTTTAACACACTTTGTAACAACGCCACCCACTGCTCTTTTGGCCACTTCTGATTTACTGCCACCCTTTCAAAAAGCAAGAAATAACTATCAACATCTGTCTCCTCGAATGGGGGTACCAATCTCAGCCTTAATTTCTCCACCTCTAACTGAAATGTCCCACTTGATGGTACCTTTTTAGGGATATTTCCCAATACCTCAGCTTCAAACTCCTTCTTCCCAATGTAATACTGAGTTATGGCCCTTCGCACCTCCCGCTTTTTCATGGACGACCTCACTCCTGCGAGGTTCAACCCCTTCGCCAAATTTAACAAGTCTGATTTGGTGGCCGCCTCTAGCGCCCCCCCCCCCCCCAGTCGGGTTTTTCATAAATTTCACCACGTCCATCTATGCTGGTTTCCTGTCTGGATACCCGTGTAACCAGATTCAAGTTTTGGACCACAAGCCCGATTCACTGGCCTCCCAATTTGGTGTCAAATCCCGGACGAGCCCCCAAGTTGTTTCGTATCCCGTAACTGGATAACTTACCAGCAAAGATAGAGAGGTCCATTGGAGTCTGATGGCACTATTTTTGAATGTTTTTATTCATAAAGGGTGGCACAAAAGTAAGGTTAATACTTTTCAGAACATATACCTCGGCAAAACTCAATCTAAAGCACGGGTATAGCAATAACCATCATAATAATAATCACGGGAGCATTGAGCGATGGAGTCCTTCTGGTGCGTCGCTGGGGTACCACCTTCTGCAGTCCCCTTTTATCTTGACTTGCAGAGTTGTAGATGTCCATCAAAGTAGGGTGATGCAATCCCCACCCCCACATTGCCCGAGGGTGTCCATATCCATGGTAGCTGTCACGTAGCAGGGTCATGCCCTCAGCACAGGTGTCTCTAAGAGCAATGGCCAAAACCGTTACATTGACTCACATTTTCCTGGGTCCAAGACCCGAATTAATAGTGCTCTTGCAATTCTCCGGAAGGAGGGGGCTGCTCCCGCCCCTTCGGCCCCTCAAAGCTGTGGAACATTCATAACTGCATAATGATGCCTAAATATTTGAAAGACTCTGTGTGCCATGCCCAGGGGTATCGACTTTCAATTTCTCTTGGGCTATAGTAATATGAAAGTAATTGGTTTTTATCTATGTTGATCTTGTATCCTGATAATTGACCATATTGTTCAATGGATTGCATCAATATAGGTAAAGAGTATGTTGGTTGCCCCAGATAGATCAAAATATCATCTGCATAACAAGCTAATTTATGCTCTGTCCCTTTAATAGTAATTCCTTTGATATCTTCATTCATCTGATGTATTGAGCTAATGGTTCCAGATATAACGCGAAGAGTAGTGGTGACCATGCACAACCCTGTCTCGTGCCCCTTTCTAGGGTAAGACTGTTTGATAAATATCCATTGATTTTAATCCTAGCAGTAGAATTGTCATATAGTGTCTGTATAGTTTTAATAATTGTTTCTTGGAAACCAAATCTATGTAAAACTCTGTAAAGAAAATTCCAATTAACCAAATCAAATGCATTTTCAGCTTCCACGCTTATCACTATTGCTTCGATTTTATTTTTGTGATTGTGAAGTGTCCTTCGTATATTGTCTTGTGTCTGGTGTTGTCATATAAAACCTGTCTGATCGTTACGTATCAGCATGGGTAGAAACTCCTCTAATTGTTTGGCCATGATGGAGGTAAATAACCTATAATCTACATTAAGAACGGATATTGGTCTAAATAACCAACATTCCATTTTATCCTTGCCTTCTTTCAGTATAGCTGAGATTATCGCTTCCTTCCAACTGGGTGGCATTTATGCCTTTTTTAGAGCCCAGTTCAGTGTGGAGAGTAAAACAGGAATTAACTCACATTTCAATTCTTTGTACCACTTTGCTGTATACCCATCTGATCTTGGTGACTTGCTTAATTTAAGCCTACTAATTGCAGCTTTTAATTCAACTTCAGTTGTGTCAGCAGTCATCGTTCTATTTTGTTCTTCGCTTAATGTGGGTAACTAGAGAATTCAAGAAGGTGTCAATTTGGGTTATGCTTCCCCCTGGAACTTTGGAATATAGAGTTTTGTAAAACAGTTCAAAAGCTTCTTGAATTTCGCTTAGCTTATTTTTTTCATTTTCGTTCTTGGATCCCTAATTCTATGAATTGTATTTTCTGCTATCTTTTTTTTCAGTTTACATGCCAGTAATTTCATAGATTTCAATCCACTTTCATAATGTCTCTGTTTCAGAAACATTAAGATTTTCCTGATTTCTTGCATAGCCAAACTATTAATTTCATGCCTATTTCTTTTAATTTTCCCTAATGTATCCTGTGCCAAATTCAATTTGTGTTTTTTCTCTGGTTCCTTCAGCCTATTTTGTAATTCCTCTAATATTTTGTTCCTTATTTTTTTCTTATATGAAGATATCACTATAATTTTCCCTCTTAAGACCGCCTTCAGAGTATCCCATAAAATGGGAGGTGAAACCTCTCCATTATCATTAAATTCTAAGTAGAGACCAATTTCTTTTTAAATTTGTTCCTTAAAGTACGGATCATTGAGTAGACTTGAATTTAGTTTCCAATTAGTATTCTTTGGTTGTAGGTCAAAATCAACAGATAAATATATAGGTGCATTGTCACTTACATCTATTGTCCCAATTCGACAGGTGTTTATTTTGACTTTTTCTTTTCTAAATGTTATGAAATAGTCTATTCTTGTATATACAAAATGGGGAGCAGAATAATGAGTGTAATCCCATCAGGGAAAAGGTCCCTCCATATATCAATTAAACCAACATACTCAAAAGGTCTATTAACTTTCTTATGTAAAGATTTTGTTTCATAGGTTTTTCTATTGGAAGAGTCTAAGTTTGGTTGTAATTATCTCGGCACAGACTAGGAGGGCCGAGATGGCCTGTTTCCGTGCTGTGATTGTTATATGGTTAATTGTAAATTTAAGTCTCCCCACATATCAGGACATCTTCTGTTTCTGTTACCATAATATTAGTAACTTTCTGAAAGAAACCAATATCATTTCCTGGGGCTGCATATATATTCAATAGAGTAACTGAATTACCGTCTATATTCCCCTTACTAGAATATATCTGCCCTCTTTATCTCCCATTTCGAATACTTTTTCAAAATTTAGCTTACTTGAGATAAGAATAGCAACTCCTCTCCTATGTCCTGATTTATATGAAGAGAAAAACAGATTAGTGAAGCCCATTCTCTTTAGTTTTTTATGCTCATTATTACTTAAATGAATTTCCTGTAAATATATTACATGGGCTTGTTCTTTTTTAATTTTGGATAAAATTCTCTTATGTTTGATTGGATTTAATAGCCCATTTACATTAAAATAAATGAATTTTACCTTGTCTTTAGCCATCTGTATTTATCTGTCAATGTATCATTGAAATTAGAATAAAACTTAATCGATCTACTTCCTGATCAAATAAGAACAAAGAAACCCAAATAATAACAAAAATGGTAACGAACGTGTGATTCCAAGGCTGAGGTCTCTAGTAGATGACCCTGCGTTGAGCTAGAGCAAATGTCCAGCTGTGGGAGATAACCCCTCCTGCTTGTGTGAGTTGAGGGCCCCCATTGCAGTATTCATAAAAGTCAGTGAACAAATCCATTACTCAGAAAAGATTTCCCTGTGTACTCCTCCTATACACACACACACACACACACACACACACACACACACACACATATTACATACACCTATATGCACACATATATATATTCTCATTTTGGTGGGGAAAGAGGAGTAAGTGAGCAAATAAAGAATAACAACTAAGTAATATAAAATCCACATTATAATAAGTATTTCTGGAGATAGGTATATCACCGTGTACTTTTGCTTCTGTTTAGTTTCTCAACGTTTTTAAAGTTAGCCAAACCTCATGTCTCTTCTGAAGGGGGTGAGGACTGTCTTTAGGAAACTCCCGGTCTCTTCCTGATACATTTCTCTTGACCTCCTCCCATCTCCTGCCTTCTCAATTCTTGCACTATTTCTCAAGTGGAGTGGGATAATTCCTCAGTCAGGGTTTCCCTCGTTTTGGTCATGCTGATGGGCAACCCTCTGGCCTTCATGTCTGTAGTTGCCTCTTTCACTCTCTGGTACAACCACGTTCTGTTGTCCTAACACACTCAAAGTTTAGCAGGATACAGAGTTTGAAATCTAATCTTATTTTGCTTTAGTACTCACTTTACTTCAGAGTATTCTTTGCATTTCTGGAAGACAGCGGGGGTTAATTTTGGTCGAAATATATTAATTTATCCTCTAAAAAAACTCTCTTCTTACCCAAGGCCCTTCGTAGAATCTCCGTCTTGGTGATGTACTGAAGGAATATAATTATTATTGAGTGTGGTTTTCTATCCTGGATAGGTTTCGGGACTAACACGAGGTGATCTCTTTTGACTTCCAGCTTCATAGCCAGGGGAAGATCCAGCGCATCCCGCAGTAACTTTCCGACAAACTCCATCATAGACGAGTCCTTGGCTCCTTCGGGAACGTAGTAGATTCTGATATTTTTCCCCTATGTTCTTCCCTCCAGGTCAAGCAGTTTACCTTCTTGGTGATTTAATATTTTTATTGTCTTGCTCAGTATCCGCTCCACATTTTGAATGCGATCTTCCAACTTCTCAATTCAAGTCTCTGCCACTGTTATTTTTTCATTTACGCTGGCGAGTTCTGACTTAATATCACGGAGCTGCTGCTTTATATCTTTCTGGATCTCCATTATTTCTTTCAGGATTTTGAAGATATTCGCCGCTTCACCTGAACAAGGCCCAGCGTCTGCCTTGCTAGCATGCACTTGGGTAGGAGAGCTGCTCGCTGCACTCCTCTCAGATGAAGGCTCCGCAGTGTCGCTTTTTTAATTTCCATTCTTTTACCCAATTCTTGCTCCTTTTTTCAGTTCAAATATTTTTTGAAAAATATTTGATGTGTTAACGGGGCTTAATGTGCATTTTTCTGGAGGAGCTAGTGACTTAAGCTGTCATTCTTGATGATAATGTCACTGGAAACCCCAGAAGCTTTTGAATTTCAAATGATGTTTTCTCTTAAAATGTATTTTCTTGAATCGCATGTTTAGCACCAAGGACTTTGAATCATGTGATGGGAGTTCATATCTCTGGTAATCATTGGAAACAGGTGTGTATATTCAGTAGAGAGCAGCCTAATAAATTGCGTTGTGTCCCCGTGATTGAACTTAAATTGTACTTAAAAAATAAGCTTTTAATTCAGTGCATAAAATGCTAATATAAACTGAGCAATTAGATCCTAATTTATTCAGAAAAAATTGTAAACAGTAAAATCAATCCCAATTGTGAACATAAAATTCAATGACTTCTTTGCTCCTGCTTCTTATTCATGATTTGGTCAAAACGTGGAATTTTCTTGCTGACTATGATCCACAGGTCTGCCTGTGGATTTAGGCGATTCCTAGATTTTGTCTTGATTGACAAAAGAGAACTGAATCCAGATTCACACAAGTATGTTGTTGCAAATGGAATGAGGACACGGAGTGCTTCTCCACCAAGTCTTGGGAACATATCCAGTGCTGCACACCAAAACTCCTCCAAAGTCTTGCTTTCAAATTGCATTTCAAGAGCTCGATTTGTCTGCAAATAAATAAGATCTTCCTTCAGCTCATCATCATCTGACATTTTCTCCAAGTTGTAGGAATATGGATTCATGATCCATTCTTCTGAAACCTTCAGGTCTCCAGCAGCAAAATATCCATCAAACAATTCTGACAGCATTTCCAAATGAGCCACAATTTCTTCATGCACAGTAGGAGTTAGGGATCCAGCATCATCAACCATCTCTTCTAGTGAGAGACTGCCTCTTATCATCCTTTGACACCAAAGACGTTACTTTTCTTTGAACGCATTCAGCTTTTCACAAGCCTTCAATATGTTTATCCCTTTTCCTTGAAGAGAAACACTCAGGTCATTCATATGAGTGAAAATGTCAACTAAGTAAGCCAGCATTTGGGTGAATTCCTGTGATTCCATTGCCCCAACCAGATCACATTCACGCTCCTCCAGAAAAAGTTTGATTTCTTCCTGCAGTTCAAAGAAGCGGGTTAAAGCTCATCCTCGTGACAACCAACAGACTTCTGTGTGGAAAAGCAAAACTGAATGTTCACTTCCCAAATCCTCACAAAGTGATTTGAAGATGCGATAGTTCAAAGCATGCCCCCCGATCCAGTTGATGATCTTCACACAAGTATCAAGGACTTTCTTCAGATTTGGTGGCAATGTTTTTGATGCCAAAGCATGCCGATGGAGAAAACAATGGGTAACTTGCAAGTCTGGAATCCCTTTTTTCATCAATGCAGAAAAGCCAGATTTATTTCCAGGCATTGCAGGTGCCCCATCAGTGTACACAGAACCAATGACTTTGATATCTAAATCATATTTGGCAAAGAAGTCCTTCACCAGCTGCATCACAGCTGTTTGTTTTCAGATTTTAGAAAACAGGAAATCTTCCTTCACAGCACCATCATTGACATACCTCACTAATGTGATGAGTTGACTACAACTGGAGACATCAGTTGACTCATCCAACTGAATAGAGATTTTAAGAGGACTAGCTCTGACATCTGAGATGACTTGGTCCAAAACATCTTCACTCAAATCACTGATACGGTGGTGAATGACATTATTTGATAGGGGCACCTGTTCAAATTATTTTCTTGCTTCTTTGCCCAGGATAATTGTTTCCAGTGCACATGGCTTGATGAGATCTTCCGCAATTATGTGGGGCTTCTTGGATTTGGCCACTTTATATGCCACTTGGTATGAAGCAAGAACTAATGGTTTTTCAACAGAAATGAAACCTAATTTTGGAAGAGTTCCTTGTGAATCAAAACGAGCTCTTTTGATTTACAGTGACCCAACATCATGTCCTTCAACATCAGCTCTGCCATGCTTGTTCATGAAGTTCTCTTGAAGCTTGGATGGCTTCAGATTTGAGTTGGAAAACACAAAGCTACAGAGAATGCACTGGAGGTTTTGCAAGCCATCATTTCCTGTTGTGCAAGTGAAACCAAAGCACACATGGTCATGATTCCAATTCAATAGACAATAGGTGCAGAAGTAGACCATTCGGCCCTTCGAGCCTGTACCACCATGATCATGGCTGATCATCTACTATCAATACCCAGTTCCTGCATTGTCCCCATATCCCTTGATTCTCCTATCCATGATACCTATCTAGCTCCTTCTTGAAAGCATCCAGAAAATTGGCCTCCACTGCCTTCCGAGGCAGTGCATTCCAGACCCCCACAACTCTCTGGGAGAAGAAGATTTTCCTTAACTCTGTCCTAAATGATCTACCCCTTATTCTCAAACCATGTCCTCTGGTACTGGACTCTCCCAGCATCTGGAACATATTTCCTGCCTCTATCTTGTCCAATCTCTTAATAATCTTATATGTTGCTATCAGATCCCCTCTCAATCTCCTTAATTCCAGCGTGCACAAGTTCAGTCTCTCTAACCTCTCAGTGTAAGACAGACCTGACATCCCAGGAATTAACCTTGTGAATCTATGCTGCACTTCCTCTATAGCCAGGATGTCCTTCCTTAACCCTGGAGACCAAAACTGTACGCAATACTCCAGATGTGGTCTCACCAGGGCCCTGTACAAATGCAAAAGGATTTCCTTGCTCTTGTACTCAATTCCCCTTGTAATAAAGGCCAACATTCCATTAGCCTTCTTCACTGCCTGCTGCACTTGCTCATTCACCTTCAGTGACTGATGAACAAGGACTCCGAGATCTCTTTGTATTTCTCCCTTACTTAACTCTACACCGTTCAGATAATAATCTGCCTTCCTGTTCTTATTCCCAAAGTGGATAACCTCACACTTAATCACATTAAATGTCATCTGCCAAGTATCTGCCCACTCACCCAGCCTATCCAAGTTACCCTGAATTCTCCTAACATCCTCATCACATGTCACACTGCCACCCAGCTTAGTATCATCAGCAAATTTGCTGATGTTATTCTCAATGCCTTCATCTAAATCGTTGAGGTAAATCGTAAACAGCTGTGGTCCCAATACCGAGCCCTGTAAGATTTCTTTCTTTTTGACATGATGAAGGGTTAAGGGTAAAGAGAAAAATATGAGCTAATACAAGAAAAACTGTCTGACTAAGTGATGACGGCTTTACTCAACCAGACACGCCTATAGCAAAGTATTTCAAGAAATATGCTTTTGAATATTATACTACGATATTATCTGCAGTTACGCCAAGGTAAATCGTCGGGTGGAAATGCTACGGGAACGTGACACGACTTATTAGGCTACTCTCTACTGAACTTACACACCTATTTCCGATGATTACCAGAGATATGAACTCCCATCACACGATTCAAAGTACTCGGTGCTAACTATGATACCTCCTCTACTAACACAATTCAAAATTATTAATGATTCAAGAAAAAAACCTTTTAAGAGAAAAAAAACATTGAAATTCAAAAACTTCTTTAATGCATTGAGACAAATATGAATGAATGACTTCAGCTATTTTTTAATAAAAATGCAGCTTTTTAAAATTTTATAATTGAATAATTTACCTACTGTCTGCGGGTTTGGTTTTAACGCAAAATCATTATTTGATGGTTGATTCAGAATGTATAAAGGTTTTGGCATTATGAGATGATTTTTAACTCTGAGATGTAACCTTCTAGCTAGCACTAATGAGACTCCTCAACTCTGAGGTGTAACTTCCCAGGTAACACTGATGAGAATCCTTAACGCTGACTCGGGCAGCGGAAGACTGGAGTGTGCTTGGGACAAACGTTACTACCACTTCTCGAGTCACACTGGCCGCTGGCTGAGTGATGACTCGTAACTCGTGACTCGTCACTCAAGGACACAAGCCACTCTGTCGCACCCCCTGGGGGTGTGGGCATCCCAGGTTGGGAACCCCTATTTTAGAAGAACAAAGGTGGATCACATTGAAACCTATCAAATATTGAAAGGGCTAGAATAGGCATGAAGAGAATGTTTCCTTTGATGGGGTAGTCTAGAACCAGATGGTACATCCTCAGAATAGCTCATCCCTTTCCAATATAGATGAGAAGCAATTGCTTTAGCCAGATGGTGATGAATCTTTGAATTTTTTTGCAGACTTGTGTATATTTAAAACAGAGGTTGATAGGTTCTTGATTAGTCACGGCATCTAGGACTACAAGGAAAAATATAGAGAATGGGTTTGAGAGAATGGGGTATTATGGTTTATGGTCTTTTGGAGAGAAAATGGTAGAGCACTGAGGAGTGCTGTAATAAATCAGATCCAGGAATACTGATCCATAATTACTTAGAAGTTGCAACACAGATAGATAGGGTCATTAAGAGATCTTCTGTAACATTAACCTTCCTAAATCAAAGTATTGAGTACAGGAGATGGCCTGGTGATTTGCCTTAACTACTATCATCCAGTAGCACTTATGTCTACAGTATTCAAGTACTTTGAGAAGTTGGTTATGGCTAGAATCAGTTCTTTCTGCCTAAACAATAACCTGACAATGTAAATTTGGCTTTTGCCACAATAAGCTACAGTGGATAAAATTTTATACAGCTTTGTATCACTGGGACAATGTTAATACTAATATCAGGCTACTGTTTATTGACCACAGCTCAGCATTTAGTACAATCATTCCTCCATTTCCAAACAAGAAGCTCCAAAACCTGGGCCATTGTACCTCCTTGTGCAACTGGATTCTCAACTTCCACACAGGAAGACCACAGCCTGTGCAGATCAGAATGACCATTTCCACCTGATACTAAATTCTAATGCACCTCAATGATGTGATATGTTTACCCACTGCTTTACTCTGACTGTACAGCTGGACACAGCTCAAATGACATCTATTACTTATGAAATAACTTTCAGAAGATGTTGAGTTGACATACAGGAGCAAGGTAGATCATCTGGTTGAGTAGTTTCACAGCAACAACCGGAAAAAAAAACCAAAAAATTGATTATGGACTTCATAAGGAGTAAGATGAGGGAACCTCATCAAGAGGTCTTAAGAACATAAGATGCTGGAGAAGAATTAGGCCATTTAGTCTATCAAATGTGCTCCACCATGCAGTAATGGCTGATTCTGGATCCTAATCAACCCCATACATGTACCTTTTTGGTCTGTGCATCTTTTGATGCCCTTACCAATCTGGAAGCTACAAAATTCCATGAACCTAGCCTTCACTGCATTCTGTGGAGGAGCATTCCACAGATTCACCACTCTCTGCCTAAAAAGAATTTCTCCTTACTGCTGTTCTAAATGGCTGCCCATCAATTTTGAGGCTGACCTTTCTTGTACTGGATACACCCACCGTAGGAAACATCCTCTCCACATCCACGCTATCTGGTCCTTTCAACATTTGATAGGTTTCAATGAGATCCCCTTGCAATCTTCAAAATTTCAGTGAGTACAGGCCCTGTTAGAGTTATTTTTCGGTTTAGGACATACATGTTTACCATTTGACTTTGGTTACTAGTCTTCACATCTGAAATGTATTTTGGATTTAATATGGAGTGCAGCTCTGAACAATAGGTTTCCTAAAAGCTCTAAAGCCCACACCAGAGAACGCTGATTAAATTTTATTTGGATGTCTGTGTTGTGGAAGTGAATCAGGAGGTGAGAAAGTTGTATGTAGTTTCAAAGATTGTCCCTTATGCATTGTCCATACATTGTTAATATGGAGTTGTTCTTTGGCACATAAAATACCCACACTGGGCTAGCAAACCTTTTGACCAACCCAGTGAGATGCCTTGTTTTGTTCAATAAAGAAGTTGCTTTGTCGTTCTCAGCCCAGTTTCGCATTCTATTGAAGGCCCATGATGACCTCTGACCAGTACTTTTCTTGGATGACTTTATTCATGTAACAAGAATCATCCTTGTGAACCTCCTCTGGACTCTCTCCTATGACCACACATCCCTTCTGAGATACAGGACCCAAAACTGTTGACAGTACTCCAAATACAGCCTGACCAGTGTCTTATAAAGGCTCAGCATTTATATTTTATTCCCCTTGAAATAAATGCTAACATTGCATTTGCCTCTTTATCACAGATTCAACCTGTAAATGAACCATCTGGAAGTCCTTCATGAGAATCTGATAGGAGAGAATAAGGGGTCCATAGGAGAAAGGGAAGGAAGAGTGGATCCAAGAGAGTTGATAAGCAGATGAGATTGGAATGGAGAAGAGAAACAAAGAGGAGGGAGAAGGAATTTTTTACTGGAAGGAGAAATAGATATTCATGTTATCAAGTTGAAAGCTATCCAGAGGAATTTTAAACTGATTCTAACACCATGTTGGAGGAATGGTATCGTCTTTTTGATGTTGTTTTAATGGACATAGTTTTGCAAGGTTAGATCCATGATACATGATCGTTTCCATGTCAGAGTGATATGCAACTTGGAGGAAACTTGCAGATGTGGCTGCTATTCTTGTCCTCTTTGTTGACAGAAGTCTTTAATTTGGGATCACTGTTGATGATAGTTCAATGAATAACTACAGATTGTTGTGCTCTGAATGACCCCAGGCTTTCCAAGTGTTAATGGAGATGGACTCCACGAAGGAGCATGAAATCTCTGATCTGCTAATGTATATACGTAGCTGCAACAGCTGAGTCTCTGATCATCAGTGAAAAATAAACTCATTTACAACTCCCTGCCTTCCCAAAAAATATAGATAGTTGTGAATATCATTGGACTTTCAATAGAATCCATGAATGTTGTCGAACTTTCTTTTGGATATTATTTACCATTTATGAACAAAGGACTAATTATTTTGCTGCATACAGGCATACACTGCTTCAGGTTTTGTTTTGATAAGTTTCAATGGCATTGAATATTGAGTATCATCATTCTCAGTTATTTGATTTCAGAGCCTTCTTGTGTCAGTGGACTTTATCTAAAGTTAAGCAATGTGTTGTCTAACTAAACCTTAAATACTAATTTAATCATCTGTAGTTACCAGAGTATCCCTTAAATGTTGGAGAGTTAAAATCTTGCACATCTTTATAAATATCAGGAAAGGATATCTGTATGTCAGAGTCTTTGGGGCTTATTCACCAGATGAATGCAATGTAAACATGAGGTGCTCAGTTTGTTACTGCTTTGCATTATCATTAGTTATCTACTCTTCTATTAGCATTATGTCAAGTTCTTACCACTGGATGTGACAGCTTTTGAGCTGCAGGCAGGATCTGAAAACAAGAAGCAATCACTGAATTAGGTATTTGCTGCAAACTAATATTGCAAGAAGATACAATTTGTGACAAATGGAAAAACATTCAGAATATGTCCTTTGATTGGTGGTCTAATTTAATGACATCTTTAGAAAATTTTAGATCAAAATTTACATGTAGAGGCAAACTCTACTTTGTTGCGAAACATTCAAATACAAATACAAAAAGGATGTAACAATACAGAAAATAATGGATTTTCTAAGTTGCTGCTACCAAAGTAATTTTTTACTTAAGCAACTTTCCAACATCAATCTAATAATAATATAAGAATTAACATTATTAACATTATAAAGGACCAAAGAGTCCAAATTGTCTATCAACAATCCATTTACACTAATCCTACATTAATCCTATTTTTTATTTGCTCAATTTTCTCAGCACTCCAGATTCTACTACTCCACCACACCCATTATCCCTCCGACCTGTATGTTTTAGGGATACAAGGAGAAATCATCGCACTGGGAAAAAGCTGTTCAGTGATATTGTCAACTGTGCTTTGACGTTCATTGTAGATCATTTACTTTCCCACGTGAACACTGTCAATTTACACTAACGTAATCAAAACCACTACTTGAAGTTCAATTTCTAAAGTTAAAGACGTAGATGACAGAAATGATGAATTCAAGTATAGGGGAGCTTCTCAGATCAAGTATTTTGTAGCATGACAATGATCAGCTTGACAGTGAATCTATGTACAGTTCCAATGCCATGTTCGAATTTTGAGATGACACCACTAAAACTGGCTGATTCAAAAATGGTGAAGAATCAGAATACAGGAGGGAGACTAAAAATCTGTTTGAATTTTGCTACAATAGCTACCTCTCACAGAACCAAAATAGTTAACAAGACCAAAGAGCTAATTATTGACTTCAGGAGGAGGAAACCAGAGATGCATGAACCTGTCCTCATCAGAGGATCAGAAGTGGAGAGGGTCAGTAACTTTAAATGCCTTGGTGTTATCATGTCAAAGGACCTGTCTTGGGTAAATGCCATTACAGAAAAAAGCATGGAAATGCCTTTACTTTCTTAGAAGTTTGTGAAGGTTCAGCATGTCATTGAAAACTTTATCAAACTTCTATAACACATGGTGGAAGATATACAGACTGTTACATTAGGGGTGGGTATGGAAATTCCAATTCCTTTAAACAGAAGAACTTCAAAAAGTAATGGATACAGCCCAGTCAATCACAGGAAAAAACTCTTCTCATTATTGAGCATATCTATAAGTATTATCATAGGAAAGCAACATCCGTCATCAAGGAATCCCACCATCCAGGCCATGCTCTCTTCTCACTGCTGCTATCAGGAAGGAGGTACAGGAAATTCAAGTCTGACACACTAGGTTCAGGAATAGTTGATAAACTGCAGCCATCAGACACCTAAATTAGTAGGTCACTGAAGTGATTCCACAACTTACAGATTCAGTTTTGAAGGCTCTACAACTCATGTTCTCGATTTATATTGCTTATTTATTTACTATCACAATTACTTAGGTTATTCTTTTTCTCTTTTTGATATTTGTGTCTTATGTACCTTGATTGTTTGTCCATCTTCATTATGTTATTCTTTTTATTGATTCTATTAGTTTATTTGTGTTTACTATGAAAACCCATAAGAAAATGAACCTTGGGATTGTATATAATTACATATATATACTTGGATTATCAATTTATTTTGAACTTTGATCTTTAATGAGAAAGTTACTGAAGTATAGGAACAGCTGACAACCAGATGAAAGGTACTGACTGATCAGTAATCATAGAACCTGTGGTGAACTACATATACCTGTCTGGACACGCCCTCTGCTGACTGCTCCTGTGGCTCCTCCCACAGACCCCTGTATAAAGGCGATTGGAGGCACTGCTCCTCCCTCAGTCTCCAAGGTGTTGTGTGATCATTTCTTGCAGCTAATAAAAGCCTATCGTTTGCCTTCCATCTCTGAGAGTTATTGATGGTGCATCAGAATCATAGAACCGTAGAACATTACAGCACAGAAACAGGCCTTTTGGCCCTTCTTGGCTGTGCTGAACCATTTTTCTGCCTAGTCCCATTGACCTGCACCTGGACCATATAGCTCAATACCCCTCTCATCCATGTACCTGTCCAAGTTTTTCTTAAATGTCAAAAGTGAGCCCGCATTCACCATGTCATCTGGCAGCTCATTCCACACTCCCACCACTCTCTGTGTCAAGAAGCCCCCCATAATGTTCCCTTTAAACTTTTCCCCCTTCACCCTTAACTCATGACCTCTGGTTTTTTTCTCCCCTAGCCGCAGTGGAAAAATCCTGCTTGCATTCACTCTATCTATACCCATCATAATTTTATATACCTCTTCAAATCACCCCTCATTCTCCTACACTCCAGGAATAAAGTCCTAACCTATTCAACCTTTCTCTGTAACTCAGTTTCTCAAGTCCCGGTAATATCCTTGTAAACCTTCTCTGCACTCTTTCAACCTTATTAATATCCTTCCCGTAATTTGGTGACCAAAACTGCACACAATACTCCAAATTCAGCCTCACCAATGTCTTACACAACCTCACCATAACATTCCACCTCTTATACTCAATACTTTGATTTATAAAGGCCAATATATCAAAATGTATCTCTTTACGACCCTATCTACTTGTGACGCCACTTTTAGGGAATTACTTATCTGTACTCCCAGATCCCTCTGTTCTACTGCACTCCTCAGTGTCCTACCATTTACCTTGTATGTTCTACCTTGGTTTGTCCTTCCGAAATGCAATACCTCACACTTGTCTGCATTAAACTCTATCTGCCATTTTTCAGCCCTTTCCTCCAGCTGGTCCAGATCCCTCTGCAAGCTTTGAAAACCTTTCTCACTGTCCACTACACCTCCAATCTTTGTATCATCAGCAAATTTGCTGATCCAATTTGCCACATTATCATCCAGATCATCGATACAGATGACAAATAACAATGGACCCAGCACTGATCCCTGTGGGACAACACTAGTCACAGGCCTCCACTCAGAGTAGCAATCCTCCACTACCATTCTCTGACTTCTCCCATTGAGCCAATGTCTAATTCAATTTACTATCTCACCATGTATACCTAGCGACTGAATCTTCCTAACTAACCTTCCATGGGGGATCTTGTCAAAAACCTTACTGAAGTCCATGTAGACAACATCCACTGCCTTCCCTTCATCCACTTTCCTTGTAACCTCCTCGAAAAACTCTAATAGATTTGTTAAACATGACCTAACATGCACAAAGCCATGCTGACTGTTTCTAATAAGTCTCTGTCTTTCCAAATATTTGTAGATCCTATCTCTTAGTATACTTTCCAATCCTCCAAGCTAATAGAATCTACTAACTTTAGGGAATGAAGTTTTGCAATATATGAGAGGAGTTAAAGGGTCATAGAATGTACAATATGGAAACCGACCTTTAACCCATTTCATCCATGCTGACCTAGATGTCCCATAAATTCACCCCATTTTCTGATTGAGTCTATATCCCTCTAATTCTTTATTATTCATCTACTCAACCATTTCCTTGACAGCTCCTTCCGTATATGCAACATGATTTTCCCTCGGCAAGTGCATGTAAGTGAGGCAGCGGGAGTATTTAAAGCGAAAAGTTAGATGGAGCGGGTGACGTTGTAGTGGGAGACAGAGCAGGAAGGCTTTGTCTCGAGAGGCTTCGGCGAGCAGAGGCTGAGGACGAGCTTCACTCCAAGTGAAGTAAGGCCGGGTAAATTCCTTTAAAAGGAGAAAGTTTCAAAAGTTGAGGCAAGTATTGGGTAGGTCATGGCAGCTGAGATCAGCCCCGTGGTTTGTTCATCCTGCAGCATGTGGGAAATCAGGGATACTTCCAGTGTCCCTGACGACTATGTGTGTGGGAAGTGTGTCCAACTGCAGCTTCTGGCAGACCGCATTGAACGTCTGGAGCTGCGATTGGATTCATACTGGAGCATCCGCGATGCTGAGAAAGTCGTGAATAGCACGTTCAGTGAGTTGGCCACACCACAGGTAAAGGCTACACAGGCAGAAAGGGAAGGGATGGCCACTAGACAGCGTAGTAGTAGGCAGGTGGTGCAGGAGTCCCCTGAGGTCATCTCCCTCCTAAACAGATATACTGTTTTGGATACTGTTGGAGGAGATGTCTCATCAGGGGAAGGCAGCAGCAGCCGAGTTCATTGCACCATGGGTGGCTCTGCGGCACACGAGGAAGGAAAAGGAGTGGGAGAGCTATAGTGATAGGGGATTCGATTGTAAGGGGAATAGATAGGCGTTTCTGCGGCCACAAATGAGACTCCAGGATGGTATGTTGCCTCACTGGTGCAAGGGTCAAGTATGTCTCTGAGCAGCTGCAGGACATTCTGGAATGGGAGGTGAACATCCAGTGGTCGTGGTGCACATAGGTACCAATGATATAGGTAAAAAACGGGATGAGGTCCTACAAGGTGAATTTAGGGAATTAGGAGATAAACTAAAAAGTAGGACCACAAAGGTAATAATCTCTGGATTACTACCAGTGCCACGTGCTAGTCAGAGTAGAAATAGGAGGATATTTCAGATGAATATGTGGCTTGAAAAATGGTGCAAGGAGGAGAGATTCAAATTTCTGGGGCATTGGAACCAGTTCTGGGGGAGGTGGGACAGTATAAACAGGATGGTCTGCACCTGGGCTAGACTGGGACCAATGTCCTAGGGGGAGTGTTTGCTACTGCTGTTCAGGAGGCTTTAAACTAATGTGGCAGGGGGATGGGAACAAGGGCCGAGAGACAGAGGGGTGTAAAATGAGGGTAGAAGCAAAAAGTAGTAAGGTGAAAAGTAAAAGTGGCAGGCAGTCAAATCCAGGGCAAAAAGCAAAAAGGGCCATTTTTCAACATAATTGTATAAGGGCTAAGAGTATTGTAAAAACAGGCCTGAAGGCTTTATGTGTCAATGCGAGGAGCCTTCGTAACAAGGTGGATGAATTGAATGTGCAGATAGTTATTAATGAATATGATATAGTTGGGATCACAGAGACATGGATCCAGGGTGACCAAGGATGGGAGCTCAACATCCAGGGATATTCAATATTCAGGAGGGATAGACAGGAAAGAAAAGGAGGTGGGGTAGCATTGCTGGTTAGAGAGGAGATTAACGCAATAGAAAGGAAGGACATTAGCCTGGAGGATGTGGAATCGATATGGGTAGAGCTGCATAACACTAAGGGGCAGAAAACGCTGGTGGGATTTGTGTACAGGCCACCTAACAATAGTAGTGAGGTTGGAGATGGCATTAAACAGGAAATTAGAAATGTGTGCAATAAAGGAACAGTAGATATAATGGTGCCTTCAATCTACATATAGATTGTGTGAACCAAATTGGTAAGGGTGCTGAGGAAGAGGATTTCTTGGAATGCATGTGGGATAGTTTTCTGAAACAACATGTCGAGGAACCAACTAGAGAGCAGGCCATTCTAGATTGGGTATTGAGCAATGAGGAAGGGTTAGTTGTCGTGCGAGGCCACTTGGGTAAGAGTGACCATAATATGGTGGAATTCATTAAGATGGAGAGTGACATAGTTAATTCAGAAACAAAGGTTCTGAACTTAAAGAAGGGTAACTTTGAAGGTATGAGACGTGAATTAGCTAAGATAGACTGGCAAATGATACTTCAAGGGTTGACGGTGGATATGCAAAGACAAGCATTTAAAGATCGCTTGGATGAACTACAACAATTGTTCATCCTAGTTTGGCAAAAGAATAAACCAGGGAAGGTAGTGCACCAGTGGCTGACAAGGGAAATTAGGGATAGTATCAAGTCCAAAGAAGAAACATATAAATTAGCAAAAAAAAGCGGCACACCTGAGGACTGGGAGAAATTCAGAGACCAGCAGAGGACAAAGGGCTTAATTAGGAAAGGGAAAAAAGATTATGAGAGAAAGCTGGCAGGGAACATAAAAATTGACTGTAAAAGCTTTAATAGATATGTGAAAAGAAAAAGATTGGTCAAGACAAATGTAGGGCCCTTACAATCAGAAACAGGTCCCTTACAGTCATAGGGACAAGGACATGGCAGACCAGTTGAATAACTACTTTGGTTCTGTCTTCACTAAGGAGGACATAAATAATCTTCCAGAAATAGTAGGGGACTGAGGGTCTAGTGAGATGGAGGAACTGAGGGAAATACATGTTAGTAGGGAAATGGTGTTAGGAAAATTGAAGGGATTAAAGGAAGATAAATCCCCAGGGCCAGATGGTCTGTATCCCAGAGTGCTTAAGGAAGTAGCTCAAGAAATAGTGGATGCATTAGTGATAATTTTCAAAACTCCTTAGATTCTGGATTAGTTCCTGAGGATTGGAGGGTGGCTAATGTAACCCCACTTTTTAAAAAAAGGAGGGAGAAAGAAACCGGGGAATTATAGACCGGTGAGTCTGACATCGGTAGTGGGGAAAATGTTAGAGTCGGTTATCAAAGATGTGATAACAGCACATTTGGAAAGAGGTGAAATCATTGGACAAAGTCAGCATGGATTTGTGAAAGGAAAATCATGTCTGACGAATCTTCAGAGTGGATAGAGGAGAGCCAGTGGATGTGGTATATTTAGATTTTCAAAAGGCTTTTGACAAGGTCCCACACAAACTTAAAGCACACAGTATTGATGTGGATAGAGAATTGGTTGGCAGACAGGAAGCAAAGAGTGGGATAAACGGGACCTTTTTAGAATGGCAGGCAGTAACTAGTGGGGTACCGCAAGGCTCAGTGCTGGGACCCCAGTTGTTTACAATATATATTAATGATTTAGAAGAGGGAATTAAATGCTGCATCTCCAAGTTTGCAGATGACATGAAGCTGGGGGGCGGTGTTAGCTGTGAGGAGGATGCTAAGAGGATGCAGGGTGACTTGGATAGGTTAGGTGAGTGGGCAAATTCATGGCAGATGCAATTTAATGTGGATAAATGTGAGGTTATCCACTTTGGTTGCAAGAACAGGAAAACAGATTATTATCTGAATGGTGGCCGATTAGGAAAAGGGGAGATGCAACGAGACCTGGGTGTCATTGTACATCAGTTATTGAAGGTGGGCATGCAGGTATAGCAGGCGGTGAAAAAGGCAAATGGTATGTTGACATTCATAGCAAGAGGATTTGAGTACAGGAGCAGGGAGGTTTCTACTGCAGTTGTACAAGGCCTTGGTGAGACCGCACCTAGAGAATTGTGTGCAGTTTTGGTCCCCTAATCTGAGGAAAGACATTCTTGCCATAGAGGGAGTACAGAGAAGGTTCACCAGATTGATTCCTGGGATGGCAGGACTTTCATATGAAGAATGACTGGATTGACTAGGCTTATACTCACTGGAATTTAGAAGATTGAGGGGGGATCTTATTGAAATATATAATATCCTAAAGGGATTGGACAGGCTAGATGCAGGAAGATTGTTTCTGATGTTGGGGAAGTCCAGAATGAGGGGTCACAGTTTAAAGATAAAGGGGAAGCCTTTTAGGACCGAGATGAGGAAAAACTTATTCACACAGAGAGTGGTGAATCTGTGGAATTCTCTGCCACAGGAAACAGTTGAGGCCGGTTCATTGGCTATATTTAAGAGGAAGTTAGATATGGCCCTTGTCGCTAAAGGGATCAGGGGGTATGGAGAGAAAGCAGGTACAGGGTTCTGAGTTGGATGATCAGCCATGATCATACTGAATGGCGGTGCAGGCTCGAAGGGCCGAATGGCTTACTCATGCACCTATTTTCTATGTTTCTATGATCTGTGTGAAGATGTTGATCATCAGTTGTCTCTTCAGTCTTTCCCATAAAACTTTGCCTACTTTTTGGTTCCCTTTACTTGTGATAAAGACTGTGCATATTCATGCCCCTATGTTCCAAGTAATAAAGTGCTAGCCTCCACAATTTCTCCTTGTAACTTGGGTTCTTGAGTTCTGGCATTTCACAAAAATATCCTTAATATTATCCTATAACAGTGAAATCCAAACTGTTTATGGTGAAAGAGGGAAAAACATGGAGTAGGAAGTGAGTGAGAGATCAGGGTGTTGATTGGGGAGATGGAGGAGGGAGATTGTCAGTCAAATGTCAGAAAATTGATTTAGGAGGTTTTAAAAGGGAAGGTGAAGATTCAAAGGAAAGATTAATAACTAATTGGGAAGGGATTACAAAGTTGGTGAGGGAGAATGTGACGGATGTTTGGAGTGAGGATTGAGGAAGAGACAGGAGGTCAGGGATGTTGGGGCTGGGCTCAAAGATTATTGGAACAGGTAAGCAGGTGCTATGGGGGACAGACAGATAGGAAAGATGATTGGAAACAAGGGAGGAGAAAGTTAGGGGAGTTATTTGGGAGGAGATGAAGAGGAGAAGAAGATATTAGGAAGGTGATCATGGATGATGTAGGGAGGTGGATGGAAAAGAATTTTGGGAGATTTGAGTAAGAATTCATGGAGACTTACTGCAAATATGAATGTGGTGGTGATTACTAGACTTTATAAAAGAGATAATTGAGGACTGCAAAAATGATAATTGGAAAGTTATTGTTAGATAATTATATTAGAATATTAGAAGTTACGAGGAATGTTGACGAGGGTAAGGCAGTGGATGTAGTCTATATGGACTTCAGCAAAGCCTTTGACAAAGTTCCACATGGAAGGTTAGTTAAGAAGGTTCAGTCGTTAGGTTTTAATGCTGGAGTAATAAAATGGATTCAACAGTGGCTAGATGGGAGATGCCAGAGAGTAGTGGTGGATAATTGTTTATCGGGATGGAGGCCAGTGACTAGCGGGGTGCCTCAGGGATCTGTTTTGGGCCCAATGTTGTTTGTAATATACATAAATGAGCTGGATGATGGGGTGGTAAATTGGATTAGTAAGTATGCCGATGATACTAAGGTAGGAGGTGTTGTGGATAATGAGGTGTATTTTCAAAGCTTGCAGGGAGATTTATGCCAGTTAGAAGAATGGGCTGAACGTTGGCAGATGGAGTTTAATGCTGAGAAGTGTGAGGTTCTACATTTTGGCAGGAATAATCCAAATAGAACGTACAGAGTAAATGGTAGGGCATTGAGGAATGCAGAGGAACAGAGAGATCTAGGAATAACTGTGCATAGTTCCCTGAAAGTGGAGTCTCATGTAGATAGGGTGGTGAAGAGGGCTTTTGGAACGCTGGCCTTTATAAATCAAAGCATTGAGTACAGAAGTTGGGATGTAATGCTAAAGTTGTACAAGGCATTGGTAAGGCCAAATTTGGAATATTGTGTGCAGTTCTGGTAACCGAATTATAGGAAAGATATCAATAAATTAGAGAGAGTGCAGAGACGATTTACTAGGATGTCACCTGGGTTTCAGCAATTAAGTTACAGAGAAAGGTTGAACAAGTTAGGTCTCTATTCATTGGAGCGTAGAAGGTTGAGGGGGGATTTAAAATTTTGAGAGGGATAGATAGAGTTGACGTGAACTGGCTGTTTCCATTGAGAGTAGGGGAGATTCAAACTAGAGGACATGATTTGAGAGTTAGGAGGCAGAAGTTTAAGGGAAACACGAGGGGGTATTTCTTTACTCAGAGTGATAGCTGTGTGGAATGAGCTTTCTGTAGAAGTAGTAGAGGCCAGTTCAGTTGTGTCATTTAAGGTAAAATTGGATAGGTATATGGACAGGAAAGGAGTGGAGGGTTATGGGCTGAGTGCGGGTAGGTGGGACTAGGTGAGATTAAGGGTTCGGCATGGACTAGGAGGGCTAAGATGGCCTGTTTCCGTGCTGTGATTGTTATATGGTTATATGGTTATAGGAAGCTTTAGGAAACTTATAGTTAGGAGCAGAATGTTGGAATAAGGAGAGGACTTTAAAAGGAGGAAAATTTGATGATTCTCAACAAATGAAAACGGAAGAACATGTCAATCTATAAGAATTAGTGGAGAATATCAATAAGATTAACAGAAAAGTGGATATATACAGATAAGGCAGTGATTTCCAACAGGGGCAGTTAAGTTAACTAAAAGAGGTATTAGGGAACGTAGAAGTCATTGGGGGGCAATATCCTTTGGGGGGGGGCTATAAGTAGCAACCTAACTTGAGGCACCAGACCTGGTCAATCATTAATAGAGTAGGCAGTTCCAAAATAAAGGGATGGGACACCGGAACACAGGAATGACCATAGCTCTGCAGGCAGTGAGCTCTCATCATCACAACATCTGAAATTAGGCAACCTCATCTGACTTAACCAAACAGACATTATTGGGAATGCATAAATTGGCAAGTAAGTTGCCCTTGACTCATCACAGAGAATGAATTCATGCTATTTAGTAGTTGGTAAGTCAAGTAAACCAACTCAGCTCTCTCTACAGATCTATGGAAAACAGATTAGGAAATATTACAGTGCTGTCCAGAACCAAATGGTGAAATAAAGCCGATCAGTAAACCTGACAACCTGAGGATTCTTCTTGAGGTGTACAAAGTGGCCTTATAGCTTCATATGTGCAGTAAAGAACCATCTTTGGGGTTTATGAGACCTTACATGATTGGTCAATTGTGCTAACTGAAATAGTGTAAAGGTAGCTTGCTGAACAACAGCTCTAGCCTGACTAACGTTCCAATCTGAATCCTTTTCTATATAATTTTCAGTGTAATTGTGATCATCTTCATCTTTGCCTTGCCTTTCCTTTGCCTGTCATTACCTTCATTCCATCCATGTCAACTCATTGCCATCAACACCTGAGAGCCCCTTAAATAATTGGAACATACATAGTCTCTCTATTTCCTCACCACCAGTTCCTCCACCTATCTTTGTATCATCTGAAAACTTGACCAGAAAGCCATCGATGGTCTCATCCAAGTCATTAATATATAACATTACAAGAAGCAGTCCTTACTCAGACCCTATGGAACACCTCTAGTCACAAGCAGTCAACCAGAAAAAGTTACCTTTATTCCCATTAATTTTTGTTCTAGTATATGCCCTTTTTTGTCTTTTATGTTGGCTTTGACTTCCCTTGTCAACTATGGTTGCATCATCCTGCCTTTAGAATGTTTTGTTTTCTTTGGGACTTCTGAATTGCTTCCAGAATCTCTAGCCTTACCTGCTTTGGAATCATCTCCACTAGTTCCTTCTTACAAAGCATTTTGATGATCTTCTCTTTCATTTTTATACTGACACATCAGACTTTAACTTCTCCCTCATAAATTACAGGGTGAATTCTATTATATTATGATCACTGACACCTAAGGTTTCCTTTACCTTCAGCTCTCTAATCCATTCCACTTAGATGAGAATAGAAGAACCTCCAGTTGGCTCAACCAATAGCTATTCTAAAAAGCCATCTTGAAGATCCCCACTTGTAATCCAGCCACATCTTAATTTCCCAATCTACATCCATGTAGAAATCTCTTAAGACTATTATGACATTGGCTTTCTGGCATGAATTTTTATTGCCTATTGTAACTTGTAGTGTGTTTCCCATGTCACCTCAATAATAAGCAAAAGCTTTGAGAGGCTGGTCAAGGATTACATCTGCGGCTTGCTACCACCAAACTGAACCCCCTACAATTTGCCCACCGACACAATCGATCGACAGATGAAGCAATAGCCACTGCTCTACACATTGTCCTTACACATCTGGCGAAGAAGGATGCTTTTATGGGAATGCTGTTCTTGAACTACTGTTCAGCTTTCAACACCATATATACAGATATACTGACATTGGAAAGGTTAGGAGAAGGTTCTATCATAGTTAAATCCAGGCTGAACAAGAAGCTCATAGACCTTGACCTTCACTCCGCCTTGTGTAGCTAGATCCTGGAATTCCAGTCAGTATACCAGCAGGTGGAAAGAGTTGGCTCCCTTACTTCAACCCCACTGACCCTCAACACAGGTGCCCCTCAAGTCTGTCCTAAGCCCCTCCTTTACTCCCTGTATACCCATGACTGCGTCACCACCCAAAGCTCCAATCTGCTAATTAAATTTGCTGACAATGCAACACTGATTGGCCTAATCTCAAATTATAATGAGGCAGCCGACAGAGAGAAGTCATCACCCTGACACAGTGGTGTCAATGTCACCAAAACAAAGAAGCTGGTTTTGGCCTACAGGAGGAATAGAGACAGGCTAACCCTATAGACATCAGTGGATCTGGGTTGAGAGCATGCATAGCTTTAAGTTCCTGGCATAAACATCACCGAGGATCTCACATGTCACTGCCTTTTCACTTCAGACTGTTGAAGAAGTTTGATATAGGCCCCCAGATCCTAAGAACTTTTTTACAGAGGCACCACTGAGAGCATCCTGACTGAACTGCATCACTGCCTGGTATGGGAGCTGTACTTCCCTCAATCGCAGGACTCTGCAGAGAGTGGTGTGGACAGCCCAGTGCATCTGTAGTTGGGAACTTTACGTGATTCAGGACATTTACAAGGACAGGCTTGTAAAAAGGGCCTGAAGAATCATTGAGGACCCGAGTCCCCCCAACCTGTTCCAGCTGCTACCATCTGGGAAATAATACAGCATAAAAGCCAAGACCAATAGGCTCTGGGACAGCTTCTTCCACCAGGCCATCAGACTGATTAATTTATGTTGATGAAACTGTATTTGACTATCCTGTTATAACCATATGACCATATAACAATTTCAGCATGGAAACAGGCCATCTCGGCCCTTCTAGTCCATGCTGAACACTTACTCTCACCTAATCCCACTGACCTGCACTCAGCGCATAACCCTCCATTTCTTTCCTGTCCATATACCTATCCTATTTTACTTTAAATGACAATATCGAAACGCAATCTCCAGAAACGCAACGAATACTCTGAAGTAAAGAGAGTACTAATGCAAAATAAGATTAGATTTCAAACTCTGTACCCTGCTAAACTTCGAATGTTTTATGATAACGGGACACAGTTGTATGAGACAGTGGAAGAAGTGACTACAGACATGAAGGCCAGAGAGTTGTCCATCAGCATGACCAAAATGAGGGAAAGCCTGACTGAGGAATTATCCTGCTCTGCTTGGGAAATAGTGCAAGAATTGAGAAGGCAGGAGACGGGAGGAAGCCGAGAGAAATATATCAGGAAGAGACCCGGAGTTTCCTAAGGACAGTCCTCACCTCCTTCAGAAGAGCCATAAAGTTTGGCTAACTTTAAAAATGTTGAGAAGCTAAACTGAAGCAAAAGTACACGGTGATATACCTATCTCGAGAAATACTTACTATAATGTGGATTTTATATTACTTAGTTGTTATTCTTTATTCACTCACTTACTCATTTAATGGATTTGTTCATTAACTTTTATACTTTTATGAATATTGCAATGGGGGCCCTCAACTCACAAGTAGGAGGGTTTATCCCCCACAGCTAGACATTTCCTCTAGCTCAACGCAGGGTCATCTACTAGAGACCTCAGCCTTGGAATCACACGTTCATTGGTGTTTTTGTTATTATTTGTGTTTCTTAGTTCTTATTTGTTCAGGGAGTAGATCGATTAAGTTTTATTCTAATTTCAATGATACATTGACAGATAAATACAAATGGCTAAGGAAAAAGTAAAATTCATTTCTTTTAATGTCAATGGACTATTAAATCCAATCAAACATCAGAGAATTTTATCCAAAATTAAAAAAGAGCAAGTCCTTGTAGTATATTTACAGGAAACTCATTTAAGTGATAATGAGCATAAAAAACTAAAGAGAATGGGCTTCACTAATCTGTTTTTCTCCTCATATAAATCAGGACATAGGAGAGGAGTTGCTATTCTTATCTCAAGTAAGCTACATTTTGAAAAAGTATTCGAAATGGGAGATAAAAAGGGCAGATATATTCTGGTAAGGGGGAATATAGACGGCAATTCAGTTACTCTATTGAATATATATGCAGTCCCAGGAAATGATATTGGTTTCTTTCAGAAAGTTACTGATATTATAGTAACAGAAACAGAAGGTCTCCTGATATGTGGGGAGACTTAAATTTACAATTACAACCAAACTTAGACTCTTCCAATAGAAAAACCTATGAAACAAAATCTTTACATAAAAAAGTTAATACACTTTTTGAGGATGTTGGTTTAATTGATATTTGGAGGGACCTTTTCCCTGACAGAAGGGATTACACTCATTATTCTGCTCCCCATTCTGTATATACAAGAAAAGACTATTTCATAACATTTGGAAAAGAAAAGACAAAATAAACACCTGTGGAATTGGGACAATAGATGTAAGTGACCATGCACCTATATATTTATCACTGAAAACCCATCTCTGCCTTAAATACACCCAGTGACTTGGCCTCCATGGCTGCTTATTGCAACAAATTCCAGAGATTTACCACTTACTGTCTAAACTAATTTGTCTGCATCTCAGTTTTAAAAGGAGGTCCTTCAATCCTGAAGTTGTGCTCTCTTGTCCTAGAATCCCCCTATCATGGGAAATAACTTTTCCATATCTAATCTGTTCAGGACTTTTAATATTTGGAATGTTTCTATGAGCTTTTGGAGTTTGATTTCCGTGCGGACACAAAGAATGTTCTGTTGATACAGTGAGTTCAGAGGAACATATTTTGAGGCCTAGTGCTTAGGGTAGTGTCATCTGTGAATTTAGAGTTTGAGGCCAAGTGTTTGATGCAGAGGATGGAGGCCTGAACATGAATATGAAGTGTGGAAGACGATGTTCATTGGTCAGAGCTTTGTTGGTGACAGAATGTGTGGTGACACTTGCAGGTTGCTCCTGCACATCCTCAGATATGATACTTGTTAAGGCAACTGAAAAATTTAATCTATGTTTCAAACTACATATGGCATATTAACTTGGTTCTTTTATCTTAGTAATGTGATGATTTTCTGTCCTGATGAAAGGTCTCGGCCAGAAACGTCGACAGCGCTTCTCCCTTTAGATGCTGCCTGGTCTGCTGTGTTCCACCAGCATTTTGTGTGTGATGTTTGAAGTTCCAGCATCTGCAGATTTCCCCATGAATGTGATGACTTTATCATGTTTTCCTCCTAACAAATATGGTCATAATTAGGTAAAGTAACTTTTTTTGTAGATTGGATTGAAAGCTACTTTAAACCATGACTGAGCTACCTTAGTTATGCAAAGGATGTGCATTTCAGTTTGATTTTGCACTCTGGCTGCTCCAATGGGACTTCACAAGCAGTTGAGTTTCCCTTTGCTTGGAGGCAGAACATCCATGAAATGACATGTGCTTTGATATTTGACAAATCATAAAATGTCATTCATGCATCTATAATGAATGAAAATCCACATTTACCTCTCTCTGAAATTCAACAGTGAAGACGGAGGGTAATGTGAGCTTTAATGCACTAACTGAAAGAGTTCTGTCATCAGTTACTTTGGATGGAGCCCTTATCAAGAGGAGACACAAGGGACAGCAGATACTAGAATATGAAACTCAGAAGACCAGGCAGCATAGGAGGATGGAAATGATTTTCAGTCAAGACCCTTCAAATCTTGTAGTAGTATTTGGAAGTCTTCTACCTAAAACTCTACATTCTACATCTTCTTCTTCTGACCCTCTGCTTCTGCTATGCATTCTGCTGGAAAACCATGACTAAAGCACTGATTTTAAGCAGCAAGCACCATCTTAGCAACTGACTTTTATTTGTCTTTAAGCCCACAGACTGAAGTTTGCTCGTCCATTCAACTCCCTGCAACATACACATTTTGTCTATCTTCTTAAAACAATAATGTATAGGATATACCAGAGGGTAAGTTCCAAAAGGATGTCAACAATTGTTAATTACAGTTGAACAATCCTGCTTTATAAGGCAGTCACCATTGGGCATTGAAGGTTAAATGTCATCACTAGAATGTAGTCACCAAGTTTGTGTGTAGTGTTGTCATACATATAGAGGTCTGACAAAGGTCTCTTTTGGATATGACAACTGTTTATAAATGGGAAATTAACAGTGAAGATCAAATCCCCAAAAAATTAATAACTTAAAAAGAGCTATTCAGAAGAGCTACAAAACATTTTATTCTGTTTGCTTAAAATAATTTCTTTATAACTATACTTATTTATAATTTCTATTTATTTATAACTACAGTATTATTTGACATTCTGGCACATTGATCTGTTATATTCTTACCTATACGTGTTGCATTCCCTATAGGTTTGTTGTTATTTCCACCTAGTGGTAAGAATGTTATAATTAAGTTACATTTTAATATAATTCTAAAGTAATATTAAAACATTATCCACAGTAAATGAAAAGAAGTTGGTATATTTTACTGAAAGTTAAGTTTGCGACATAGTGAGGTGGCATAAGTTCAAGTATTGGCACATACAAATGATAGAAACACTTAATTGTGTAGACATTGATGTACACAGGTACATCATTAATTGCAATATAAAATCATAGAAACATTGTCTATTAGGAGATATATATGCAGCCTATCATTCCTGTGTTAGCTCTTTGAAAGTGTTAGACTGTATTTTAATTTGACCCACTTCCATGTCATGGAGGTGTAATTTCTTCAGTTGATAGTTGCTAATAACTCTATCTGCCACATTCTTTTTGTCATGCATTCCAGGTAACAATTGCTCAAAATATAAACTAAATTCACAATATCCTTTTTCCATCTTATTTGGCAATTATCTGAAATAAGTGTGCAGTAAGTTTATTTGCCAGGTCTTGATTTAGAAAAATAGAAACATAGAGAACCTACAGCACAATACAGGCCATTCGGCTCACAATGCTGTGCCAAACATGTTCTTACCTTTAGAAATTACCTAGGGTTACCCATAATTTTTCAAGCTCCATGTACCTATTCAGGAGTTTCTTAAGAGACCCTATCCTATCTGCCTCCACCACCATCACCAGCAGCCCATTTCAAACACTCACCACTCTCTGGGAAAAAAAACTTACCCCTGACATCTCCTCTGTACCTACTCCCCAGCACCTTAAAACTGTGTCCTCTCATGTTAGTCATTTCAGCCCCGTCGGTGGTGGTGGGGAGCCTCTGACTATCCACATGATCAATGCCTCTCATCATCTTATACACCTCTATCAGGTCACCTCTCATCCTCCATCACTCCGAGGAGAAAAGGCCAAGTTCACTCAACCTGTTCTCATAAGGCATGCTCCCCAATCCAGGCAACATCTTTGTAAATCTCCTTTGCACCCTTTCTATGGTTTCCACATTCTTCCTGTAGTGAGGCGACCAGAACTGAGCACAGTACTCCAAGTGGGGTCTGACCAGGGTCCTATATAGCTGTAACATTACCTCTTGGCTCCTAGATTCAATTCCACGATTGATGAAAGCCAATAAACCATATGCCTTCTTAACCACAGAGTCAACCTGCGCAGCAGCTTTGAATGTCCTGTGGACTCGGACCCCAAGATCCCTCTGATCCTCAACACTGCCAAAAGACCTACCATTAATACTATATTCTGCCATCGTATTTGACCTACCAAAATTAACCACTTCACACTTATCTGGGTTGAACTCCATCTGCCACTTTTCAGCCCAGTTTTGCGTCCTATCAATGTCCCGCTGTAACCCCTGACAGCCTTTCACACTATCCACAACACCCCCAACCTTTGTGTCATCAGCAAATTTACTAACCCATCCCTCCACTTCCTCATCCAGATCATTTATAAAAATTATGAAGTGTAAGGGTCCCAGAACAGATCCCTGAGGCACACCACTTACTGAAAATTTTTTAAAATTTTTTTTTCAAACCATCATACTTGCTTAATGTGCAAACATTTGCAATGTAATATCTAAAATGGACAAATCAAAATTAGTGTAATGGTCTTACAGATAATAATTCAAGAACAAAAAGAACAGCATGAACTGAAATAGTGAAATTACAACAGAAAATACAGGAAGCAGCTTGTAGGAACCTCTAGGAAATAGGAAGTGGCATCAGTGTTTCATATCACATACCTTACCAGGCTGGAAATGTGAGAAAACAAGTTAGTTTGCAGTTGCTGAGAGGATTAAGAGGAATTGATATGACAAAGGAGATATTTGTGACAGGTTAAGAGCAGGACTGCTGTTGAGAAGTTAAATGTTTGATAGATTCTTGAAGGTAGAGGCAGAAAATAAGAAAAAGTACATGTAAACACTGTAGAATGTAGGTCAGACTGCAGAGAACTTAAACCTTAAGAGAACTTAAGCATTCAGACAAATAAAATAGTATGTATGCCATTTCAGTTCTCTAATTTAAACCCAATTTCTACTGGTTTTGCTGAATTCATTTTCAAAATGTGCCCTATCCAGTGATAGGTTTACTTTTTAATGAACACTTGACTAAAATTAGTTGGATTAGCACTATTTTACTGATTTCCATTTCATTTCATTCTTTAATTTGATCTGAGTAAAGATTTCACATTAGATGTTTTTCTTATTTCTGATTATAATAGGTATTTATAAAATTGTGAAAAAAATTAGTTAGAAACTTGGAATAGAATCTGAAGGCATACTCAGACTAAAAGTACAACCAATCATTCTTGCCATTTTTGAAAGATAGAAATCTACCTGATGAGTGTTTTCCAATGAATGCCACTGTCCAGTCATACATTGCTTGCCCTAAAAGATACATCAACCATGTTGTAACAATCATGGTCTTTCCTACTTGTTTTTGACAAACTAGCAGCAATGCTTACTTGCACTCACTTTAGGCAGGCTTTGAGTTCATTGTGATGTTTGTTGACACTGTGATGTGATGCAAGAAGTGTAACAATGGTATGGCATCATCAGATGTAAATACAGGACACCTTTGGGTACTGTATCAATATCTGCTTAAATTTTCATTGTATCCTTGAAGATACTGTATGCAAAAAAATCATGTATAATATAACATTAAAACATTATTAAGAACTTATGAAATATAAACATAGTTGAATGGATAAGTTTAGATTTTGCCAATTAATCAATCGAGATATAAAATTTTTGTATAGCTCCAATAGTCTGCCAAGCTCTAGACTTCGATGATGCTGAACTTGATGATTTCCTGGAATATTGGATGTTCAAATACCCCATCCTATTTTTTATTCATCTCCAACGGGATCCAACCACCAAGCATATCTCCCTTCCCCCAACTTTCTGCTTTCGGCTGGCATCACTCCCAATGCAACTCCCTTGTCTATTTGTTATTCCCCACTGATCTCCCTCCTGACACTTAAAATTGCAAGCAGAACAACTGCTACATTTGCCCCTACATCCCCTCCCTCACCAACATTCAGTTCTCAAACAGTCCTTCCAGGTGAGGCGACACTTCACCTGTGAATGTTTTAGGGTTATATACTGTGTTCATTGCTCCCAGTGTGGATTTCTGTATATCAGTGAGACCCAATGTAGATTGGGAGACCACTTTGCTGAGCACCAACCACAAAAAGTGGGATCTCCAGTGGCCACACATTTTAAATCCACTTCCCATTCCCATGCCCCCCTCTACGGTTGCAATGAGGCCACACTCTGTTTGGAACAACACCTTTATATTCCCAACACAGAGTACACTGGAGATGCTGTGGTCAAATCAACATATACAAACAAGCTGGATGAAGTCAGCAGGTCAGGCAGCATCCATTGAAAATGGTTTTCAACGGATGCTGCCCAACCTGCTGAGTTCATCTAGCCTTTATATTCTATCTGAGTAGTCTCTGACCTGATGGCATTAACATAAACTTCTCAAATTTAATGTGTGCATCTTTAACATTCACCATTCCTATTTCCCTCTTAATTAGCTCTTAACATCTCTCATTACAACGTCCAATTTTTACATTGTATTCTTTCCTAGATTTACAAACATAATATATCATTTCTCCCTATCTACCACATCTGTTTTTCCAATTATCTCAAATTAAATAACCTGATCTTCTATAGTACTCATCCAACATCAACTCAGCTGTAGGTTCTAAGAACATGGACATCTCAATCTGTAGAGGAAAAGTAAGCTCAAGGATCATTAGAAATACCTTACCATGATGGCAATGGCAAGCTACAGAGACACTCACACAAATAAATTGTGCAAGTCAAGAAAACTGAAAACTGAAAATAACTTCCATCACAGGTTTTTTGTGTGCACTGGAAGATTCTGCTCCACGATTTTATTTCCCTTCAATGAATGCTAACTACCTGCCTGAATAATTTATTAGAATTAGGCCCAATGAACTAGATCTTCTATGCCCAATCACTATTGTTCAGCACCAGCTACTTAGATCATTCTTCATCACTTCAGCCCTTGCACCCTTTACAATTAAGTCCAAACCAGAGCTACCTGCAAATCAACAGAAAGCTTTCTTCCATTCATTCTTACTTGTAATTAGGAACAATGCTTATTGTTTCATTATCAATATTTTCTTTTTGACTTTTAACTTTCAAAAATAAAAATTGAGTCTTCAGGCGTTTATTAGGTGGAATTAAAATCAGGATTTGCATACTGCTACATTCCAGCTGAGACACCATTTTAAACTCCAAGTTCCAGTGAGCAAAATGGGTGAAGCAGGAAGGAGTCTTGATAATTACAAACTGTATTCTCATAATGACTACAGAACCTTAATCTGCATTGTGAACATCTTGTGATACAAAGTATAAAGTATAAAGGAGAGAGAATTATGGGAAGGTACAAATGCATGGGTCTCCTCCAAACCAACCTCTTCTATGACTATCCATTTCCCACCAACCACCCTTAAATTGTTACCTGCAGAAATTATATAAAGTGAAGCTGGTGAATTGCAGTAAAGCACTGCTGGCACTGAGCACTAGATCTCGATAATAGTTCAGAACTCTTGACAGATGACTGGGCAGAGGCTTAGAACTCTTAAAAGTCAAATAGCTCTGATACAGACTGCTTGGTATGCAAGGGAATGATTCTGCCTTGACCCAAGATTAACCACTTGGTGCACTTTTTGTACTTAAGGCCTTTGCAGTAGAAAGGTGTCTACCACAAAAAACAATTTTGCTTGTATTTATCTGCAGATGTATTGCCCTTAAAGGATCCTAGGGAATGGAAACCACCAACAGATGTAAGTGAAAGATCAGTGAAGTGATGCCAGGCAATTTACAATACTGTACAAAAGCCCTGTGTCCTGTGTTCAGCATCATTCTCAGTGTAAGGCATTCATTTTGTTTATTACATTTTCGCCTTAATAATTTATTTGTAATCATTTTCCAGTTAAAGTTAAGGTTGTTGAAAGTAAATTCGTTGTCTGTGATATATCGCAGCATGCGATGACATCACACCCAGTTTCTCCGCGTCTTGTGGGAAAATACCAGTTTGGAGAAACAGGAAGGAGGGGGCTTGTGTGTGCAGGATCAGCATGAGAAAAGTTTTCATTCTACACACTAAGAAACATCATAGAAGCAACATCGTAAGTTCATAAGATAATTGATATGTTGAAGTGAAAATGTTAACGCTGATTCTGTTAAAAGTAATAACGTTGATAAAGTTTATGTTCTTAGTTATTGAAAGCGTTGCTGGATAGTTTGTGTTGAAGCGTTTAAAGCCAGTCAATGGTGTAGGTAGATTCTGACTGTATGTTGTACTTTAATGTAATATAATTTGTAGTTTTACTTTTGCAAGTATTTATGATGTAAATGCAATACCAAGAAGGAAACAAATACTGTATATATTCTGTATTGTTTTGTCAACAGTTTTCACCATATGTCAATGTGGAAGAGTGAACAGTAAATAGTTAATCTTACTGGGATCATGCTTCATTGACTACGGTTTAACTCGGTGTTTAGTTGAGTGTTTTTACACCTGAATGAGAACACTACAGTGTAAAGGCGGCATTACCAGGTGTTTCGACAAGTGCTACGATGGCATCACGATCCAGTGTCAAATCATTGCCATCCAGCACCAGGAGCAGTAGGGCATCAATAAATAAGGCTGCCCACGCAAGAGCTAAAGCAGAAACCGCTAAGGTGCGAGCATCATACACTGAACAGGAAGCAAAGCTGAAAATGGAAAAGGCTGCCAGAGAAGCTGAAAACCAGTTGGAAAGGGTAAGGATAGAGTCAGAGTTAGAAGTGCTGACACTACATCGAGAAGCTGAAGCTGTCAAGGTGGAAGCAGAAATATTAGAAAGGGCTGAAGAAATGCATGTTCTGGAAGAAGTAAAATTTACCTCAGAAAGGATCAGATTGAAATGCAATAGCGACTATGTCCGATCTCAAATTGACCTGAAGATTCGTTCTTCCTCTCCATACTTACCTGCTAACGTCCCACTTCATGAGGAGTCAAAGAGACGTCCAATTCCATCACATCCATCCGAGGAAGACAATTTACCCCTGCAACTTTGCAATGAATTCAAGAATGAAAGGGCTGATGACAAATACTTCTAGACACCAAACTTACCAGATTTGGCAAGAGAAGAGGCAAAGGTTGAATTCAGATCAGCAAATCCCATAACGAATGTACACCGTCAGTCATATACCCGCCGACATATTCCCCCAGCCAGCATGCCACTTGCAGTTGAACCTGTGGTACAGTATTTAACATGATGAGATCTCGTCACTTCAGGACTACATCAGTTTGACGATAAACCTGAAAATCACCATGCATGGTACTCCACATTCACCAATGCTACCAGTGGGGTCCAGCTCGAAGCAACCCAAGAGTTGGATCTTATGGCAAAATGGCTGGGAAAAGAATCATTCGAACAGGTGAGACACATACGTTCAGTGTACATCAACAATCCCAAGCTAGCCTTACGCAAATCATGGGAGAGACTTCGGAAGGGCTATGCAGCTCCTGAAATTATTGAAGCGGCACTATTCCGACGTCTGGAAAATTTTCCTAGGGTGTCAGCCAAGGACCACACTAAGTTAAGAGAGCTCGGAGATTTACTCATGGAGATTGAAGGTGCTAAAGAAGACGGTTATTTAACTGGCCTGTCATATTTAGATACTTCTTATGGAATTCGACCAATCATGGACAAACTTCCATTTGGGCTACAGGAAAGGTGGGTGTCTGTTGGCTCAGAGTACAAGAAAGAGAAAGATGGTCTATTTCCTCCCTTTGAGTATTTCACTAGGTTTGTGTGCAAGGAGGCAAAGAAGCAAAACGACCCTAGCTTCATGAGTCAAGGTAGCAGTACAATTCACACCAAGCCAGTCGAATCCACTTCAAATAATTTCAACATTAATAAACCTGTCTCAGTGCGTAAAACTGAAGTCTTTACAACTAACAATGACCCTAGCAAGAATTGTTCATTGCACAACAAACCCCACCCCCTCAAAGAAAAAACCCTTTGAGGAGAGAATGGCCCTTCTCAAAGAGAAAAAAATATGTTTTAAATGCTATTCCTCTACCTCTCACCTCACTAGAGAGTGTACAATCCCCGTGAAGTGCCCAGAATGTAATAGCACTAATCACGATGGGTCCATGCACTCCAGCCCGTTACCGCAAACCGACAATGCTCCTTCACCCTCACAACAGGACGGTGGGGAGGGAGAGGCTCACTCCGGGACAACTGTTGTCAGCTTGAGCTGCACAGAAGTTTGCGGTCAAGCTCAGTCAAGCCATTCTTATTCAAAGATCTGCCTCACTAAGGTGTACCTTAAGGGAGCCAAAGACAAGGCCATCAAAGCCTATGTAATTCTGGACGATCAGAGCAATCGCTCACTAGTCAGTCCAGAGTTCTTTAACTTGTTCAATGTAGAGAGTATTCAGTTCCCATACTACCTTAGATCTTGCTCAAGCAGCGTAGAAAGATATGGAAGAAAGGTAGAAGGCTTCCAGCTCGAGTCACTGGATGGTAATGTTGTCATCTGTCTCCCTCCGCTCTTAGAGTGCAGTGAAATTTTGAATAACCGCACCGAGATCCTGACGCCAAGTGCTGTGCGACACCAACCGCATCTCCACCACATCGCCAAACACTGGAGACAAAAGCAAAAATACTCCTGCTACTAGGAAGAGATGTTATCTGGGTACACAAGGTCAGGCAGCAGGTCAATGGACCACACGACGCCCCCTTTGCCCAACGCCTGGATCTAGGCAGTGTGGTGATAGGAGAGGTGTGCTTGGCAATGTACACAAACTGATGGTTAGCACACTCAAGACCAACGTGCTAGAGAGCAGCCGCCATTCAATTGTTCAACCTTGCACAAGCTACATGTGTATCAAGTGTTACGTACTCATGACACATGACAGTCGTGCCCTTGTCACGTGACTGGGGTTGAAGCTATACTGGACTTGAGGTAATGGTCTTGTGATGGTGGAGTGATGTCATTTTCCCGCCAGTAGAGATCATGTGACAAGTTTTTTCTCAGGTTATAAAAGGAAGACCCCACCCTGTGAGGAGGGGCAGTTCGTGGCTGGATTTGCCAGGTTGACTTCATGTCACTGCGTGTTTTAATGTGATGACGCAGTTTAGTTGAAAGATGAAGTTTTATCTAATGCCTAAAGTTTAAAAGGTCATTGCCAGCAGGTTCTTTACAATACTGCTAGTTCAGAAATCAGTGGAGAGTGAAGATTGGAGTTCGGGAGTTAAAGATTGAGGAAAATCTATTTCGACGGTGAAACGGGTTCTACCTTATTTAATCCATATTCGGAAGGAATTCGTTGACTGTTCTCGTGTTAATCTCTGTGGGATAGCAGAAGATTGAAGACAGAGTGATAAAGGAAAGGTTGGTGCCTTTAAGCCATTTCGTTTCGTTTCATTTCGTAAATTCTTCGTGGGAAAAGTTCGACGCTGGGGATCAAAGCAAAATGATGTGAAAGAGAATTTAAATCGTCTTAAAAAGTCTCTCCCTTAAATGGACTGTGAGCATTTTGAACTTTTGGCAATACTAGTTTTAAGAACTGTTTGAGTTGCATCACTTTAAGAACTGTTTAAGCTGCCGCACAGCAGCTTATTTGTTATATGAACTCTTACCTAACTCATATATTTATTGTTGCCTGAATACGTAACACAAGGAAGCATGACAGGGCTTTAACAAGTGTAGTAAAGTAACTGACAAGACACAGTCTGTCTTCGCATCAAACCGTCAGGCAGTAATGGAGGCCTTTCCACATCATGACTGTGCTCCCGCAATCAAAAACCTAGATCTAGATGGAGAAACCATTCCCACACAAAGGAGTCTGGGCCTCCTTTGGGAGATTACAACTGACACATTCACGTTCTCCGTGCCGGCCGTGATCAAGCCATTTACCAGCCGTGAAGTTCTCTCCACTGTCAACAGTGTTTTCGATCCCTTGGGTCTACTGGCACCAGTTACGATCCACGGAAGAGTCCTTCTCAGAGAACTTACCTCTGAGCTCTCCGACTGGGATACTCCCCTACCAGAAGACAAGCTAAGAAAATGGGAGGCTTGGAGAGATTCACTTCAAGATCTAAAACAGCTTCATATCCCACGTAGGTACACTGCGACCTCACTCACTGAGGCAGTGCACACAGAATTGTGTGTTTTTTCGGATGCGTCTACCAAGGCCATCGGTGCTGTGGCTTACTTGAAAGTATTTGGGAAGGATGGCCAAGCCGACAATTCCAAGGCTTGAACTGTGCGCAGCTGTCCTGGCCATGGAAATGGCTGATCTTATCCAGGACGAGCTAGACCTAGAGCTGGACGATATCAAGTTCTACACAGATAGCAAAGTAGTGCTTGGTTATATTTATAACGAATCAAAATGTTTCTACGTGTATGTTCATAATAGAGTTCAACGTATCCACCTGTCATCAAAGCCCGAACAATGGCATTATGTACGTACCGAGGATAACCCTGCAGACCATGCATCGAGATCCTTGCCTGCATCCCGCCTGGCTCAGACATCCTGGTTCACCGGACCCCCCTTTCTGTATCAGCCACCAATGGAAAAAACTCAAATGAGCGAGACATTTGAACTGATCGAACCCGAAAGAGACTCGGAAATTCAGCCGCAAATACAAACAGGAGTCACCTATCTGGAAGAATCAATATTTACCACCGAACGCTTTCAGCAGATCTCCACCTTGAATTCTTTAGTGAGAGGACTTGCGTTCCTCATTCACATGGCCAGATCTCACAAACACTCATCCTGAAATAGTAAATGTAAGGGATGGCACAAATGTAACTTACCTCGCACTGCAGACAAATTGGCCCAGGCAAAGGGCGTCATCTTTAAAGCAACTCAAAGAGTGGCTTTTGCAGGGGAGTTTTCAGCTCTCCAAATTAATAAACCAATACCAAAGGACAGCCCTTTGAGGAAATTCAGCCCGATCCTGAAGAACGATATCATCTGCATTGGAGGCCGGTTAATACACTCTCACCTTTCAGCCGCAGAAAAGAGCCAAAAGACAGCCATGTGTCCTTATTGCTCACTCACCATCATCATGAACAGGTAAAGCATCAGGGCCGTCACCTGACGGAAGGAGCAATAAGGGCAGCGGGACTGTGGATCTTGGGAGGTAAAATACTGATCAATTCAGTACTCCATAGATGTGTAACCTGCGGGAAACTGCAAGGGAAGTTGGAAGCTCAACGTATGGCGGACCTCCCACCAGAATGTCTTGAAGCCTGCTCTCCCTTTACATACGTGTGTCTCGATGTAGTTGGTCCCTGTCTATCACCACTAGGCACACCAGAGGAGGACAAGCAGAGAGTGAATGGTGGGCCATCATGTTTAGCTGCATGAGTTCAAGAGCGGTACACATTGAAGTCATCAAATCTTTGGATACATCCAGCTGCATTAATGCTCTCAGGCGCTTCTTTGCGCTAAGAGGCCCTGCAAAACAGTTAAGGTCTGATTGCGCACGAACTTTGTTGGAGCGTTCAAGGAGCTGGGGATGGACAAAACAGTGCAAAGGTACCTCAGTGAGCAGGGATGCAACTGGGAGTTCAACACACCACACGCCTCTCACATGGGAGGCTCATGGGAGTGAATGATTGGTATCGCCAGAAGAATTCTTGATTCAATGTTTCTGCAGCAATGCACCCGACTGACTCACGAAGTACTGGCAGATGTCACAGGCATTATAAATGCACGACCACTCCTACCTGTCTCTTCTGACCCGGAAAGCCCCTTCATACTCTCACCATCAATGCTCCTTACACAGAAGACAGGAGCTCCCCCTCCACCTGGGGACTACTCCAATAAGAATTTGTACACAAAGCAATGGAGACAGGTTCAGGCTCTTGCAAATCAGTTCTGGTCTCATTGGAGATATGAATATCTACCTTTATTGCAACACAGACAAAAGTGGACAGAACCTCACAGGAATCTTCAAGTTGGAGATTTAGTCCTGCTCAGGGACAAGCAAATCACCCACAACAGCTGGCCAATGGCCAGAATCACTGCCACATTCCCTGGTAGGGATGGACACGTCAGGAAGGTCGAGTTGAAAACTTCCAACCAAGGTGATGTGAAAACTTACCAAAGGCCAGTTACAGAAGTCATTCTACTTCTACCTAAGGACTGATTTAGAGACTGAAGTTTTGTATCATGTTCATTGTGACCCTACAAAGGTCAAGCGGGGAGTGTGTTGCCCTTAAGGAATTCGTTTAGCTTTATTACATTTTTGCTTTAGAAATTCTTTTGTAATTATTTTCTAGTTAAAGTTAAGGTTGTTGAAAGTAAATTCATTGTCTGTGATGTATTGTGGCTTGCAATGATGTCTCTCCTGGTTTTGCGGCATCTTGTGGGAAAATACCAGTTTGGAGAAACAGGAAGGAAGAGGCTTGTGTGTGCAGGATCAGCATGAGAAAAGTTTTCATTCTACGCACTAGGAAGATCATAGAAGCAACGCCATAAGTTCATAAGATAGTCGATATGTTGAAGTAAAAATGTTAACGCTGATTCTGTTAAAAGTAAAGACAGATAGAAGTTTATGTTCTTAGTTATTGAAAGCGTTGCTGGATAGTTTGTGTTGAAGTGTTTAAAGCCAGTCAATGGTGTAGGTAGATTCTGACTGTATGTTGTACTTTAATGTAATATAATTTGTAGTTTTACTTTTGCAAGTATTTATGATGTAAATGCAATACCAAGAAGGAAACAAATACTGTATATATTCTGTATTGTTTTGTCAACAGTTTTCACCATATGTCAATGTGGAAGAGTGAACAGTAAATAGTTAATCTTACTGGGATCCTGATTCATTGACTATGGTTTAAACTCAGTGTTTGGTTCAGAGTTTTTCCACCTGAATGAAAACACTACACTCAGCCTCTATCTAAATTGTGTAGGCAGAAATTTTGGCAAATAGTTGATTATGCCAGAAACTTTGTTTTCCAAAGGAATTGGGATGTAATGGATGAACAGTTGCTTTTCATGCATTTATTTTCATCCCTAAGTTCTGTTTCACAGGTAGGTGCCACTTTTGCTTGCTTATATTTACAATGGTGTTTTTATCAGGTTTATTTGCAATATCTATTCCCTACTGCAATTATTCTGAAGGCTTGGTTTAAAGCATAGAGGTATTTTCGACTCTGTAAATGGAATTGTTTGAAGGTTTGGGTTTGAATTTGCTTAAGAGTTGGGATGGGATTGCTTGTTTTCAACATTTTTGAATTGTCATTGACTGTTCAGGATTTATTAAGAGCTTTTGGGATGGGAACAAGTTTTAGTGGAATTAAGACAGTGATTGGGATTAGGGTGGCCTGGAAATACTGTATTGATTATCTATAATACAGACTATCTTTTCAGAAGTACAGCATTTACAAAGCAACCACTTCTTGATGACAACGTGTAAGAGGAAACATGTAAAATATTGAAGAACCAATACTGAGTGCATCAACCTAGACATTATGCACCCCCATGGGTAATTCATAAACTATGACATTATTTGGTATATTATTTTCAATACTAATTCTCTACATTGGGAAGAAAGCCATGACTTTGGAGAAGTTGAAAGAAAATGAGTGATATTATAATTTATAAATAACTAAGTATTTACAGTGCTTTAAAAATTGAGAATGGTGCTCATTAGATAGGTTGAAATATTTTCATTGATGGAGCTTGGAGGGAGAAAAAAATTGATAATTAATGTTTGCATCCAAAGGGATCTGGTGTAATTATGCATTGTCATCTTGTTTATTTATTTAGAACCATTATCTATTAGGAACTACACATTACTTGTTCCCAATAAATAGTGTGATAAAAGAATAAGTAAATAGGTAAGCCTTAAACAAGTTTATGCAAGTGATTTCAAAGTTCAAATAATTTAACTAAAAACTTGGTAGATAACATATAATAAACAAGGTAATTAAACAAGTGGACTATCACTGAATCAATCTTCCTGTATGTGTCTTTTCCACATGGTCATCTTCTTCACTGCTCATTTGGTTTGATGATATTCTGTAAAATGTTAACTTTCTCGTCAACTGATGGAATTGACTTCTGAACTTCTTCTTGATCCCTGTATTCCAGGTCTCTAACCACCTTTATTCCCTTTGTAAACATTTTGCTTTTATTTGTACCAGGTTCTGATGGAAATCCTTGATCAACAGATGGGACTACAACTGGCTGTTGACATAGAGTCATTGTCACCCCTAAATTGAGTGAGCCATCAAAATCATCTGCCTTTTGAAAGATCTGAATAATTAGCTCAGACTTGATCAGCACTTGTATTCATCCTGCAGTCTGTGACTATATGTTGCCAATTTTCGCAATTGTAAAGTCAACACACACCTCCATTTAATTCCCTCATCACTTCCTCCTGAGAGTATATGAAAACTTTCTTATTTCATTTACCTTTATATTTTCATGAATTATTTTCACCTCCTATTTACAGTTTGTTTGTGACACTTAGGATTTCTTCACGGTGTTTGGAAAAACATTGGATGTAAAGTTACAATTATCCAAAGTTCAAAGTATGTTTATTATCAAAATTCTTACAGAAATCAATAAGTGAAACATACCAGAAATATACTCAATTAAAGTAAGAAATTGAGAGATTTTGGAACATGAACAGGGTATACATTGTCTCAATAATAATATCTACAACTGGTGTCATCCCAAATAGCATTAAACAATTAGGGCTACCTAGCAGTATCTGTGTAAACCTTCAGAAAGACACAATACTAAACACTATTAGAATAGTCAAAAAGTTCCTAGCAATTGAGAAATGAGTGTGCTTGGTTATGCCTGTACCTCAGGGTTTACAGCTTGAGATGAGAGAAAAAAATAATAATAAAAACCAATGAGGAACATTTATCCCCCATCAGGTGTGTCCCCAATGGTGGATTGAGAAAACTCTGCAGATATGCAGGGCGGGTGGAAAATGAAATACCATTCAAGTTATACACTAATCCGGATACATCTGTACCCAGATTAGATGGTGCTCTGGTTAGATTCTGTTTTCCAAAGCCCTATCACTCTGCTGGCTCTCACTCAGCTGCTTGCTCCAACACTAACCATAACAACTTATTTATTGTACCCCAAACATTGAACATAAAGCTCATTAAAACTTTACATAATTATGTCATCACATCAGAACAGCCTCATAAAGTGAAACCCAACTCAATGCGAATTAAGTACCTTTCCACCTATTACATTATCCTACATTACTATTTCAGAGGATTTGTCCTATGTCCATTGCATATGGAACCACCAATGAAAAATCTTATAAAAAATAGAGGATATTGGCCAGTCCATCACAGGTAAAGTCCTTCGCACATGAAGCACTTTTGTAGAAAACTAAAAACCCTCATCAGGAGCCCCCACTCCCCAGGTCATGCTCTCTTTTTGCTGCTACCATCCGGAAGAAGGTACAGGAGCAGAAGGACTCACCTCACCAGGTTCAGGAACAGTTATTGCCCTTCAACCATCAGGCTCTTGAACCAGAGGAAATAACTTCACTGAACTTCACTTGCCCCATCATTGAACTGTTCCCACAGTGTATGAACTCACTTTCAAGAACTCATCTCATGTTCTTGATATTTATTACTTATTATTATTATTATTATTATTATTATATTTTTGCATTTGCAGAGTTTATGCCTTTTACACTCTGTTTGAGTACCCAAGTTGGTGGTCTTCCATTAATTCTATTATAGTTATTATAAATATAGATTTATTGAGTATGCTTGGAAGAAAATTAATTTCAGGATTGTATGTGGTTTATATATATATATATATATATATATATATATACATATATATACACTTTGATAATATATTTGCTCTGAATGAACTATTTTATATAGTGATTTATATGCAGACAGGAAATATAGTTCTGGAGGATGAATGATGGGAGGTTAAACATTGAAGGAGCATGGAAATATGGCAGTAGTCATAGATTACTAGCCCCCAATACTTTTTTTGTAATTTATTTTTTATTGAGGTTCATTATCAAACAAACATTTCCATAAGATGTATTTCAGATACTATACATATACATATATATCATATGTTTATATATTTATATATTTACATATAGTTATCTATGCCACAAATCTCCACATATTTATCTGAGGTATACATTTATAGAAAAGAGAGGAAAGAAAGAACAAGTGAAAGGAGAAACCATCAAACTATGTACAAGTAGGGAGTGACCTTTTTTTTAACAACTATTAATTTGTGAGAATAAAATCAGGTCTATGAAGTGTTATGTAGTTAAACCATTTTTCCCCAGTATGAATTAAATTGTTTAACAGAAGATTATGATTAACAGATGCTGTTATCTTCTCCATTTTGTAAATGTCCATTGTAATTTCCATCCATGAATTTAAAGTTGGGATCTCCTGTGATAAGCATTTCCTAGTAAGAGTCTTTTTACCAGCCACCAGCAGTATATTCATTAAATATTTATCTCTTTTCAGCCATTCTTGAGGTATATATCTAAAATATATGGTCTTACTCTCTAAGGGTATTTCACATTTAAAGATGTCTTGTAGGGCATTGTGCATCACCCTCCAATAGTTTTTGATAACAGGGCATTCCCAGAAAATATGATAATGGTTTGCATTTTGATTTCCACAATTTCTCCAGCAAACAGGGAGGTTACTATCATTATGGGATTTTTGAGAGGGTGTAATAAAATATCTTATTAACTGCTACACTTCCATTGATATCTCCATATTGTTGTCCATTCTTCCTCAGATATAATTATCCCTCCTTCCTTCTCCCATTTTGTTTTAATGTATGAAGTCGAATATGTTTTAAGATGTGACAAACCTTTTTACACACTTGAAATGATTCTACTACCATTATCTGAATTATATGCTTCTTTAAATAGCTCTATCAAGCACGTACTTGCCTTGGTTACATTTTTAAACATACTATTAACATTGTCGCATCTGTAAATATGGATAGAAGTCTTGTTTTTCTAATAAGTGTTTCTCTTTAAGCATTTCAAAACTGAAAGTATCCCTGTGTTGCCTTTATGGCAGTTATTTAGTTTATAATATTTTCGCTTAGTAATTCATTTGTTAGCGTTCTAGTTAAAGTTAGGATTGTTTAAAGTAAATTCATTGTGAGATATCGCAGCATGTGATGATGTCACTTCCGGTTTCGCTGCGTCCTGTAGGAAAATACTGGTTGGAAGAAACGGGAAGGTGGGGGTCGAGACATGTGTGAGCGCAAGCAGCAGCAATGTTTTCTCTCTGCGCACCAGGAACATAGTGAGAGCAACGAGTTATGAGATAATCGATATGTTGAATTAAAATGTTAACGCCGAACCTGTTAAAAGAAATGACGGTCGATAATGTTTATGTTTTTGTTAGTTAAAGAGTTGCGGATAGTTTGCGTTGATGTGTATTTAAAGCAGTCAATGGCATAGGTAGATTCTGACTGTATGCTGCACTTTAACGTAGTAGTTGTAGTTTTACTTTTGCAAGTATTTACGATGTAATTGTAATATCAAGAAGGAAACAGATGCTGTACAAATCTTGTATTGTTTTATCAACAGTTTTCACCATACGTTAATGTGGAAGAGTGAACAGTAAATGGTTAATCTTACTGTGATCCTGTCGTCATTGGCAAAGGTTTAACTCGGTGTTTAGCTCAGCATTATCAACATGCCGAGTGAGAACACTACAGTGAAAAAGAGGCATTATCAGGTGTTTCAAGTGCTGCAATGACATCTCGATCCAACGTCATCGTTGTCACCCAGCAAGGGGGGCAGTAGGACATCATCAAGTAAGGCCGCCCATGCAAGAGCTAAGGCAGAAGCCGCCAGGTGCACCTGCGCTACACCAGACAAGAAACAGATTTGAAAATGGAAGCGGCTGCCAGAGAAGCTGAAAACCAGAAGGAAGCGGCTGCCAGAGAAATGGAAAAGGCTGCCAGAGAAGCCCAAAACCAGTTGGAAAGGGCAAGGATAGCAGCAGAGTTAGAAGTTCTGATGCTGGAACGGGAAGAAGAAGCTGCCAGGGTGGAAGCAGAGTTCAAAGAAAATGCTGAAGAAATGCAAGATCTGGTTGACGTAAAATCTACTTCAGAAAAGACCAGATTGGTACGCACAAGCAACTATGTCCAATCTCTAACAGACTGGAGGATTCGTTCTTCCTCTCCATACTTATACGCTAATGCCCCACGTCATGAGGAGTCTCAGACAGGCCCAATTGCATCACATCCATCCGAGGAAGACAATTTACCCTTGCAACTCCGCGATGAATTCAAGAATGAAAGGGCTGATGACAAATACTTCTTGACACCAAACTTACCAGATTTGGCGAGAAGAGAGGCAAAGGCCGAATTCAGAACAGCAAATTCCATAACAGATATACGCCCTCAGTCATATACCCACCGATATATTCCCCCAGCCCGCATGCCACTTGCAATTGAACCCCTGGCACAGTATTTAGCACGACGAGATCTCGTCACTTCAGGACTGTACCAGTTCGACAACAAACTTGAAAATTACCGTGCATGGCACTCCACATTCACCAACGCTATCGATGGAATCCAGCTCCGAGCAACCCAAGAGTTGGATCTCATGGCGAAATGGCTGGGAAAAGAATCATGCGAACAGGTGAGACGCATACGTTCCGTGTACATCAACAAACCCGAGCTAGCCTTTAGCAAAGCATGGGAGAGACTTCAGGAGGGCTATGCGGCCCCCGAAATTATTGAAGCGATGCTATATCGACGTCTGGAAAACTTTCCTAAGGTGTCAGCCAAAGATCAAATTTAGTTAAGGGAGCTCGGAGATTTACTCATGGAGATTCAAGGTGCCAAAGAAGATGGCTACTCAAATGGTCTAGTATACCTAGATACTCCATCTGGGATTAGACAAATCGTGGACAAACTTCCATTTGGGCTGCAGGAAAGGTGGGTGTCTGTTGGCTCAGAGTACAAAGCGGAAAACGATGGTCGATTTCCTCCCTTTGAGTATTTCACTAGGTTTGTGTGCAAGGAGGCGAAGAAGCGAAACAACCCTAGCTTCATGAGCCAAGGTAGCAGTGCAGTTTACACCAAGCCAGTTAAATTCACTTTGAATAATTTCAACTTTAATAAACCCGTCTCAGTGCTTAAGACTGAAGCCTTTACAACTAACAATGACCCTAGCAAGAATTGTCCATTGCATAACAAATCCCACCCCCTCAGAAAATGCAGAACGTTTAGGGAAAAACCCCTTGAAGAGAGGACGGCCCTTCTCAAGGAGAAAAGAATATGTTTTAAATGCTGTTCCTCGACCTCTCACTTTGCTAGAGAATGTACGATCTCCGTGAAGTGTCCATAATGTGATAGCAATAATCACGATGGGGCCATGCATCCCGGCCCGTTACCGCAAACCAACAACGCTCCTTCACCCTCACAACAGGACGGCGGGGAGGGAGAGGCTCACTCCGGGACAACAATTGTCAGCTCGAGCTGTACAGAAGTTTGCGGTCAAGCTCAGTCAAGCCGTTCTTGTTCAAAGATCTGCCTCACTAAGGTGTACCCTAAAGGAGCCAAAGACAAGGCCATCAAAGCCTATGTAATTCTGGACGATCAGAGCAATCGCTCACTAGTCAGTCCAGAGTTCTTTAAATTGTTCAACATTGAGAGTAAGCAGTTCCCATACTACCTTAGAACTTGCTCAGGCAGCGTGGAAACTTATGGAAGGAAGGCAGAAGGCTTCCAGCTCGAGTCCCTGGATGGTAAAGTCGTCATCTGTCTTCCTCCACTCTTAGAGTGCAATGAAATCTTGAATAATCGCACTGAGATCCCGACGCCAAGTGCGGTGCTACACCAGCCACATCTCCACCACATCGCCAAACACATCCCAGAACTGGATCCAACAGCAGAAATACTCCTGCTATTAGGGAGAGACGTTCTTCGGGTGCACAAGGTTAGGCAGCAGGCCAATGGACCACACGATGCCCCCTTTGCGCAACGCCTGGATCTAGGTGGGGTGGTGATAGGAGAGGTGTGCGCTGGCAATGTACACAAACCAACGGTTAGCACACTCAAGACCAATGTGCTAGAGAACGGCCGCCATTCAATTGTTCAACCCCGCACAAGTGTCACGTGTATTAAGGAAGCACGACAAGGCTTTAACAAACATAAAATAACTGACGAGATGCTGGGTCAGTCAGTCTTCGCTCAAACTGAGCATGATAATAAACTTGCTCCATCAGCACAAGACACCATTTTCCTAAAAACAAAGGACACCAAGGTCTTCAGAGGTGAAGCAAATAATGGGGTCGCCCCACTGCCTTTCAGAGAACCACACCAGTGCTTGCCAAACAACAAAGAGCATGCAGTCAAGCGGTTCACATCCTTGCAAAAAACCCTGAAAAGGAAACCTGAGATGCAGCAATGCACCCAACTGACCCACGAGGTACTGTGCACACTAATGGCAGAGGTCACAACCATCATAAATGCACGACCACTCCTACATGTGTCTTCTGACCCGGAAAACCCCTTCATACTCTCGCCATCAATGCTCCTTACGCAGAAGGCAGGAGCTCCCCCTCCACCTGGGGACTTCTCTGATAAGGATTTGTACACAAAGCAATGGAGACAGGTCCAGGCTCTGGCAAATTGGTCCTGGTCTCACTACATTCCCTGGCAGGGATGGACATGTCAGGAAGGTCGAGTTGAAAACTACCAACCAAAGTGATGTGAAAATTTACCAAAGGCCAGTTACAGAAGTCATTCTACTTCTACCTAAGGACTGATATAGAGACTGAGGTTTCGTACTCTGTTCATTGTGACCTTACGAATGTCAAGCAGGGAGTGTGTTGCCTTTATGGCAGTTATTTAGTTTATAATATTTTCGCTTATTAATTCATTTGTTAGCGTTCTAGTTAAAGTTAGGATTGTTTAAAGTAAATTCATTGTGAGATATCGCAGCATGTGATGACGTCACATCCGGTTTCGCTGCGTCCTGTAGGAAAATACCGGTTTGGAGAAATGGGAAGGTGGGGGACGAGACACGTGCGAGCACAGCAGCAGCAACTTTTTCTCTCTACGCACCAGGAACATTGCGAAGGCAACGCTGTGAGTTATGAGATAATCGATACGTTGAATTAAAATGTTAACGCTGACCCTGTTAAAAGAAATGACGGTCGATAATGTTTATGTTTTTGTTAGTTAAAGAGTTGCGGATAGTTTGCGTTGAAGTGTATTTAAAGCAGTCAATGGCGTAGGTAGATTCTGACTGTAAGCTGCACTTTAATGTAATGTAGTAGTTGTAGTTTTACTTTTGCAAGTATTTACGATGTAATTGTAATATCAAGAAGGAAACAAATGCTGTACAAATCTTGTATTGTTTTATCAACAGTTTTCACCATACGTTAATGTGGAAGAGTGAACAGTAAATGGTTAATCTTACTGTGATCCTGTCGTCATTGACAAAGGTTTAACTCGGTCTTTAGCTCAGCGTTATCTTAACATGCCAAGCGAGAACACTACAATCCCTTCTTTCATTATATTGTAAAGAACTGTTATTCCTTTAGCTGGCCAGTCCTTAAATCTAGCATCCAGTTTATTTGGCATAAAATCCAACTCATATGCACTCATTTATAGAATTGCAATATCTCCGTCTAGTTTATATTCTTTTATAATAGTTTTCCATATTTTAAGAGTCAATTTCACCCATGGGTTATCTATAGTATTTATATACCTTTGCAGGTTGTTATCAGCCAAAATTGCTTGTATGGGGATGGAAAGTACCCGCTCCTCAATGTTTTTCCACTGAGCATCATATGATGGGTTACACCAACATATCACAGCTCTCAAATGTGCTGCAAAATAATAATCTCTAAGAGAAGGTAGGCCCCATCCCCCCTTTTCCTTTGCTAATTGCAAAGTTTTGAGATGAACTCTAGGCCTTTTACCCTGTCAAATATACCTTGATAACATCTTGTTCCATTCACTGAATTGATTTTGATTAATCTCTATTGGTAGGGTGTGAAAGAGATATTACAGTCTGGGCAGTATATTCATTTTAATAGACTCAATCCTTGTACTGAAACTAAAAAAAGGTATTAGGTTCCATCTTCTTATATCTTCCTTAATTTTTTATATATTGGCTGATAATTGCATTCTGATAATTTTGCCAAATTGATGCCCAAATATTTGAAAGACTCTGTGTGCCATGCCCAGGGGTATCGACTTTCAATTTCTCTTGGTGGGCTATAGTAATATGAAAGCAATTGGGTTTTATCTATATTGATCTTATATCCTGATAATTGACCATATTGTTTAAAGGATTGCTTCAATTTAGGTAGAGTATGTTGTTTGCCCTAGATAGATCAAAATGTCCTCCACATAACAAGCCAATTTATGCTCTGTCCCTTTAATAGTAATTCCCCTGATATCTTCATTTTGTCTGATGTATTGAGCTAATGGTTCATTTTATTTTTTTGTATATGATCCATAATGTAAAGTGTCCTTCGTATGTTGTCTTGTGTCTGGCGTTGTCATATAAAACCTGTCTGATCGTTACGTATCAGTATGGGTAGAAACTCCTCTAATCATTTGGCCATGATGGAAGTAAATAATCTATAATCTACTTTAAGAACAGATATTGATCAAAATTGAACATTATCCAAGATGGCGGCTTGACACAGCTTACAGCAGCCACTCCGGAACTGATTATCTGTTATTTGTGAACTGGGGTGCCGTGCATAATTATAATTGATTCAAAACGGACGTGGGAGTACGGAGAATCATCTGGAGATCTCCAGGAAGGCCCTCTCCATTGCTGCTGCTGCTGTGAGGTCCGGGACACTGCTGGGAAGAACAGGCCCCTAGTCCTCGGGGTCGCGTTGCCGATGGCCGTTGGCGGGGCTGTCGTAGTGCGCTCAGCAGAGGATGGTGCTCAGAGAAGCTGTGCCGGATGGGACGGTCATCGGCTCAGTGGTTCGATGGATTCGGAGTCTGCTGTGGTCAGGTCGCTTTCGGTGTGTGCTGTGTCTGCGAGGCTGAGCCGTGTAAGTCCATAGCGGGGGTTCTCCCTTCTGCCTCGGTGTGGGATGGCAAGTCTGTCGGGACCCTGGGGACTTGTGGAAACTGTGTGGTGATTTATTTTGAACTTATAGTCTTTTAACATCTTTGGACTATTTTTACTGTGCCCATAGAGTGTTTTTTTATCAATTATGTTATTGTTTGCACTGTTGTAACTATATGTTGTTAACTATGTGGTTTTGTGCAGGTCTTGTAGCTTTAGTTTTTGGTCTTGTTTTGTCTGGTGGATTTGGAGCTCCTTTCTGGGGAACGCGCTAGACGGTAGTGCGATATTAATACGCAGCAGCCTCTCCGGACTCTGGATTGGGGATTACCAAATGTTATGTGGATTTTCTGCTGTAGTCTGTTTTGTCGTGTGCTTTTGTGATATCGTTCTGGGGGAGCGTTGTCTCATTTTTTAACTGCATTGCGTTTGTGGTTTCTAAATGACAATAAACTGAATCTGAATCTGAAATGCCCCGCATTCTATTTTACCCTTGCCTTCTTTTGGTATAGCTGAGATTATCACTTCCTTTCAGCTGGGTGGCATTTGTGCCTTTTTTAGACTGCCCCCAATACATTGCCTCCTTATATGCTCCTACCTAATCAGTCAATTTTTACATTTATAAGTAGTTTGGCATGAATATTAAATTGTTTACATCACTCAGAATGAATGAATCATTAAACCACAACTGACAAATCCAGACGTCTTAAACAGCATCAGAGCAATCTCTAACATGAAAACTAAAATAAGACCATTCAAGATAGGGCATCCTTTGACCTCTGAGAGGTAGATGTGCACATTACAGCAGGCAGTTCAGTTAACTATTGTGTGAAACTAGTCAAAACAGGGGTCCAGTCTGCTTCTCAACCGGTTTCTGTTGTTTGGCAGAAAAACACACCCTAATTCCCGGTGGGTGGTCCTGATTAAGAAACCACATAAGGATCCAGTAGGAGGTGGATGGGAAGATGTCCTCTGTATATGATCCATAATGTAAAGTTTCCTTCGTATATTGTCTTGTGTTTATTCTGTTTGAAAGTCATTTCCATTGTGTTGATTGGATTGTTTATGACAATGCAATGTAGCCATGTCCAGTTCCGGGTAACTTGGGGATGAAGTATGGCATTTGCATGGAGTTTGTTCTCTTTCTTCACTGTCACTTGCGAGGCCGGACTTTAGCCTGAATTTGTGACGTCCTGAAGGACTACAGAGCGAGAGCATTACAGACATAGATGGTCCCCTCTATATCTTCCCCTCTGCAATTTGTTTAGTTAAGTATCTATTCCTAGTATGCTTAATTCTTTGGTTTAATAAATCGGAAGATTTAGCAGAGTATCCATTCATTTAAAGGGTAACTGAATTTTCTGTGTAGTGGTTTCGGGTAGTTTATATGAACATCTGTTTAGCTAGAGACCTGATTTAGTGTTTTAATATTGGGTTTATTAAATTAATACCTCACAGACACATTTTTAGATCTGTCTCTGTTTTACTCATTGGATTCTCAGATGTGCTCTCCCACATTACTGAGGTTCTTATCAAGAGCTGTTAATTATCAGAGGTGAAAACTCTGTGTGAATGTGGATACACACCAGTTATTGAAAGTGACACCAGATGAGGACCACAAGCACTGTGGTTAATGTGATAGTAACCTCTGTCACAGCACCTATGCTGCTGAGTTACAGTGAGAAACTCACTAACCATTCAAAAGATTCCACCAAGTTGACAACTACAGGACATTATGAAGTTCATTCTGATATTATTTGTTATTAAATTTTCATCATTTTTCCTACTCATGATGTGCCATCTGAAATTATTCATAATATATACTTGCAAGTATCAGATTAATCACATTATATTGTTAAATATAAATATATGATGATCATGAACCCTCACATGCCTTCTTAAATTGGATTGTTTATGTAAATACAAGCATGATTTAGAGAATCATATCATATCTGACCCTATTCACATCTTAACCTGGGATATAAAAACATATGATGCTGGAAAACTCAGCAGGCCAGACAGCATTTATGGGAGGAGGGTTCACTCCTATTGAAGGGTTTCGGCCCGAAACGTCGTTACTACCTCCTCCCATAGATGCTGTCTGGCCTGCTGACTTTTCCAGCATTTTGGGTTTTTATCTATTTCCAGCATCTGCAGATTCACTCGTTAACCTGGGATATATCTACTTCTACTATTCATGACAAATCTATTAAATATTTTCATATCTTTACTATAAAATCTACCTTTGCTTGAGTTCAACAGTTACCAATTTAGTAAGCCATGGTTCATGCAACTACAATCTACATTGCTCTAAATGGGTTAGTAACTCTGGAATTTTTCTCAAAGATCAGATTATTAAGGTCCTGTGAAACGAAAAATGGTTTAAGTGTTTCTTAGTTAAAAAGGTACTGTTGTATTCAATAAATATTTTTAATCAATTAATTTTATTTATAGATTAGAGAGGAATTTTTTCTTAACAGTCAAATAATGCTAGGCACTATCTTCATTAATGTTAGCTTTCCCCATCACTGTATTTTGCAACTTTCTTCTGTTCTAACAATACTTAATAAAACAATCGTAAAGCAACAAGTATTGCACTTCATTGAAGGCATTGCACAACTTTGTATATTCAATGGCTTCCTTTAGGGGTCTGGAGGTCCTGTTTGGTCAACTGTCAGCACTACAAGGCTTTCCAGCTCTATCAGTAACACGTATACAGTCCTCAGCCAGAGTGACTGGTTGGGATGTTGTTTGAAGCAGCAGTTTCTGGAGGAAATATAGCCACTTGCTCAGCATGGGTGAGGCATACACCTTTCATCAGTTAGAAAGGAGTGATATGTTACTTTACATCTGCCAAAAAGACCCACTCACACATCAACTTTTTAATTCAGAGTTCGAGAAGTTGCCCCCACCCCCAGGCCTAATATATGACTATCATTCCCCAATATCTGTATTAGACAATCCATGAAACCAGCAGCTTGTCCATCTCCAGTAGCTGCAGAGGTGGAGCAACCAAAAGTCCTGTAGAACTACCATATCCACTGACCATTGACCTTGGCTTGGTATTGGTATTGCAAGGTATTAACATACAATGTGCTGCTCTTCTCACTGCAAGTTTAGAGATAAAATTTTATCTCCATAGATTTTGCAAATACAACCCACTGTCAATCAACTTGAACTCTCATGCCCACTATATTAGTGAGTTATGACACATTTTTTGGGCTATGCTGTTGGTGTCAATGGGACTAATCAGTCTGTGGTTCTGTTCCAATTTCTGTCTCTGATTGTTCTGCACCCTCTAGCTTTCTCAGCTGATGTCTGTTAGACTCAGTCACCCAGACCTGAGGGAAGGTAGATATTATGAATTTTTCCCTTGCCCATACTTGTCTGTAGGCTTCCTTCTGTCCCATCCATTTGGCACTTTCACTGCCTCCACATTTGTTTTTACATATTCATTCACTGACAAGGAGATGTTGCTGTCCCTTGACAGCTATTTTAACCAGATCTTGGCAATTACCTAAAATTAATTTTTCATAATTTGTGTACCTTGCAGGCTTGCACTACTACCTTTCTATTAATTTGGTAGTCAGCTTTGTTATAACATCTGGTGAGGCATGATGCTTTCTTGAGTCTGGTCTCATATTATGTAGAATTTCTCTGGACCCAGAATCTTTAATTAGTTGTGCCAACGTTTTTCTTCAAATTTAAATGGAGTTTCAGATTTTGTTCCAGTAAATAATAAAATACGGTCAAAATACTTAAATGCTTTATGACTTTCAATATCTAATGAATCTGCAAAATTTGAAATAAATACAGTGGTTTAATTTATGGCTATTTCACATCTTTCTTGTACCACAAATTATTTATGTGGTTTGATGTGTGACTCATCCTATGCAAATTGCTCCCACCTTTCCTTTAACTCTTCCCCAGCAGTTTAGCGAATAGATGCCTCCAATTGTCCTTGTAAGGAAGGGGAATGAACTTGCATTTGTTTTGTGCCTTCAATTTTTATTGTTAAGAAGGATGAACTGCTCTGATGGGCAGAAGGGTACAGAGTTGCCCATGTCCCCCCCCCCCCCCGGAGAATCACACACTGTTACTGTTGCCAGGCTGCTAATGAGAGAGATAGAAAGTCAAAGGGAAAAACATACTGGGACTGGAATATCTGCTTCAGACAAGGGCGAGATAACACCGGGGGAGAGAGACCATATTATGACTCCTGTAAGACTCACGGCTCCGGAGAGGGCTGTTTACTTGGTACCATTCTGTTCATTAAAATTCCTCAGTGGACAGCCGGAGTGGGCTGGTTTGACGAGCTAAGCCATTCAAAACTGATTGACACCTGAGACCCCGTGAGTGGGGATAAAAGTGAGGTCTGGGGAGACACCCCTCAGACACACCAAGAGACACACTAGTGAGCACTGCTTAAGTGTTGGAACCCAAGAGAAGGTGTGGGGCATTGGAGACCGAATGAAGGATCAGTCAATTTTAACTCACAGTGTTTATAGCGAGGCTGGTGGGGGCTTGTGTGTGTGTGTCCACCCTTGCCTGAGTGACGAGTCCACCATAGAAGAACAGTCTAGCTAAAGGACAGAGGGGTCATACCTGAATGGCCACAACAACACCTCGATGGATCAAAAACATAAAGGAAGGTTTGAATGACTGTAGCTGTCACTGTTTGCTCGCCCTTTCTCTCTCCCTCCAACGGTTACAACAAAAGAACCAACAACTACCTCAGCCTACATGAACCGAACTGAACTTTATACTTTCCCATGATAATTCATTATCCCCTAGACATCGATAGAGCTTGTTTATTATTGCTTATTATTATACCCACACTTTTAGGTTTAGTATTGCTAACGTGTATTATCTGTATATTTGCTTTGTTGATATTGATTTGCATATTTTACTAATAAACACTGTTTTGAAAATAGTACCAGACTCCAACCGATACTTCTATTTTTGCTGGTAAGACACCCAGTTATGGGGTACTTAACAGTATGTAAGCTGCTCTAAGTTATTAGAGTAGTAATAGGATTAGGCCGAGCCAGCATGGATTTACCAAGGGAAAATCATGCTTGACTAATCTGTTGGAGTTTTTTGAGGGTGTAACAAGGATGTTAGATGAGGGTAAGCCAGTGGATGTTGTGTACCTAGATTTTCAGAAGGCATTCGATAAGGTGCCACATAGGAGATTGGTGAGTAAAATCAGAGCTCATAGCATTGGGGGCAGGGTTTCAACATGGATAGAAAACTGGTTGGCAGATAGAAAGCAAAGGGTAGCAGTGAATGGGTGTTTCTCAGACTGGCTGGAGGTGACTAGTGGGGTACCACAGGGCTCTGTATTGGGACGACAGCTCTTTACGATTTATGTCAACGATTTAGATGAGGGCATTGAAAACTATATCAGCAAGTTTGCTGACAATACTAAACTGGGTGGCAGTGTGACATGCGAAGAGGACATTAGGAGAATACAGGGAGACTTGGATAGACTGGGTGAGTGGGCAGATACTTGGCAGATGTCATTCAATGTGAATAAATGTGAAGTTATCCACTTTGGAAGCAGGAACAAGAGGGCAGAGTATTGTCTGAATGGTGTAGAGTTAGGTAAGGGAGAAATGCAAAGAGACCTAGGAATCCTAGTTCACCAGTCAATGAAGGTGAATGAGCAAGTGCAGCAGGCAGTGAAGAGGGCAAATGGAATGTTGGCCTTTGTTACAAGGGGAATTGAGTACAAGAGCAAGGATGTCCTTTTGCATTTGTACATGGCTCTGGTGAGACCACACCTGGAATATTGTGTACAGTTTTGGTCTCCAGGTTTGAGGAAGGACATTCTGGCAAATGAGGAAGTGCAGCGTAGATTCACTAGGTTGATTCCTGGGATGGCAGGGCTGTCTTACACAGAGAGATTGGAGAGATTGGGCTTGTACACACTGGAATTGAGGAGATTGAGAGGGGATCTGATTGAAACGTTTAAGATAATTAAAGGATTTGATAGAATTGAGGCAGGAAATATGTTCCAGATGTTGGGAGAGTCCAGTACCAGAGGGCATGGATTGAGAATAAGAGGTCAGTTATTTAAAACAGAGTTGAGGAAGAGCTTCTTCTCCCAGAGAGTTGTGGAGGTGTGGAATGTACTGCCTTGGAAGACGGTGGAGGCCAATTCTCTGGATGCTTTCAAGAAGGAGCTAGATTGATATCTGATGGATAGGGGAATCAAGGGATATGGGGACAAGGCAGGGACTGGGTATTGATAGTGAATGATCAGCCATGATCTCAGAATGGCGGTGCAGACTCGAGGGGCCGAATGGTCTACTTCTGCACATTGTCTATTTACTGATAATGTTGAAAATGTGACACTGTGTTTGTGTACTGTGAGATCCCAAAAATCATGTGTGTTATTGTCCCTGTCATCAGTTTTGATTATGCTGACAAGGTGATGTTTATTGGTCAAGTCTTATCCAATAGTTTTTGCCTGTATTCTCATTCTGGCCATTGCAATATCAGAAGAGACAGCCTTGGCCAAATCTCAGTGCATAATATGATTATTATTCCACATTCTTCACGTAACTTGCTCTCTCTCCCGCATTCCCATTGACTTCCCTTCTGGTTATTTTGCCAATTATCTATATCAAAGGGTAATATACAGCAATTATTCCAAATGGTGGTATTCTTTGGACCATTGATGTATAGGAGGATCTTAGAGTGCTAGTCCATGGCACCAGAAATTATACAAGTAAATAATCTGGCAAAGAAGGTCCAAGTCATACTTGATCAGGATAATGAAGATAAAAGTCAGCAAGTCATATTGTATAAAGGTGGTTTGGCAACATTGGAGTTTTGTGTGTAGTTCTTTTTAGAAGACTGAGGGGGGGATCTTATGGAAATGTATAAAATTCTAAAGGGATTGGACAGGCTAGATGCAGGAAGATTGTTTCTGATGATGGGGAAGACCAGAATGAGGGGTCACTGTTTAAGGTTAAAGGGGAAGCCTTTTAGGACAGAGATGAAGAAAAACTTCTTCACACAGAGAGTGGTGAATCTGTGGAATTCTCTGCCACAGGAAACAGTTGAGGCTGGTTCATTAGCTATATTTAAGAGGAAGTTAGATATGGCCCTTGTGGCTAAAGGGATCGGGGGTATGGAGAGAAAGCAGGTACAGGGTTCTGTTGGATGATCAGCCATGATCACACTGAATGGCGGTGCAGGCTCGAAGGGCCGAATGGCCTACTCCTGCACCTATTTTCTATGTTTCTATGTTTCTTTTCACCACAATACCAGAAGAATGTTGGGGCCTTTAAAAGGGTACAGAGGAGATTTAGCAGTGGTTACACTGGTTTAGCATTATCTATAAGGTGAGATTGGACAAACTGGCATTGTTTTCTCTGGAGCTTTGGAATTGAAACAATGATGAGACATAAATATTTTAAATAATAAGAGGCATAAGAAGCAAATCGAATGATTTTCCCAGATGGATGTCACATGACATTATTTTTGTTTACTAAATGTGATGTATCTATGTATCAGTGGGTGTCACGTGATCATAGTTTCGCTTTGCAGGGAATCTGTAGTTTTGGTTCTGTAATCTTCATTGGATGATGTATACTGACAGTATAAAAAGAGAAACACAGACTGCTTGCCAGAAATTGGAAGTTGCTTGGTAAGGAGTCGTTAAGGAATCGATGGGAAGTGAGAGTGAAGATTGCCTGCTTCAAATGAACCTAAAGGATTGGGTTAGCTGGCAGCACTCTGTGCATTTCGAATGTGACTGACATTTCGTATAATCCATATGTGGATTGTGGTGCACACTTTTGGTTAACCCCTGCATGGTCTCAGGTGCTGCGTGGTGACCATTTTGGCGAAACGGAAATTCCCTGTCAGTGAAATCTCGCTTTCCTTGGACTCTTCAAAAAAGATACTCTGCAGCTACAAACTTTGGTAACTGTTACTTCATCTCTGTGAGATCGCTTCTCCACTGTATTGTGAATCTCCAAGATCATCTCTTTGTTGCATCATCAATACACAAGTCTCTTCTCACTTATTTCATGAATCACCTGGACTTTCTAAACTGCCACTCTTAAGACTGTGCTTGAATAAGACTTTGTTAAGAATTGTTTCTAAGTTTGACTGTAATGGAGCTATAGATGCATAATGCTGTTAATTTTTGTTTGTTAGTCGTTTTATTTAATTTTCTATTTTTTGCATAAATATTGATAAATCTAATTCTTTTGCAATAATACCTTGACTCCATTCCATATCTATTGTTGCTGATCCATAACAGATGGTCTTAATTGCAGAGTTTTAAACAAGGTGGCTTTGATATTTGCAGACATTCTCAATATCTTCTAAATATCAAAATTCAATGTAAATTTATTAAGTTTCATGTATGACAGCATACAACAGCAAGATTTAGTTTCTTGTGAATATTCACAGTATGCCAATTTGCACTGTTATTCTTAATATAAATATTTAATAAACAAAAGCTGTGCTTAAATGAGCGTTCCATCCAGTTAACTAACCAGTGCTGAAATGAAGTTATATTTATTGTAACTGGTGGATTCTGTGGCCCTGTGCTATCACTCTGTTGCCCCATCAGCAATTATAATTTTATTCAGAACAATTAGGCCTCCTTCTTAGACAGTCCCTCTAAAGTCTTGCTTCTGAGAGGATATTGGGAAAACAGTTGGGACAACTGAGTAGTTTGTGCAGTAGTGTTCCCCTTCTGCTGTCTATATGCACCCTTTTGTCCTAGTACCCCATCATGGGAAACACCCTTTCTACATCTACTCTGTCTAGACCTTGCAACATTCAAAAGGTTTCAATGAGATTACCTTCATCCTTCTAATAAGTACAGACCCAGAGTCATGAGACATTCCTCATTATAACGCTTGAATTCCTGGAATTATCCTTGTGAACCTCCTCTTGATCCTCTCCAATGTCAACATATCTTCTACGATAAAGGGGACCAGAACTGTTCACCATACTCCAGGTGAGGCCTCACTGGTGCCTTATAAATCCTCAGCATCACAGCCTCACTCTTGTATTCTAGACCATTTGAAATAAATTCTTAACATTATATTTACCCTCCTCACTACTGAACCAACCTGTAAGTTAACCTTTAGAGTGTTATACACAAGGATGCCTTCACATCTCAGATTTTTGAATTTTCTTCCTCTTTAGAAAATAGTCTACACATTTATTTCTACTACCAAGGTACATGACCATGCATTTTCCAACATTGTATTGAATTCGCCACTTTCTTGTCCATTCTCTAATCTGTTTAAGTTTTCTGCGTCCTGTTTCCTTAACACTATCTGCCTCTCCACCAATCTCTGTATGATCTGTAAACTTGACAACAGCCATCTATTCCATCATCTAAATCATTTATATACACACATGTCGTTGTAAATGTCCTGAATAGTGGGCAATTCACACCTACAGATGCGCTGGGCTGTCCACACCACTCTCTGCAGAGTCCTGCGATTGAGGGAAGTACAGTTCCCGTACCAGGCAGTGATGCAGCCAATCAGTATCTACTTCCCAGAGTTGAAATAGCTAATATAATAAGATATGCATTTAAGGTTTAGAGAGTTGTAGATACCTGCAATGTGCTGCCAGGTGTTGTCACAGATGTGGATACAATAGAGATATCTAAAAGAGTCTTGGGTATGCAGATAAGATGCAGAGAATGGAAGAATATGGACATGTGCAGGCAGATGATGTCTTTCATTAGCTTGTCAAAACATCATGGACTAAAGGATCAGTCCCTGTGCTGTACTGTTCTATCTTCTACGATAAGTTAGCAGCATATTCAGTATAATGTATGTAATGCCCCAGTTAAGATTTCTACTGCTGCTATGGTGTAGGTATTTCATTCTAACATTTTTCTGCAAAAACAGTGGCTTGCTGGTAGAATGTTTTAGTTTAAGCTAAATGTAAGAAGCCTGTTAGGAATGTATCAGCCACAGGATGGTGGAATCTGAAAATATGAAAGAGTGGGTAAGTGTTTTCCAAAGGACTGTTGTCTGGTTTGGGGGTCTTGTGATGGGAGCTGCATAGTGGGACAGAAGGGACGATGCCACAGAACCATTGAAAGGAGAGATCCCTTTGCAAGAAGTATTTTGTGCAGATCAATAACTCAAAGGAGGAAGAGCAATGCTCCTAAGAGAAAGAGCCAATTTTTCAAGATGGACTTGAAGACAAGTTCAGAATGTGGCAGTGTTTTCACATACCATATGTTTAGAGATCTACCCCTGAATACTCCAGTATGAGCTCTACAGGTCATATGCACATTATACTGGTTTAACTGTAAAGGCCCCCTTTCTTCTTCTTACTAACTGCCCAATATAGCTGAAATTGACAAATATTTTATGCAGTGTACAATTTATTGTTTCTTACCAACCAATAATTGTGTATGGGCAGTATTTACACAGCATTCACTCAAATTGAATTTCCAGCCAGGCTATCCAGTTAGCCATTGTGCTGGTGTGGGGAATAACTAATTTTGGGGGAAAGTGATCAAGATACTTTATCATGAACTTTTCAGTGATTAAGGTTTGGTGCAATTCAAAGAGATTATTGACTGATTATGCTTGTGTTCTGAATGGCGAGAAGTCCCTATGATCTGTTATTCAGAGTGCTGAATTCTATAAAACTACTGGAGAAAGTTATGCTGATTGAACAGCATTTAGACTAAACAGTCAGGAAGGGTGGTGTTTTAGTCCAGACTGGCAAAGATAAAACTGAAGTCACACTGTGCAATAAGCTTGGAGATCCTGAAAAGAAGGGAGAATGAGGGGGGAGAGTAGCAGGGTAATGAGCAGAGGAGGTCAGGTGAATAGACGTGAAGGGGAAGAGACTGGGGAGAGAAGGAAAAAGTGGGAAAGGGTGGGAACTGGTTGAAAGGAATGGAAAACTGGAGGGAAGAAAAAAGAGGTTATAGAGAGAGAAGATCATTTGCAAAAGAGGGCAAGAATAGGGAGTGGAAAGGGGAAGAATATGGTGAGGATGAGGGGAAGGAGTCAATGTCATGAGCGCAAGAGGATGGTGAAGAGAAGAGGATGAAGGGAATTGGGAAGAGAAATGAGGAAAAAGAGTGAATGGAAGGTTAGGGATGAAGAAAAGAGTAGAGAAGAAATGAAGAAAAAGGGGATATAAAGGAAAAGGGAGTGAAGAGGATAAGAGAAAGTAAAATGATGGGGCAAATGAATGTGAGTGAAATTATCCCTTCCAGTTCAAGAGCTTGATTGTTGAGGGGTGTATAGGTAAGTGCATGGGTAGAATGAGTGGGCATGAAAATGGATACGGTAAAGGAATGGTTAACAATTAGGAATTTGTGTTGTTTGGCAGACTGACCCTTGATACTAAATAAAGGGAGTGTAGTGATGTACTACACCCAGAGCTAGAAACAACAACACACAGTCGGTAAGCCATTTTGAGACTAGTTTATTCAAACTTCGCGGCGCTGGCATTTAATCCCTAGCGCCCGCCCTCTCCGGGCGGAAATGACATCAGAGATGCATTACCAAAGTCTCCCTCCGCGCGCTGGCTATTTGTGAGCCGGTTCACCTGTGCAGAAAGTGGGTCGTCACATACCCCCCCCCCCCCGCCCCCCCAGAACCAGCAATACACCCCCCAGTGTCCACAGTCTGGATCAGCCTCTGTTTGGGAGGTCTGCCTCTGCGCCGCGGTGCCTGAACCTCGACCGCCTGCACCGTCCACATGGGCTGGTTTGAGTCGGTCCACCATGAAAACTTCCTCTCTCCCCCCAATGTCCAGAACATACGTGGACCCATTGTTGTTGATCACCTTGAATGGCCCCTCGTACGGCTGCTGTAGCGGTGCCCGGTGTTCGCCCCTTCATACAAACACAAACTTACAGACCTGCAGGTCTTTGGGTACATGGGTCGGGGTCCGACCGTGCTGTGAAGCTGGTATGGGGGCCAGGTTGCCAAGCCTTTCGCGTAGTCTGACCATAGTCAGCCCCCTTGGGGCTGGTATGAACTCTCCCGGGATGACCAGGGGTGCGCCGTACACCAACTCGGCCGATGAGGTGTGCAGATCCTCTTTGAGCGCTGTACGAATTCCAAGCAGGACCCAGAGAAGCTCGTCCACCCAGTTAGGTCCCCTCAGGCGGGCCACGAGAGCCGACTTCAAGTGACGGTGGAAGTGTTCCACTAGTCCGTTCGACTGTGGGTGGTAGGCAGTTGTGTGGTGTAGCTGAGTTCCCAACAGGCTGGCCACAGCCGACCACAGGCCGAGATGAACTGGGCGCCTCTTTCGGAGGTACAGTGGGCTGGTACCCCGAAGCGAGATACCCAGGTTGCGATCAGTGCTCGGGTGCAGGAATCGGCAGATGTGTCGGTGAGCAGGACCGCCTCTGGCCACCTCGTGAACCGGTCTACCATAGTTAGGAGCTACCGCACTCCTCGGGACACTGGTAGGGGGCCCACGATATCCACATGAATGTGGTCGAACCTCCGGTGGGTGGGTTCGAACTGCTGTGGCGGGGCTTTAGTGTGCCGCTGCACCTTGGCTGTTTGGCACTGTGCGCACGTTCTGGCCCATTCACTGACCTGCTTGCGAAGTCCATGCCACGTGAACTTGCTGGAGACCAGCTGGACGGTTGTCCTGATAGGAGGGTGCACCAAACTGTGTATGGAGTCGAAAACTCGCCGCCTCCAGGCTGCTGGAACGATGGGGCGAGGTTGGCCAGTAGCCACGTCGCACAGGAGGGTCCTATCACCTGGGCCTACGAGAAAGTCCTGCGGTCCTGTAGCTGGGCATCTCGTCGTCTGCCTGCTGCGCCTCCGCCAGTGCTGCATAGTCCACCCCCAGGGACAGGGCCTGGACAGCTGGTCTGGAGAGTGCATCCGCCATAACGTTGTCCTTTCCCGAGACATGCTGGATGTCTGTCGTGTACTCGGAGATGTAGGACAGATGTCGCTGCTGGCGAGCCGACCAGGGATTGGACACCTTCATGAACGCGAAGGTCAACGGTTTGTGGTCCGTGAACGCGGTGAACAGCCTGCCTTCTAAGCCTGATTGCCAGATACAGTGCCAACAGCTCCTGGTCGAAACCACTGTACTTGAGTTCGGGTGGTCATAGGTGCTTGCTGAAGAATGCCAGGGGTTGCTAGCGCCCCTCGATGAGCTGCTCCAGCACCCCACTGACTGCTGTGTCCACCGTGAGGCAGTCGGAACGTCCGTTCTGGGGTGCACCAGCATCACAGCATCTGCCAAGGCTTCCTTGGCTTTAACGAAAGCAGCCGCGGCCTCCTCGTCCCAAGTAATGTCCTTGCCTTTACCCGACATCAGGGTGTACAAAAGGCGTATGATACGGGCTGCTGAGGGAAGGAAACGGTGGTAGAAGTTCACCATACCAACGAACTCCTGCAGGCCTTTGACTGTGTTGGGCCGGGCAAAGTGGTAGATTGCATCTACCTTGGCGGGCAGAGGTGTTGCCCCGTCTTTGGTTAATCCTGTGGCCCAGGAAGTCGATGGTATCGAGACTGAACTGACATTTGGCCTGGTTGATCGTGAGGCTGAAATCACTCAGGCGGGAGTAGAGCTGGCGGAGGTGGGACAGAAGCTCCTGACCACTACTGCTGACTATAAGGATGTCGTCCAAATAGATGAAAGCGAAGTCCAGGTCGCGACCCACTGCGTCCATTAACTGCTGGAACGTCTGTGTGGCATTCTTCAGGCCGATCGGCATTCAGAGGAACTCAAACAGGCCGAACGGGGTGCTAAGTGCTGTTTTGGGGATGTCTTCAGGGTGCACCAGGATTTGATGGTATCCCCGGACAAGGTCTACTTTGGAAAATATTCTTGCGCTGTGCAGGTTTGCTGCAAAGTCCTGAATGTGCGGCACAGGGTAGCGGTCCAGTGTGGTAGCCTCATTCAGCCTGCGGTAGTCACCGCACGGTCTCCAGCCCCCCGTCGCTTTGGGCACCATGTGCAGGGGGGGAGGCCCATGGGTTGTCGGACCGCCGTTTGATCCCCAATTCCTCCATCCTCTTGAAATCCTCCTTCACCAGGCGGAGCTTTTCCATGGGGGGGAGCCTTCGTGCGTGGGCGTGGAGGGGTGGTCCCTTGGTCGGGATGTGGTGCTGTACCCCGTGTCTGAGCATGGCTGCCGTGAACTGCGGTGCCAGAATTGATGGAAAGTCAGCCAGGATTCTGGTGAATTGGTTGTCCAACAGCGTGATGGAGCCCAAGTGTGGGGCCGGCAACTTGGCTTCACCCAGGGAGAACGTCTGAAAGGTCTCGGCGTGGACCAGTCTTTTCCCTTTCAAGTCGACCAGCAGGCTGTGAGCTCGCAAGAAGTCCGCCCCCAGGAGTGGTTGGGCCAAGGCGGCCAGTGTGAAGTCCCACGTGAACCGGCTGGCGCCGATCTGCAGCTGCACTATGCAGGTGCCGTAGGTCCGTATCGTGCTGCCATTTGCAGCCCTCAGGGTGGGTCCTGGCTTCCTGTTGCAGGTGTCGTACCCCGTCGGGGGCAAGATGCTGATTTCTGCTCCGGTGTCGACCGAGAAGCGGCGTCCCGACTGTTTGTCCAAGATGTACAAGAGGCTGTCCTGGTGGCCAGCCACCATAGCCATTAGCGGCAGCTGGCCCTGGCCCTGGCCCTTGCAGGGTGGGCAACAATGGTGAGCTTCTGTGCCCCACCGCTGATGGTAGAAACACCACTGTTCACTGGCCTCCACACTGTATTGTGTGAGCCCCCTTGCCGGGCCTGGTCTGGTCCGCTGCTGGGCACGTGGCCTGGTAATCTGACTGACGGACGCCACACTCTCCCTCTTGGCTTTCCACAGCACGTCTGCCCAGGCTGCCACCTTCCGGGGGGGGGGGGGGTCACTGAAATCTGTGTCGGTCAGTAGCAGATGTATGTCCTCGGGCAGTTGCTCCAGGAACGCTTGCTCGAACATGAGGCAGGGTTTGTGTCCATCAGCCAGGGACAGCATCTCGTTCATCAATGCTGACGGCAGTCTGTCTCCCAAACCGTCCAGGTGAAGCAGGTGAGCACCCCGCTCACGCCGTGAGAGGCCAAAGGTCCCAAAGAGCAGCGCCTTGAATGCTTCATATTTGCCTTCTTCCAGGGGCAACTGTATGAAATCCGCAACCTGTGAGGCTGTCTCCTGGTCAAGGGCGCTCACTACGTGGTAGTAATGTGTGGAATCAGAGGATACCTGCTGAATCTGGAACTGGGTTTCTGCTTGGCTAAACCACACGCGTGGTCACAGTGTCCAGAAAGCCTGCAGTTTTAGTGAAACTGCATCACCAGATGAAGAGTCAGTCATCTTTGATCCAAATCCCGTTTGGACCGTAGGGGTCACCAATGTAGCGATGTACTACATACAGAGCTAGAAACGACACGCAGTCGGTAAGTCGCTTCGAGACTAGTTTATTCAAACTTCATGGCGCTGTCATTTAATCCCTAGCGCCCGCCCTCTCCGGGTGGAAATGACATCAGGGGTGCATTACCAAAGTTTCTCCCCGCACGCTGGCTATTTGCGAGCCGGTTCACCTGCACAGAAAGTGGGTCGCCACAGGAGGACAATATATGACCCTGGTATACCAGATGACAATACATGAAAACAAGCTAAAAAGAGTTGTTTTGTGTAAAAACCATCAATTATCTTGTCTCTAAAATATTGTTTAGATTGTTTGATTGTAAGCTTAATAGGATGTATTGTCCCTGGGGAGGCAAAGGCTGACTGTTGAAGGTCATTGAGTTGTGGGACTTGCAGGTGTAGAGGATGTATGTTTGCTTGATATGTGAATGGGACTTGGAATGGCTAAGCTGAGGTCGTATAAGCATTGCGTTGGATGCCCAGCCCCTTCCAGCTGGACTGGGAGGTAGTGGCGCATACCCATGGGTATCTTGTACCTGTCATGTGACCACGATGTAATTGAGGCTATGCTGGACATGATGTAATGGTCTTGTGATGGTGGAGTGATGTAATTTTCCCACCAGTGAGAGGTCATGTGATAGTTTTTTTCAACAGGGTATAAAAGGGGAACCTCTCTCTGTGATACAGGGCAGTTGAATTCGGCCAGTGACTCTGTTCTGCTGCGTATTCGATGTTATGACACAGTTTTATTTTAAAGTGGAGTTTTACTTTCTGCCTGAAGACTCAAAGGTTGTGGCCGGCAGTTCTGCTACAATACTGCCAGTTCAGTCCAGTCGGAGAGTGAAGATTTATCAAAGTTCAGGAAGCTGAAGGATCGAGGAAAGTTGATGTTGGTGGTGAAACAGATTCGACCATATTTAATCTTCGTACAAGGAATTAGTAGTAACTTGTGTCTAAGATAACTTCTGTTTTGCCAGAAGAGCAGAGAGTTGGATGCAGAGTTTTGCCAAGGACAGGTCAGTGCCTTTAAGCCGCTTTATTTCCTTCAATCGTAAATCCCTCGGCAAAGCATGCTTCGGCTGGGATCAGCAGTAACGTCGTGAAAGAGGATTTATTAGTTAAAGGAAAGTCTCTCCTCACTGACTGTAAATCATTTTGGACTCTTTTGCAATACTACTTTAAAGAACTGAGTTTGCATTTCTCAGTTTAAGAACTGTTCGAGCTGCCGTATAGCAGCCCACTTCCGGTTAAGTTAGTTGTTTGTTTACTTTTAGGTTTTTTTTTAGCAGTGTTTAATAAATGTTTTATTTGTTATAAAAAAACCTGTCTCAATTATATATTTATTGTTGCTGGATCATAACAGTAGCAATAAGTGCTATAAAGTTGGGAAAGTTCTTTCTTGGGCAGAGACTCGCCTGGGTCCCACCTTCAGGCCGAACAGCTGAACCGGTACCAAGGATTTCCACCCTAGCCAGTCGATCGCCTGCCTCAGAAACCATGCAGACATTGCTGAGTATACTCGGTGGTGTAGACTTTTAGGGGTTGCTTAAGTTATTAGTGATGTACGTAGTGTACATTATAAAACATTTTTCACAACTCTATTTTCTTCCCTGTATTAATAATGAAGTGGGTTTTGAAGGAACTACCAAGTTTAGGTCCATTTGTTCAAGTGAAACCAAATAGTTGCAGTATCCACCCGTTACAATTATTCTATTTAGATCTTAGAATTGCGGAACAATTGGCATAGTTGGACAGGATACGTGGATTGCTGACAATGTTTCGTTGGAACAAAGAGGTTGTCCCGGAACAATATCACATACGTGGGTGGACAGATAATACTGAAGTGCTTGCTAACACTCTTGCTAAGTTGGGTCTCCCATAAGTTGGGATAATTGCCTAGATAATAATGGCGAGAAATTGGGAAGTAAGATGGCTAGATTGTTGTGAGTAATAAATTTTCCATCCAAACAAGGTTCTCATACTGATGGCCATTGGTTGCTGGCCACAGCTTTGAGCCAATCATTGGAAAAGGCACGTGGTGGAACAACAAAGGGATAAGTTGAGGGATGAAGTGAATGTTATGAAGGAGAGGTGCTCAGTAATGACTGGTTGTAAGGATTAGTCAGAATAGTGCACAGGAGGCGGCTCATCACCAAAATTATACCCTCCGATCCCATGAAGATAAGATCAATATTGTTATCTAGGGGAGACCCAGACACCTGGGACGGGGATATATGGTATGATGATAATGATAATGGGTCCTTCGGTGAAGGGGAAAGCTGCTTTTCTCTTAGAACCATGGCAGGCTCCGCCTCTTGTGGTGACTTCTCAAAAGAATGTACACAGGCAGCCAGGTACACAGACTCTCGAGTATAAAGGAGTCTGGGGAGTCACTGGCTGAATAGTTACTCTGCTTGTGGGATGATGGAGGTGCTAATATAACCTTTTTATCCTGAAGAACTAGCAAGGCTAGGGACTTTAACATCCAATCCCCATATTAATACTGATTTATGCTAATTTCCCCATGCGGTTAGGTTCTTTTTCAAATGTTGGAGGCTGTTAAGAAGGCATTCCCACACCCCCTTGATTGGGATTCACAGGTACAGGGAGACTGGGAGACTGCCACTAAAGGCATTCACCGCTTAAGACAACAGGCTGTGGTCAATAGGATGTATGGGGACTGGGACGCACAGTGGTGACTGGGTCGGGGTCCTGACAAAGAGGAATTCACTGGAGGGATGTACACGAGATTGGTGTGGTCAGCCACCCCATCCATTTGGGGTGTGGTTCTTGAATTATTGGGGCCTTTAGTTCAGGAGGATATGGAGGGAGTGACTAATACCTTTCGGATTTGCAGGAATTGTCTTGACACCGCTAACAAATACTGGAGGGGAAGGTACTAATGGTTCCAATGGGACTAGGAAATCTGCCCGGCTGCGCAGGGAGATATTCACTACCCTTTTGAAAGCAGGCGTCAGCAAGGAAAAGATTAACAGTGTACCGACTAGTGTATTGTATGCTATGTATCATGAGCACATGAAATCTGGGAAGATACTGGCTTCCCTTCTGCTCCTCCTGCCTTTTCACTATACACATCATTGGCCGAATTGCAGGACGTAGTAAAAAAGGCCATACAGGAAGAGATAGGGAAATGGCGGTTTCTCAACCCCTCCCAGACCTATGGGGATGGCCGGGTTCCCCCAACACATAAGGTCAATTTGATGCACCATCAACAACTCACTGAGACGTGAGGTGAGATATAGGCTTTTATTAGCTGGAAGAAAGCACAAGCAGCAAGTGACGATCACACAACATCCTGGAGACTGAGGAAGGGTCTGTGCCTCCAATCACCTTCATACGGGGGTCTGTGGGAGGAGCCACGGTCAGTGGGAGGAGCCACAGGAGCAGTCAGCGGGGGGGGCGTGTCCAGACAGGTATATGTAGTTCACCACATTCACCCCCCCTTTGTTTTAAAAGAGAGTCCCCATGGGGTGAAGTTTCTTACAAGTATATTTGCAGGTTAAGTCTATGAGGTGGTCGAATTTACGTAGCACCAGCTGTGATTGCACAGGTGCCGGTGGTGATTGCACCGGAGACGGAGGTTGTGCTGGTTCCGGCCTGACTGGAGGTGTCAGCCCACTAGGCGTCGGTGATCTCTCATGCACGAGCGAGACACCCGGTATAGGAGTGTCGTGAGGAGTCTGTGTAGGGCTCGGTGTACGCGGTGTCACCTCAGGTACAGGGTTCATAGTTACCGTGGAGTGTTTGGGGTAGTGGTCTGCTGCTCCTGCGGGCGCCAGGTCGCGGACAGAGACCGTGTCCTCCTGCCCATCAGGTAAGACCACGTAGACATACTGGGGGTTCGCATGTAGAAGGTGAACCCTCTCGACCAGCGGGGAGTATTTATTACTCCTCACATGTTTCCGGAGCAGCACTGGCCCTGAGGACGTCAGCCAAACTGGTAGGGTGGTCCCAGTGGCAGACTTCCTGGGGAAAGAGAATAGGTGCTCGTGAGGGGTGGCATTGGTGGACGTACATAACAGGGAGTGGATAGAGTGGAGTGCCTCGGGGAGGACCTCCTGCCATCGAGAGACCGTCAACCCTTTTGACTTAAGGGCTAAAAGTGTGGCCTTCCACACTGTAGCATTCTCCCTCTCCACCTGTCCATTTCCCCGGGGATTATAGCTCGTGGTCCTACTAGTAGCAATGCCCCCAGCCAGTAGGTACTGGCGCAGCTCGTCACTCATAAAGGAGGACCCTCTATCATTGTGGATATAGCAGGGATATCCGAACAGTGAAGGGCTTTTATGACGGATGTGGCAGTGGTGACGGGGCAGGGGATGACAAAGGGGAACCGCCAGTACTCGTCAATAATATTGAGAAAATAGACATTGCGGTCGGTGGAGGGAAGAGGGCCCTTAAAGTCAACACTCAGTCGCTCAAAAGGGCGGGTGGCCTTGATAAGTTGTGCCTTTTCAGGACGGTAGAAGTGCGGTTTGCACTCAGTGCAGACTTGGCAGTCCATGGTCATCGTCCTGATGTCCTCAAGGGAGTACGGCAGGTTCTGGGCTTTCACAAAATGGTAAAATCGAGTGACCCTCAGTTGGCAAAGATGTGCATGGAGGGCGTATAGCCGGTTGAGCTGTGCGCTGGCACACGCTCCCCGGGATAGGGCATCAGGGGGCTCATTGAGCCTTCCAGGCCGGTACAGGATATCATAGTTGTAGGTGGAGAGTTCTATTCTCCACCACAAAATTTTATCATTTTTGATTTTGCCCCGCTGTTGGTTGCTGAACAGGAACGCAACCGAGCGCTGGTCAGTCAGCAAGATGAACCTTTTGCCAGCGAGATAGTGCCTCCAGTGCCTAATAGCTTCCACTATGGCCTGGGCTTCTTTCTCCACCGCGGAGTGCCAAATTTCAGGGCCTTGAAGGGTACGAGAGAAGAATGCTTCTGGCCTGCCTGCCTGATTGAGGGTAGCAGCCAGCACGAAATCGGAGGCGTCACTCTCTACTTGGAAGGGAATGGTCTCATCCACCGCATGCATAATTGCTTTGACAATGTCCCCTTTAATGTGGCTGAAGGCCATGTGGGCCTCGGCAGAGAGGGGAAAAGTTGTAGACTTGACCAGGGGGCGGGCCTTGTCTGCATAATGGGGGACTCATTGGGCATAATAGGAAAAAAAACCCAGGCACTGTCTGAGGGCTTTGAGGGTGGTGGGAAGAGGGAGTTCTAACAGGGGACACATACGGTCGGTATCAGGGCCAATGACCCAGTTTTCCACGACTTACCCAAGGATAGCGAGTTGGGTGGTTCTGAACACACACTTGTCCCTGTTATAGGTAAGGTTCAGGGCTTCGGCCACTTGGAAAAATCAATGGAGGTTGGCGTTGTGATCTGACCAGTCATGACCACAGATGGTGATGTTATCCAGGTAGGGAAATGTGGCCTTCAGTTGGCACTGGTCCACCATCCGGTCCATTTCCCTCTGGAAGACAGAGACACCATTCGTGACACCGAAGGGGACGTGCAGGAAGTGATAGAGCCTGCCGCCCGCCTCGAAGGCAGTGTAGGGGCGGTTCTCTGAGCGGATGGGGAGCTGGTGATAAGTGGATTTCAGATCTATTGTCGAGTACACCTTGTACTGAGCTATCTGGTTGACCATATCCACGATGCGGGATAGGGGGTATGCGTCAAACTGCGTGAATCTATTGATGGTCTGGCTATAGTCCACGACCATCCTATTTTTCTGCCCGGTCTGAACAACAACCACCTGGGTCCTCCAAGGGCTTGTGCTTGGCTCAATGATCCCCTCCCTGAGCAGCCGCTACACCTCCGACAGAATGAAGGCTCTGTCCCCCGTGCTGTACCTCCTGCTTTTAGTTGCCACAGGTTTACAGTCGGAGGTCAGGTTGGCGAACAGCGGTGGGGGAGGGATCTTGAGGGTGGAGAGGCTGCAAGTGGAGTTGGTTGCGCAGCTGTCAGCATGGTGCTGGGTGGGATGTGTGGGTGGGTGTGTGTGTGTGGTCAGTAGTGGGGTATATGACGAAGTCCCACAAAACTGAGGATTCCTGACAGTGAGTGGTGGGAGGGGCCCGTCATATGCCATAGTCACACTTTTGAGGTAGCTCTGGAAGTCCAGCCCCAATAGCACAGGCGCGCACAGTTGAGGCATGACCAGTAGCGCAAAGTCCTGATATTCTATGCCCTGCACCACCAATGTCGCTACACAACCCACCCGGATGTCTGTGTAATGCGACCCAGAAGCCATGGTGACCCTCTGGCTTATTGGCCGTGTCACAAGTCCACAGCATTGCACTGTGTCCGGGTGAATAAAACTCTCAGTGCTGCCCATGTCAAACAAGCAGCTAGTCCTGTGCCCCTCCACCAGGATGTCCATCATTGACCTTGCGAGCTGGTGTGGGGCATATTGGTTGAGGGTTACAGAGGCCAGAGTTGAATCGCCGTCTTGGTGCCCAGTAAGCACCCATGGGTCGGGGGCGGGGCGAGGTGGCGGCGACCAAGATGGCTGCCCCCATGCCTCGCACGCGGCGCTACCCGAACCCGCTCGTGGTTTAGACTTACAGACCTTGGCGAAATGGCCCTTCTTCCTGCAGCTGGAGTAGGTTGCTTCTCAGGCCAGGCAGCGTTTTCAGGGGTGCTTTTGGAGTCAGCAGAAGTAACACTGCATGGACTTGCGACTGGCAGCAGCTGTGATTGCTTCGCCGGAGTGTTTCGGGGAGTTCGTGGATTCGCGAGTGGCAGCAGCCGAGGTCGATTCGCCAGTGGGTGGCAGGATCTACAGAGTCCATGGGGCCGGTGGGAAATCGCGAGGCTGGACAGCGTCAGCGTTGTGCAGAGCAGCCTCCAGCGTGTCGGCCGTCTCGATCACCGAGCGTAAGGTAAGGTTGGCAATTTCCTGCAGCCGCTGGCCCACGTACACTGACCTGATCCCCATAACGAAGGTGTCTCATACCAGGAGCTCCGAATGCTGCTCCACTGTCGGACCCCTGCTGTCGCAGGCCCGCACGAGTGTCTGTAAGGCTTGGACAAATTCAGCGCTCGACTCTCCGGCCTGCTGCCGCCGTGTCGCTAAGAGATGTCTTGCGTAGATGGTGTTCACTGGCCACAGGTACTGTCTTTTGAGGGCATCCGGTGCCCCTTGGTAGGTTGGCAGGTCCCTGATAAGTGAGTAAGCTTTCGGGGTGACCCTCGAGAGGAGAATTTAGTGCATAATAGCGGGCTCAGTCACACAAATCTCCTCCAAGTATGATTGGAAGCATGCAAGCCAGAGTTCAAAGGCAAGAGCTGCTTCTGAGTCTTGAGGATCAATGTCTAATTTTTCCGGACATAAAATACTTCCCATGTTTTAAAACTTCCAGCCAATAAAATTGATGTACCATCAATAACTCTGAGACATGGGTTAAGGTAGGTTTTTATTGGCTGGAGGAAAGCACAAGCAGCAAGTGACCACCACATAACATCCTGGAGACTGAGGGAGGGTCTGTGTCTCCAATCGCCTTTATACCAGGGTCTGTGGGAGGAGCCACGGTCTGTGGGAGGAGCCACAGGAGCAGTCAGCGTGGGGGTAGGGGGGGGTGCGTGTCCAGACAGGTATATGTAGTTCACCACACAATTCGATGTGGACCTGGGGGTTCCTGGGCCTTATGTACCATGTTACAGAGTGTGTGAGAGCGGATGGGCTGTGAATGAAGATTTAAGGTCCCAGTCAATCCGTGACTTTTCTGGGGATCCACTGGCATGCTGGGGAGAGGATTACATCAGAAAAGGTACGAAATAAAATACAAGCCAGAGCTACCCCCACTAATAAGCAAGAAGCTCAGCGCTTTGTGGGGTTATTGGGATATTGAAGAAGACATAGACCCCATTTGACTCTCCTACCGAAACCACTGTACGCTGTCACTTGTGAGAAGAGCGAATTCACATGTGGAGATGAGCAAAAGGAGGCATTTGAGCAGGCCAAAATGGTGGGTCCCGGGGGCAGAGGGGGGGCATTTGAATTACAGATGTCTGTTCAAGATAACATGGCTATATGGAGTCTGTGGCAACTTGTTCATGAATAAGTAGCCAGAATACCTAGGACAGCTGGAACTGAGGAAGAGAGGGCAGTTTCCTCTCTCAAACCCTCCCCCATTCGAAGGGGCCAGCCGTACAAGGAATTGACATCGGAGGAAAAGGCTATTGCCTGGTTTACAGATGGCTCGAGCCTTTGGGTGTCGGGACATCAATGGTGGAAGACTGCTGCTCAACGACCCTTGGATGATACTCCCCACCAAGGAAATTAGAAAATATACCGACTCGTGGGCAGTGGCTAATGGAATGGCTATCTGGATGGTGAGTTGGCAGATGCACCAGTGGGCAGTTCATAATAAATCTATCTGGAGCAAGGAATATTGGCAACAGAAATGGCCAGAGGTGCAAAGGCACAACATTTATGTATATCATGTGAATGCTCACCAAAAGGACAATAGCCCAATAGTGGTTGCCAACTTGTCGATCGCGATCGACTGGTCAATCTTGGAGACTTCCCCAGTAGATCCTGAAGAAAAAAGAAAAAGAAATACACAAATACTGTTGAGAGACTGTTTCCAGGTTGCGGGGTTTTAGTTCCGCTCTTTCTGCCCAGTGTGCATGCGTGTAGCTCCCCCGCCACGCACTACAGTGTACTTCAGTGGTCCTCAACCACCGGGCCACAAGGAAACAATGTGAGTCAGCTGCACCTTTCCACATTCCCTGTCAGCCCACTGTTGAACTTGAACCCACGTGAAGTCAGCAGGTGACTAAATGCAGTGACAGTCTCACGTCAGGGATCACTGGTTGGCCTCAGGTAACCGGCCAGTGGGAAATGCCGTTGCTACCGGCCCGGAGCACAGAGAGATAGGTGCCACCTCTAAACCTGTTTACCATACCAAATGTTCGTGGGGAATCCGGCGCTAAAGTATTCACAGACGACCTAATTCAGACTCAGCGTTTCATAAGCAGCAGAGCAGCTACCTTGCAGCAATCTACTGAAACAAACTTTTGTTGGCCAATAGATCCTACAAGGGGGGTGGGCATGCACACTGTCGCACTCCTTGCTCGGTCGGTTGCTCTCTCCAGTCTACGACCATCGTGGCCCCAGCACCTGGCCAAAGCATCTGGTGGCGGGTAGGTGGGTGGGAAGCTGGAGTTTGGGCCCGGAGGCTGTCTAATGAGGCAATGAAACTTTGGCACCCTGAGTCCAAGAACCCCGCACTAAAAGACAAACCCGTTGAGTTTTTTCCTGCTGAAAAATCGTGAGCAAGTGGGACAGCAGCTGAGAGCCACACAAACTAATTGTGGAATAGACTGGACATAAGGAACCTGCTTTGAGTATCATTGTATTCCTGTCATGTTTAACACCCACACCCCCCTCCCCCCCATCGGCAGTTCCACAAAAATATTGTCAATATTAAACTGGTGCACAGTGCAAAAAAAAGGGCGAGTACTCCTGGTGTTTATACATTATTTCTACTTCTGGGTTACAGAGTTTTACTTCCAGTCTCTTCTGCCCTGGTGCACATGTGTGTAACTAATCGATCTGGAGTCGATCTTGCCTTTTACTAAGGCTGAGGTAGGGAATCTTGGGCTTAAAAAGGTTGGTGACCACTAGTCTACAATAATCAAGTAGATGATTGGCTGCAGTATCTGCCTCTAGTTAGATGGGCCCACGAACTGTTTGGTCATCTTGTGGAGAAGGGGACACAAAAGTGGGGACGAAACCATGGGATACTTTGATGGTGGATGACTGTCGGACTATTGTCTCTGAGTGTCCTATTTGCCAGCAAGTCAAACCTTGCACTTAACCGCGTGGACCTTTTGCCCATATTAAGAGAGGCTCCATACCGGCTAAAGTATGGCAGATTGGTTACATTGGACCTCTGCCCTCACATAAGAATGATAAATATATGTTGACAATGCTGGACACTTATTCTGTCTTCCTGTTGGCCAGGCCCTTTCCTAGTGCCAGTCAGGAGTTCACTATTCTGGGGGTGGAATACCTGATGTCACATTATGGCACACCAGAGGAAATACAGTCAGATAATGGATCCCATTTTACAGGGCAACAGATCCAGGATTGGGCGAAAGAACAAGGTATTTATTGGGTCCACCAATATTTACCCCCAGGCAGCTGGCTTGATTGAATGGACTTTTGAAGCAACAGATTCGATTGATGACTTTGACCAGCACTATGAAGGGATGGCATTCAGCGCTGCAACAAGCGGTGAACGTTCTGAACAATCGATCACAAACGGGGGGTTCCCCTACTTCCCGTTTGATTCAGACTTATCCTGTGGCTTTAGAGAGTACCTTAGAGGAGGCTCCCACAAGTGAGATAAGTGAGGTAGGTAGTTAAGTATGGGTCACAGGGCCAAGAGAGGAATGACAGAAGGGGGAAATAGTAGCCCCCGCACAGGGCAATACTCTATGGGTTGCTCTAGAAGGATAGGAGGAATTGCACTGTTTAAATTCCAAATGCCTTACAGGTTGGAACTAGATCTACTGCTTTCTTGTGTATTACAGACCGATGGCTGGAGGGCTGCTATGGTCCATTGTTCTATTAGGGGCACTCCAGGGGAAGACCCTAGGGTCCGAGCTTGGAACCCCTCCCCAGCCAATCATAAAAGAAAGTGGAACCTTGCACGATCAATATAGGTGATCTCCCAATTCAATGAGTGATACAGACGCTCTAAAGCACAAAGAAAACACCCTTAGTCCATGGGTCACCACCTGGAGTCGCAGATTCTCTCTACTGTCCCTCTTCGTCAATGGATATGGACTGAGGAGGTCTGGATGGTGCAACCATGTTGAAGGATTGAGGACTTTGATGATAGTATTGAGCATCAAAATATGTTTTTGAGAATGAGTTATGAATATGCTGTATGATTGAATGTATCTAAATGTAGGGTGTGTTCAATGAGTAATATGGATTGTGATAATATTAGCCGTTATAGTAGTTATTGTCCATGTGGGCTGCTGTAAATGTTTTTAGGCGTCCGTGATCTGCTATACCAGAGTCAGGGGGTGGAGTGTATAGGTAAATGTATAGTATGGGTAGAGGGAGTGGGTATGAAAAATGCATATGGTAAAGAAATAATTAACAATTAGGAATTTGTGGGTCTGTTATGTTGTTGGGCAGATTGACCCTTGATACTAAATAAAGGGAGGACAATACATGACCCCGGTATACCAGACGACAATACATGAAAACAAGCTAAAAAGTGTTGTTTTGCATAAAAACTATCAATTACCTTGGTTTTAAAAATGTTGTTTAGATTGTTTGATTGTAAGCTTAATAGGATGCATTGTCCCTGGGGAGGCAGAGGCTGACTGTTGAAGGTCATTGAGTTGTGGGACTTGCAGGTGTAGAGGATGTATGTTTGCTTGATACGTGAATGGGACTTGGAATGGCTAAGCTGGGGTCGTATAAGCATCGGATTGGATGCCCAGCCCTTTCCAGCTAGAATGGGTGGCAGTAATAGTGCTATAAAGTTGGGAAAGTTCTTTCTTGGGCAGAGACTCGCCTGGGTCCCACCTTAAGGCTGAGCAGCTGAACTGGTACCAAGGATTTCCACCCAAGCCAGTCCACGGTCAGTCACCTGCCTCAGAAACCACGCAGACATTGCTGAGTATACTAGGTGGTGTAGACTACTAGGGGTTGCTTAAGTTATCATTTTTCACAACTTTCTGTTTTCTTCTCTGTATTAACAATAAAGTGTGTTTCGAAGGAACTACCGAGTTTGGGTCCATTTGTTCAAGCGAAACCAAATAGTTGCAGCATCCACCCATTATGATTATTCTATTTAGATCTTAGATTTGCTGAACAAGGGGTAATAACTGTTCCTGAACCTGGGGTGTCCTGAGGTGACTGTACCTTCTTCCTGAAAGCATAATGGAGAAGAGTTCATGTATTTGGAGTCTCTGATGATGAATGCTGCCTTCCTGCAACATCACTCTATGTATATATGCTTTTCGAGAGGGAAGGCTTTAATTGTGATGGACTGGCCCATATCACTACTTTTTGTAGGATTTTCCATTCAAGGGTATTGGTTTTTCCATAGCAGGCTGTGATGCAGCCTGTCAATATACTCTCCACAATGTATCTATAGAAATTCATCAAAGTTTTAGATATTATACCAAATCTTAACAAATTCTTAAGTGGAACTGCTGTGCTTTCTTCATAATTACACATACGGTGGGTCCAGGACAAGTCCTCTGAAATCACTTGCATCTCAGCCAAGTTTTCAACTTCCTTTCAAAATTATGATTTATTACCACCTTTGATTCAGTCAGTGACAGTAATATTGTCAGCAAACTTCAGTATGGCATTAGAGCTTATGCACAATCATAAGTATAAAGTAAGTAGAGCAAGGGACTAAACACACAATCATGTAGTGTGCTAACCTCTGCTGAAGGAGATTATGGAGCAGATATTGTTGCCAATCCATACTGACTGGCCTGTAAGTAAAGAAACTGAGGATTCAATTGTAAATGAGATATTGAGGACAAAATTCTGGAGCTTATTGATCAGTTTTGATGATATAGTCAATAAAAAACATCATGACGTACTCCAGAAAATCAGGATTTCCTTGTGGCCACCATTTCAATGCTTCTTCCCATTCCCATTCCAACATGTCAGTCCATGAAAATACTTTCCCCTCTACTGTCTTGATGAGGCCACACTCAGGTTGGAGGAGTAACACATATTCTGTCTGGGTAGAATCCAAACCTGATGTCATGAACATGGATTTCTCAAACTTACCTCCCTTTCCTTCATTATTCTCCATTCCCCATCTGGTGCTCCTCCCCATTCCATTTCTTGAGCAGATCCAAGTTGTTTCTTTGTCATTTTATCAAACATAGCCTCCATATTTGTTATTTTTTCTTTAATTACTTTTTGGTTACTTTTAATTACTTTTTCTAATTTTTGTAATTTATGCATTATTTGCCTCAAAGTCTTTTTTGTATTTTCAGAGGAACTTTCATCTTCTTCTTCTTCTCCATCTTCATCTGATTTTTCCAGAGAGTCCGGCTCTCTCTCAGACTCACTTTCACTGTCGGTTTCAGTCGTTGCTGGGATTTGTAGTTCTGGTTGCTCTCTTTTGCGCATGCTCATTCCTTTACGCTTGCGCAGTTCTCGTTGATCTTTCCCTTTAGAAATGGCCGATGCTGCCGCAGTCTCCTTTTCTGTTTCACCGGTGGTGTGTTGTACCTGAGTCCGCGGTTCTTCGGTAGAAGTGGGCCTTGATTCTGTTCCAACTTGAGCGGTCTTCGCGGTAGCAGTTTTCTTCGTCCTCTGTTTATGAGGCATAGCTTAAAACAATCCGGAGTAGTTTATAAGTAACCTTAAAAAAGTATTAATTAACTTTTCTTCACTTAAACATTAATTTATTAACTTTTTTACGGGAGGGCTGGGTTCCAGCGTCTCGATCCTACGTCATCACGTGACGTCCCATAGACAGGTTCTTGATTAGCCAGGGCATCAAAGGGTATGGGAGAAAGCAGGGAAGTGGGGATGACTGGAAGAATTAGATCAGCCCATGAATGAATGGCGGAGCAAATTGGATGGATGAATGGCCTACTTCTGCTCCTATATCTTATTGTCTTATTCCACTTTCCTTTTTTCTTCCTTTTCCTCTCTTTCCCCTTCTCACCCCTGGCTTCTCTTCCACTTTTTCTACTTCCTCTCTTCACCTCCTCTTCAGCCCATCTCTTTTCCTCACTTCATTCATGTTCTATTCCCTCATTCTCTTCTTCCCTCCTTGTCACTCCCTTCTTTTCCCCATTCCTGCCCATTCTTCCCTCTTAGCTTCCATTAAAATTGTCCCTAAGCTCTTTCCTCTTTCTCTTCCTCTTTCCCTTATCTTCCCCTATCTATACTCCTTCTTACCCTTATCTTTTCCACCCTCTCTTTACACTTAGCTTTCCATCCTTTCTGTTCTCCCTTCTTTAATTTCTTCCTTCCCCTTTCTCATGTCCCTCTGTTCCCTTTTGGATTTCTCCCTTCTCTCCCACCTTTCCTCCTGATGTCCTACTGCTCTACCCCATCCTCTTCCCTTTCAATCCCATTTCTAATGCCTCATTCTTTTTTAAACTCTTCCCTGAATGCCTGTGGGTCCTGTTTTTCTATCCCCACCTCTCTTCCTCCTTCTCTTTCCCTCCTCCTTTTTCTTTCATTTTCCGTTTCTTTCCCACATCCATTCCTTTTCTCATGCATTCTCTTCCTTCCCAACTTCTCCCCATTCTCCAGACATTTTATTTCTCCCCTTCCCTTAAACACTTCTTTCACCTCCTCTTATCCTTTTCTTTTCCCATAAACTCATACCCATACTCATTCATCCCCACCCCATTTTTTCTTTCCCACATTCTCTTTCCTTTCCCCTCCATTTACTGCCATGACCCCTTCAAGTCCCTTTCTATTCCCCTTCTCTCAGCTTTTTTACCATCTTTCCTACCTTCTTTTCTCACTTCCCAATCTCCCTCTTGGCTCTTAAAAATCAATTTCACGATTGATGAAGGCCAATGCACCATACGCTTTCTTAACCACAGAGACAACCAGCGCAGCCGCTTTGAGTGTCCTATGGACTCAGAACCCAAGATCCCTCTGATTCTCCACACTGCCAAGTCTTACCATTAATACTATATTCTGCCATCATATTTGACCTACCAAAATGAATCACTTCACACTTATCTGGGTTGAACTCCATCTGCTACTTCTCAACCCAGTTTTGCATCCTATCAATGTCCTGCTGTAACCTCTGACAGCCTTTCACACTATCAACAATACCTCCAACCTTAGTGTCATCAGCAAGTTTACTAACCCATCCCTCCATTTCCTCATCCAGATCCTCCACTTCTCTCCTTCCTTCCTTCTTCCATTCTTTACCACTTTCTATGTCTTCTTCTTTCTCCCTTCTCTTTCTCAGCTCTTCCCATTTCTCCTCTATCCCTTCCATTCTTTTCTTTTTTTCCCTTCCCTCCTATTTCTGACATTCTCTTCCCATTCTTTTCTGTCCTTCTATTCCTTCATTATTTACATTCCCTTTCTCTTTCCATTTTTTCTACACTCACTTCTATTCTTCAATTAATACTTTTCTCTTTTGCTGCCCTATTCTCCCCATACTTCATTTCCCTTATTCTCTTCCTGTCCTGTCCTTTCTTCTCTCTCCTATTATCTCTGTCTTTCCCCACTCTCTGCCTACTTTCTTCCCCAATGTATTTTCTCCCATGTTTAACCCATGGTCAAGCCTTGCTTCATCCCTTGCAGGATCCTGTTGTAACCCAGACCACATGACAATGGGAGATCTCCTCCTCAGTCAATGGGAAGTTAGTGAAAGGAAGCATATACCACACATCCAGGTCCTCATGCTCTGAATCAGTATTACTGTAAGGGGTGGGGGCTGGCCTAACCTCGACTGCAATGGGCCCTGCAGTCGCCCTGCTTTTCAGCAGTCGTCTTACTAGGTGTAGGCTCCAAGTCGGGTTCTGGGTCAACCTGCACCTCTTGTCCCGGGGCAGCAGGTGGTTCCAGTGAAGAATTTTGACAGGCCCATTCCTATCCTCTGGTTTCACCCAGGGTTTGGCATCTGACTCTCCACCACATAGGGTGCCCAGCGGTCAGCCAACTTATGCTTTCCAGTTAGCCCCATATTCCGTATGAGGACCCAGTCTCCTGGCAGGAGTTGGTAGAACCTCACCTTTTAATCATACCTGCTCCTATTTCCTCGATTCTACTTGGCAGCTGCAACCCCAGCTAACCCACAAGCCCTCTTCAGCTCCCTTCTCATGTCAGACAGATACTTCAGATAAGTCTTCGGTGGTAAGTCATCTTCATCAGTCCCAAAACAAACGTCAAAGGGGAACCTTGCCTCACCCCTGAACGTCAGGTAATATGGCAAGTATCCAATAGCTTCATTTCACGTACAATTATAACTGTGGACCAGATGTCCAGTATGTTGACTCCACCTGCTCTTGTTGCTAATCTCCAGGGTCATGGCATATTTTCTGATTCCATAAAGTCTTCAACTTATAGGAGATGAATTAGGCCATTTGTCCTATTAAGTCTGCTCCACCATTTCATCATTGATGATCCATATCCCTCTTAACCCCAAACTCCTGCCTTCTTCGCATTGTCTTTCATGCCCAGACTAATTAAGAATCTGCCAACCTCTTCTTTAAATGTACTTAATGACACATGTAGCAATGATTCATCTAGCTAAAGAAATCCCTCCTCGTCTATGTTCTAGAAGGACACCCCTCTATTTTGAGGCTGTTTCCTGTGGTCATTTCTCATTCATCCCTCATACTTCTGCATTTCAGAGAACAGAGGCCCAGAGCCATTAAATGCTCTTTATATGACAAGCCTTTTGATCCCAAACTTACTTTTGGTATCCTCTTTCATATTATTGGCAAGCTTACCTTTGTACTTAACTTCTTACTGATTTTTTAGTTTCCTCAGTTTTTAGAAGTTTCAATCCACTGTTTTATATTGACTTTGACTTCTCTTTTCAGTCACATTTGTGTCATCTTGCCTTTAGAATTTTTCATCTTTGGTATATAATATCCTGCGCCTTCTGAATTGCTTTTAGAAAATCCAGGGATTACTGATTTGCCATCATCCCTGCCAGTGTTCTTTACCAATCAGTTTTGGCCAGCTCCTGTCTTATGCCTCTGTAATTCCCTTTATTCTATTGTAATTCAGATACATCTGGCTTTGGATTCTCCTTCTGAAATTGTAGGGAAAATTCTATCATATAATGATCATTTGACCCTAGAAGTTCTTTTACCTTAAGCTGTCTAATCATTTTCAGTTCATTGCACTATTTCCGTTCAAGAATAGCTGAAACCCTAGTAGGCTCAACCTTGAGCAATTCTAAAAAGCCATCTCGTTGGCATTCTAGAACCTTGTTTTCTTGGGATCCAGAACAAACCTGATTTTCCCAATGTACCAACATATTGAAATTAACCATTGGCATGTGTTTTCTATCTCCCGTTGTAATCGGAAGACCACATCCTTATTATTGTTTGCTGGTCTGTACATAAAACCTTCTGGGCTTTTTTTACTTTTGCTGTTCCTTAGCTCTAACCACAATGATTCAACACTTTCCAACCCTACGTCACCTCTTTTTGATGATCTGACACTTTTTTACCAACAGAGCCATAGCATCCCCTGTGTTTACCTGCCTATCTTTTCAATACAATCTATTTCCTTGGAGCTTTTAGTCCTTTTAACTATTTTTGATTTTGTCCATCTTTTACATTTCAACTCATTCTGTGGAGTGCTGTTTTTTTCCTCTGTTACGAACCCCATAACTGGGTGACTTACTAGCAAAGATAGAGATGTCCGTTGAAGTCTGATGATACTATTTTTAACAGTATTTATTAGTACAAATACACAAAAATAATATCAATGCAAATATACAGATAATATACGTCGTCAATACTAAATCTAAAAGTGCGGGTATAATAATAATCAATAAGAAATAAGCTCTATCGTTGTCTAGGGGATAATGTATTGTCTGATGGAAATATAAAGTTCACTGCAGTTTCACAAGCTGCCGTCTTTTTGGTTGTCGCTGTGTTGCACTTTGTTGGAGAGAAAGAGAAAAAAACTTGCTGACTTTCCTTATGATTTTGATCCATCGGTGTCTCGTTGTCGTGGCCGTTCAAGTGCGACTTCTCCTTTAGCTAAACCGTTCTTCCGTGGTGAGCTCGCCACCCAGGCAAGGGAGGACGCACACGAGCCCCCACCGGCTTTTGCTATAAAATGCTGTCACGGGATTTCTAGCGTTTCTGCTGGTGCGTCTAAAGGGGTGTTCCCCCAGACCCCTCTTTTATCCTTACTCACGGGGTCTCAGATGTCAGTCAGGTTGGGATGATGCAATCCCTCAACCAGACCACTCCGGTTGTCCCCTGAGGGGTTTCAATGATTAGTACAGTACTCAATACACAATTCCTTCTCCAAGAGACAATGGCAGTTATCAGTGGTTCTGTTCCGCTGATGTTAGGACACATTCCAAACCTTGTGTATTCTGGGTGTGTGTCTCTCTCTCTCTCTCTCTCTCTCTCTCTCTCTCTCTCTCCTCTCCCTCTCTCTCTCTCTCTCTCTCTCTCTCTCCTCTCTCTCTCTCTCTCTCTCTCTCTCTCTCTCTCTCTCTCTCTCTCCCTCTCTCTCTCTCTCTCTCTCCCTCTCTCTCTCTCTCTCTCTCTCTCTCTCTCTCTCTCTCCCTCCTCTCTCTCTCTCTCTCTCTCTCTCTCTCTCTCTCTCTCTCTCTCTCTCTCCCCTCCCCCTCCCCCCTCCTCCTCCCCCCCCCTCCCCCTCCCTCTTCCTCTCTCTCCTCATTTCCTGGGCTCAGACCCGAAATAATAGCGATCTTGCGATTCTCAAAAAGGAGGGGGCGACTTTGTACCCTTCGGCCCCTCAGAGTTGCTTCACTTTCGTAACAGCCCCTTCCTTCTAGGATCTTTGCCACAAGTAAAAATTAATTAATACAGAGACTTACAGGACTTTCAGAATCTAACACAATGCAAAGAGTTTTTTTTTTCACTACAGAGTAATACAGTTATACATTCAATTCAGCATCTAAACAGTTAGCGATTACATTGTCACTTCCTTTAATATCTTAATATCTTGTACCTTAATAAATTCTTGTAGCATCAGTCTTCAATTTAATAACCACCTTTTATTTTCTTCAGCAAAACAAAACTAAAGAGTTGTGATCTTAGCTTACGTGTATTCTACAAAAGTTCATGCAAATACTAATCTTTATTTTACTTTCAAATTAAACAGTCAATCTTCCATGGTGTTGTCTTTATTATTTACATGCTTTGTCGAAATCCCTTAAAACCAGATCCTGTTATTTAAAGTGGCATCCCGTCAACCCTCGCCCCTTTTCCAGTTAACTCCCACGTGGTTAGCTTGTATACTAGTGTGGAATAGGCTTTTGCATGCTCCTTTCTTAGGAGTTATTTTATCAACAATGTGTTCCAAACTTAGCCCATTTCCTGAATTTCCACACAATTCTTTATTTTTAAGCAAGTTGTTAGTTTTATCTTCAGGACCCTTCATTCTATTAGTTTTCAGTTTAAAATCTGTAAGAGATCCCTCTTTGTCCAAACAGCATTTCAAATTCTGCCTCTTCACAGCACACTCTTGAATAACAATAGTGTGTGGGGCACCTTTACATTCCAAATCAACCTGTAATTGATTTGCAGGCAACGTGTTAACAAGCCATTATCCTGTCAGCCTGGTTACTGCTTCTGATACCAATCCAGACTTTAAATTTTCTTGATTCAATTTAGGAACTACACTTTTCCCTTCTCCTTCAATAATAAGATTCACATCACCACCTTTTATCTCCTCACTAACTTTTAACACACCTTTTAACACAAACAACTGGGAATTCTCTCTTCCCAATAGTACCAAGATTAACCCTTTCTTCACTGAACCAAGTGCACCTGACCCACAAGGACTGCATTCCTTTTTAACTGAATCAAATACCTCAGACTTTTCCTGAGTTTCAATTACTAGGTTCAGTACCACGTGCATCCACATCTTGAACACACTCAAACGGGACATCTGCCTCTTCCAGGCTTTCAATACTCGTCCCCTTTTCAAAGTCCCCCTGATCCTCCCAGTTACTCTCTGGGCAACTCCCTTCCGGAGTAAACTCAACCCTGCGGGCTGAAACAACCTCATCTGCCAGCCCAGCAGACTTCTTCAAGGTAATGGCATCCTTTTCCTCTAGGACTGCCCTCATTTCATTATCGGGAACACCTTTAAAATTTTCAACTTCTTCAAACAGTTCTGTTAAACCAGACAGATCATCCATGTCCAACTCTGGACCTTCTAACAGCCTTATCTGTTTCTCATCTTTACTCCGTGCGTCTATAAATTTCCTCCTGGCTAAGGGTAGGTCTACCTCCTCTCCCTTACTCTCTTTCACCTCCCTATTCTCTGTTTTACCACCCTCTAACACCTCTTGGTACAGGGTCAGTAAAAACATCTCAGCCAAATTGATACTGGCCTCTTTCTCAGCTGCCTTTCTCGACATGCAGCGAGTGGTCGCGCATGTGGGATAGATCTTGGAATCTAGGGCCCTCAACACTTACAGGCTGGCTCGTCAGCTCCATGGCCAACCAAACCTCACCACCAGCTAATTCGTTACCCAGAAGGAGGTCTACGTCAGTTCTCGGTAATTCTGACCGCACCCCTATTTCAACTGGTCCAGATACCAGCTCACAATTTATAATGATCCTATGCAAAGGCACAGCTTCTGTCCCTTTTCCTATGCCTCGCAAAGCTACCTCTCCAATCTCGGGACCAAAATCTAGTACCGTACTGCGAATCAATGATAGCTCAGCTCCAGAGTCTCTCCAGATCCGCACTGGATCTGGTGTGACTCCCTCTTTCACAGACATGGTCCCTTCTGAAATAAATTTCTCAGGCCCCTCTCATATTCTATCTACCTGGGACTTTCTCGTTGATTTACTGGTCAACACCATACATCCTGTAGGGACTGCTGCTTTCCCTTTTTCTGTCTCTTTCCTCGGAGCAAAGCACTTAAATGCGATATGACCCACCTTTCCACAATTAAAACAGGTCAAGCCAGGATCTCTCCTGCCATCTTTCCTTTCCTCCTCCTTATTTTCACCACTAGCTCCAGGTGGGATCTCTGCCTCAGCTGGTGGGCTTTCTCTACCGTTCCCATGGTCTTTCTGGTAATTCTTATTCGAGGAAAACTTTGTCTTGTGGGTTAGGGCATATTCATCTGCGAACCTAGCAAATTCGGATATGGACTTATTCGGGTTCTCATTCAAATACATCTGGATATCATCCGAAATACAACCTTTAAATTCCTCAATCAGAATTAACTCCCTGAAATGCCGAAAATCTTCTTCCACCATTTCTGCTGCACACCAACGATCCAAGAGCACACCCTTCTCATACGCAAACTCTGCATACGTCTGATTCCACCCTTTCGTTAAATTTCAGAACTTTTGTCTATAGGCCTCAGGTACCAATTCGTAGGTCCGAAGAATGGCCTGCTTTACTTCCTCATAATTCTCATACTCCTCCTCCTCCACAGACAACGCCGCATATGCCCGTTGTGCCTTCCCTTTTAACACACTTTGTAACAACGCCACCAACTGATCTCTGGGCCACTTCTGACTCACTGCCACCTTTTCAAAATGCAAGAAATAACAACATCAGTCTCCTCAAACAGAGGTACTAACCTAAACTCCCTACTAACATTAAATCTCTCCTGTCAGTCTGGCCCTTGAGCCCTTCGCTCTTGCCTTAACTTCTCCATGTCCATCTCATGTTGCCTCTGTTTCTCCTTCTCCCTTTGGTTTTCAGCTCTTTCCCTCTCCTTTTCAGCTCTTTCCCTCTCCTTTTCAGCTGTTTCCCTCTCCTTTTCAGCTCTTTCCCTCTCCTTTTCAGCTCTTTCTCTCTCCTTTTCAGCACTTTTCTTCTCTTTTTCAGCTGCTTCCAGCTGTTTTAACAATTTCATGTTCCCTCTGCTTTTCAGCTCTTTCCTGCTCCCTTTTCACCTCTAACTCCTTTAGCTGGAGCTCATGCTCCCTCTTCCTCTGTTCCACGTCCAGACTCAATTTCTCCAACTCTTAACTGAGCCATCCCACTAGCCGGTACCTTTTCAGGGATATTTTCCAAAACCTGAGCCGAAAACACATTCTTCACAATATAATACTGAGTTATGGCATTCCGCACCTCCTCGCTTTTTCATTGACAACCTCACCTCTGCGAGATTTAATCCTTTCGTAATATTTACCAAGTCCGACTTTGTGGCAGCCTCTAGCACCTCCAGAGTCGGGTTTTTTATAAATTCGTCTACATCCATCTTTGCTGGTTTCCTGTCTGGTTACCCGCGCAACCAGATCCAAGTTTGGACTTAAAAGCCCAATTTACTGGCCCTCCAATTTGGTATCAAATCTTGAGACGTGGCCCCACGTTGTTACGAACCCCGTAACTGGATGACTTACCAGCAAAGATAGAGAGGTCCGTTGAAGTCTGATGATACTATTTTTAATGGTATTTATTAGTAAAAATACACAAAAATAATATCAATGCAAATATACAGACAATAAACATCATCAATACCCGCCTAAAAGTGCAGATATAATAATAATTAATAAGAAATAAGCTCTATCGTTGTCTAGGGGATAACGTATTGTCCGATGGAAATATAAAGTTCACTGCAGTTTCACAAGCTGCCGTCTTTTTGGTTGTCGCTGTGTTGCACTTTGTTGGAGAGAAAGAGAAAAAACTTGCTGACTTTCCTTATGATTTTGATCCATCGGTGTCTCGTTGTCGTGGCCGTTCAAGTGTGACCTCTCCTTTAGCTAAACCGTTCTTCCGTGGTGAGCTCGCCATCCAGGCAAGGGAGGACGCACACGAGCCCCCACCGGCTTTTGCTATAAAATGCTGTCACGGGATTTCTAGCATTTCTGCTGGTGCGTCTAAAGGGGTGTTCCCCCAGACCCCTCTTTTATCCTTACTCACGGGGTCTCAGATGTCAGTCAGGTTGGGATGATGCAATCCCTCAACCAGACCACTCTGGTTGTCCCCTGAGGGGTTTCAATGAATAGGACAGTACTCAATACACAATTCCTTCTCCAAGAGACAATGGCAGTTATCAGTGGTTCCGTTCCGCTTCTGTCAGGAGACATTCCAAACCTTGTGTATTCTGGGTGTGTGTGTCTCTCTCTCTCTCTCTCTCTCCCTCTCTCTCTCTCTCTCTCTCCCCCCCCTCCCTCCTCCCCCCCTCCCTCTCCCTCTTCCTCTCTCTCTCATTTCCTGGGTCTCAGACCCGAAATAATAGCGATCTTGCGATTCTCAAAAAGGAGGGGGCGACTTTGTACCCTTCGGCCCCTCAGAGTTGCTTCACATTCGTAACACCTTTCATCAGTTTCTCCTTGCCAGCAGTGTCACCACACTGCTGTCAGTCCATAGAACTTTGTTTGTCTGACTATGGAAGCTCCTATCACTGCATCTGCATCTCTTCTTCTGAGCCAAAGCACCAGTGATCTAGTAACTGTGGCTCCCCTCAGTAGGTCATTCCCTCCCTCAGCAGTATTTATAGTGGTGTACTTATTGTGGAGAAAGGCTCTGAGCATTTTTCTTTCTTCTCCACAGTCACCCAGTTATTTCTGTTCTTCAACTCCCTGTAGCTTTTATCTATTACATCCACATTCTCCAGTATGAACCAAGTCAATGGCCTGCTGCTCTATTTCCTAGTATATTATCTGAGGAGCTGCAGCTCAGTGCACTTGGTGTAACTGAGGTATCTGGGCGATTAGACGTCTCCCAGAATTCCTACGTTCCACACACAGTATAAAACACTGCCCCGGAAACATTCTCACTACACTGCTATGCCCTAACAGATGAGGAATGAAGAATTCAGAATAAAATAAAAAATATTTTTTCTTGCCCAAGCTTCATGAGCCAAAGTCATTCCAAACACTGACCTACTTACATAATGGCTGCTCTGGTTGCACTTTTGTTGTTTTTGTTTGCCCTTTCTTATAAATGCCACTTTGTGATTGATTGGTGTCCAACTCGGAAAAATTGTAGCAAAATCCTGCCTTTTTACTCTTGAGTATGGAAAAGGTAGCTCACTCAGTTTACTGTATCTATATATCTTCATCTTGAACAATAGAATAATAATGCTCTTGTGTAGTGAAAGCCAAAGGTTGCCACACTCTTGGTTGGTACTGCATGCCAGGGTAGGGTAGGGTAGCAGAACTGCTTTGTGGTGTCAGTTATCACCAGACCAGGTTCGATTCCAGCTACTGACTGTATGGAGTTATTATGTTCTCCCAGTGACTGTGTGTGTCTCTTCTTAGTGCTTCTCTTTCTAAATATGTACAGTTTAGGGTTAATAAGATAATAACCAAGCAATGTTGGTGTTGGAAGCATATTGACACTTACAGGCTGGCCCCATAACTCCTTAGTGATTGGTTTTGAATTAAACAACTGGATGCTTAATATTTTTGCTGTACATGTGAGTAGTAAATCTAAAATATAAACCTTTATTTTAAAATCATAACTGCTGGTAGTATGCTGGGTGTTTGAACTGATGCCCCACTTTGTCGAAAACTGGCTTATGGCAATTATCTAGTTGAATAACAAGGCTTTTTTACTCAGTTGTGGAAAGTAGTACTGGAATTTTGTAAATACATAGAAACAGACTATGCCCTGTTGTACTAACCATCTCAGCCCTGGGAAAAAGCCTCTGACTACCCATATGATTAATGCTTATCATCTTGTACACCTCTAACAGGTCACCTCTCTTCCTCCGTCACCAAGGAGAAAAGGCTGAGTTCATTCACCTATTCTCATAAGGCATGCCTTCCCCCAATCCAGGCAACGTCTTTGTAAATCTCCTCTGCACCCTTCCTATGGTTTCCACATCTTTCCTGTAGTGCGATGACCAGAACAGAGCACAGTAGTCCAAGTGGGCTCTAACCAGGGTCCTATATAGCTGCAACATTACCTCTCGACTCTTAAACTCAGTCCCATGATTGATGAAGGCCAATGTACCTTATACTTTCTTAACCACAGAGTTAACCTTAACACCCTTTATTCTGTCTCTCTTTCCAGACTTATCCGGGTTGAACTCCATCTGCCACTTCTCAGCCCAGTTTTGAATCCTATCAATGTCCCACTGTAACCTTTAAATGTCTCCCACACCATCTACAACAACCTCAACCTTTGTGTCATCAGCAAGTTTACTAAGCCATCCCTCCTTTATCCAGGTCTTTATATAAATCACAAAGAGTAAGGGACCCAGAACAAATCCCTGAGGCACACCACTAGTCACTGACCTCCATGCAGAATATGACCTGCCTGCAACCACTCTTTGTCTTCTATGGCAAACCAGTTCTGGATCCACAAAGCAATGTCCCCTTGGATCCCATGCCTCCTTACATTCTCACTAAGACTTACATGGGATATCTTATTAAATGCCTTGCTGAAATCCATATATATTATATCTACTGCTCTACCTTCATCAATGTGTTTAGTCACATCCTCAAGAAATTCAATCAGGCTCATAAGGCATGACCTGCCTTTGACAAAGCCATGCTGACTATTCCTAATCATATTATGCCTCTCCAAATGTTCATATATCCTGCCTCTCAGGATCTTCTCCATTAACTTACCAACCACTGAAGTAAGACTCACTGGTCTGTAATTTCCTGAGTTATCTCTCCTCCTTTTCTTTAATAATGGAACAATGTCCACAACCTTCCAATCCTCTGGAACCTCTCCCATCCTCATTGATGCAAAGATCATCGCCAGAGGCTTAGCAATCTCCTCCCTTGCCTCCCGCTGTAACCTGGAGTACATCTCATCTGGTCCCGGAGACTTATCCAACTTGATGCTTTCCAACAGCTCCAGCACATCCTCTTTCTTAATATCTACATGCTCAAGTTTTTCAGTCCACTGCAAGTCATCCCTACAATCACCAAGATCCTTTTCCATAGTGAATACTGAAGCAAAGTCATACTTTTCCACTGTCACACTTGTTTGATTCTTTTCTCTCATTCTTGTTCTTCATATACTTATAGAATGCCTTGGGGGTTTTTCTTAATCCTGGTCACCAAAGCCTTCTGGCTCTCCTAATTTCATTCTTAAGCTCCTTCCTGCTAGCCTTATCATCTAGAACTCTATCATTATCTAGTTTTTTGCAACTTTTGTAAGCTTTTCTTTAGATTTACAAAATCCCTTTTACACCACAGTTCCTGTACCTTACCATATTTTCCTTGTCTTATTGTAACATACCAGTGCTTCTGGAAGATGTTGTCATATAGAACAATAGCTCTACGCAGGAGAAGGCAAGCAAGCAGCAAAAAGTGAAAATTCCTTCTAAACATCCTGGTAAAGGGTGTCGGCCTCAAACATCGATTGTACTCTTTTCCATAGATGCTGCCTGGTTTGCTGAGTTCCTCCAGCGTTTTGTGTGTATTGCTTGGATTTCTAGCATCTGTCGATTTTCTCGTTTATGATTTAAGTATAGAGCTGTCAAAGATATTGATTAACACTTTAGTGAACTGTTTCTGTGCTTTAATTATTCATGTTTATTTAGAATAAATGATTAACTGTAGCTTGATTAGTAATGATAATCAGTGCTTTGATCTAGCTTTAAATTCAACTTGGACTTCTTGAAAAGAGCATGTTTACCTATTGACTGTTGCTGGCTTTGGCAATTTCAACTTTGTTTTTGTGAATTCTCAGCATATGGTGCTGAAAAATGTTGAAGTGGGAAACTGTGCAGTTCTAGAACTGTCGCTTATTATTGCAAAGATAATAAGCAATATACTATTTACTACCCATTTACTTAATAGCTGAACTTATAGAATACTAAAGCACACTGCTTGACCTTTGGTCCACAGTATTGTGCCAATCTTATTACCTACTCTTAAGATCAATCTAACCCTTCCCCCTCACATAGCCCTCAATTTTACTATTATCGGTATGTTTATCTTAGAGATTATGTATCCATAATATATTTGCCTTAAGTACGACCCATACAGAACATTCCACACACTACACTTTGTGAAAAAAATTCCTAGGTTTAATGAATGCTCTCACCTGGCATTTATGACAGCTTTCTTGATCTTCAATGTGATATTTTGTTCGCATGTTATTAATGATGAGATTACATTTTAACAGGTAATGGCACTTTGAAGATCGATTTCGTTGGAGAACTCAATGATAAAATGAAGGGATTTTACAGAAACAAGTATACCACACCGTCAGGAGAAACCCACTATGCTGCTGTCTCTCAGTTTGAGGTTTGAAAATATAACTCTAGTGTATCATGAGCACCTTAATGATAGATTTTATGTGAAGATTAAGGGAAGATTTTGAAAATAGTAAATTGTTTGGATTTTTGGTGGGGAAGGAGAAATGGTGCAGAGAGTTACTACATTTTGTCTCACACCTGAAATTACTGACTATCTTGGGTTTAAGAAGAAGAATGCCCTTAGCTCCTGGTGGAGTAATTGGGGCGCCGTCATGACAAGATTTTTGCACCGATCTTTTTTGGTGATTGTCCATCACGTGGAGTTTCTTTAGCATTCTTCGTTTTTTTTACGAGGACACTCAACCCAGCAAAGATGGAAAGTGAGCAAGGGAGGTGGCTGGATTCGAACTCGGGACCATTTGCCCCGGAGTCCAGCGCTGATGCCACTATTCCACCAGGCTGGCCGACCATCTTGGGTTGTTGACCTAAAAATATTTCTTTCAGTTATATTGTCGTCATAGTCTGGATCTTGTGCAGCTGTAATTGTTTGGCATGTATTTCTTTAAAGTTGCTTTAATTTGGGATTCTTTTATCTCAAATATATTTCTCAATAAAGCGATATTCTTCCTTTTCCCAACCAGCATAATTATATTATTCCTTTACAAAGTAATTATAGGACCACAAGATATGGAATCAGAATTAACCCATTTTTCCCATCAAGTCTGCTCTACCATTTCATCATTGCTGATGAGGCTGTACTCTTTTGTCTTCTTCCCGTATCCCTTTGTGCCCTGACTAATCTAGAATTTTATCAATATCTGCCTTAAGTATACACAGTGACTTAGCATCCATAGCTGCCTGTGGCAATGAATTCCACTGATTCACTACATTAAGGCTAAAGAAATAATTCCTGATCGTTGTTCTAAGTGGATGTGCCTCTTTTCTGAAGCTGTGCCTTCTGGTCCTAGACTCCCCACCATAGAATTATACCATATAATTAAAAACCATGAAATACAGTGGTCTTAAGATGTGTAATACACACTGGGACATTAATAACAAAAGATATGAGGTATTAAAAAATTTAGAAGATTTCTTCAGATTTCTGATCCAATAGCATCTTGATGTCTAGGCTTGTTTTTGGGAATCAAGTCTGTCCAAGAGGGAGAATTGTCTGTGGGGTGTTGGGGGAAGGAATATCTGGAACTGCAGTCACAGTATCACAAAATTAAATAGCAAACACAAGGAAATCTGCAGATGCTTAGGAAATTCAAACAACACATACAAAATGCTGGTGGAACACAGCTGGCCAGGCAGCATCTATAAGAAGCACTGTTGCCGTTTCGGGCCCGAAATTATCACAAAATTAAATTACTTATGGAAAAAGATACAGGCCAGTTTAAGGTTTATTAAAAAAATGGAGGAAGGCCAAATTCAGTGAGATGAGACCAAGTGCAGTCCATGTTAAGTAAAACCCAGCACTCAGCCGACAGCTGTATCACTGAACCATGGATGACCCTTAAAGTAGAAATGTCAGTATAATCTAGTTATATTTCTGTGAAGGAGGCAGGTCTAGAAAATATAGAGATCCATGAATGACAAAGTGAATAGGAAAAAAATGGAAAAAATGTATCATAGAGGAGAAAAAATGTGATAGTTCAATCTAGCCTTCTCTGCATTGGTGTGACCTCTGTAAATTGGAGGACAACTTTATTCTGTCTTTTGAAACGGCTTCCCATTTCAGTTTGGCTTTCCATCCCCATTTTGACATATCTGTTCATAGCTCTCTACTACCATGAATACATTCAGGCTGGAAAAGCAACACTTTTATGATCTGTCAAGGTAGCCTCAAACCCAATAACATGAATATCAATATCTCTTGCTTCTGGTAATTTTTATCCTTCCTTCTTCACTTTCTCTATTTCCATTCTGGCTCCCCCTCACTTGTTTTCTTCTTTTCATCTGCCCATCTTCTCATCCTGATTTCCACAACCCCGCCTTTCCTTTATTCCACAGTACACTGTCCACTCCTATTAGCTTTCTTCGCCTTCAGTCCTTTACTTCTTTCATCTGTCATCCCCCATCTTCTTACTATGTCCCTACTCTATCCACTGCCCTTCCCACTCAACTTCCAGCTTTTATCTTTTCTCCTTCCGCTGCCTGTTTATTCTGTCTTCTACACTCCTTCCTTTCTCTTGCTGATGAAGTTTCTCTGCCCAAATGTTGACTTTTTTCCTCTTATTTGTTGCACCCTGACTTGCTAAGTTCCTGCAACATTTTGTAGGTGTTAATTCATACCAATTATTTCAAATCCTTAATAGTAGCTTTTAATTCTAAATGCATTTAGTTCCTCACATTAACACTTTAGTTGTTGTGATGGTATGCAAAATTGTCAAAGTCAATAGTTCTGGTGCAGTAACTTGACTGCATTGCTACCATGATTATTACTGAATTGGGAATACCAGTCTGAGTTACACCTTACCTCAGGTGCTGGTCTGATTTAGAGATAGGTATCTACTATGAAATTTAAGTCTGGAGCTCTGATTTTGTGACCATTGATATCACCTAACTCAAGAGACTGTATTGGAGCTGTGTTAGTACCTGGCCTCTGAGACAGCAGAGGAGTTTAAAAAGCAAAAAGATTGAGAGGGGGAATGTAATTTCTTTAATAGTTTGAACGGGTACAACTGAGCAAGTGCGTGAAGGTCGGCCTCTGAGACAGTGGGAGAGTTTTAAAAACAAGCAGATTAACTGAGCGGTAGCAGAGGAGTGGGAGACAGAGTTGGAAGGCTTTGACTCGAGAGGCTTCAGCGAGCAGAGGCTGAGGACGAACCTGCTCCCAGTCAGGTAAGGCTGGGTAAGCTCCTTTAATTAATCTGATTAGCTTAGAAGTAGGTAATGGAGGCAGCAGTTAGGACGGTCGGGTGCTCCGTTTGCAGGATGTGGGAAGTCAGGACGAGCACAATTGTCCCTGATGACTACACCTGCAAAAGGTACATCCAGCTGCAGCTCTTGACAAACTGAGTTAGGGAACTGGAGCTGGAGCTGGATGAACTGATCGTTTGTGAGGCAGAGGCAGAAATAGACAGGAGCTTCAGGGAGATAGTCACCCCTAAGAGTCAGGAGACAGGTAGCTGGGTGATTGTCAGGAGAGGGAAGGGGAATAGACAGGAAGAGCAGAACACCCCTGTGGCCACTCCCATCGATACTAAGTATACCATTTTGGATACTATTGATGGGGATGAGGTGCAGTGGTCACATCTACCATGGACAAGTTGCAGTGATCACATCTCTGGCACCAAGACTCGACCCTCAGCTTAGAAGGGAAAGAAGGAAAAGAAGAGAGCAGAAGTGGTAAGGAATTCGATAGGGGGACAGATAAGAGGTTCTGTGGGAGAGATCAAGAATCTTGGATAGTCTGTTGCCTCCCTGATGCAAGGGTCAGCGATATCGCGGATCGAGTTCTCAGTATTCTCAAGAGGGAGGGTGAGCAGCCATATGTCGTAGTCCTCATAGGGATGAATGACCTGGATAAGAAGAAGGAAGAGGTCCTGCAAAGGGAGTTTAAGGAGTTAAGTGCAAAGTTGAAGGACAGGACCTCCAGGGTTGCAATCTCAGGATTGCTACCAGTGCCACATGCTAGTGAGGCTAGAAATAGGAAAATAATGCAGCTACGTCTAAGTACGTCTAAGGAGTTGGTGCAGGAGGGAGGGCTTCATGTTTTTGGACAATTGGGCCTTGTTGCAGGGAAGGTAGGACCTGCTTCAGCGGGACGAGTTGCACCTGAACTGGAGGGGGACTAATATCCTTGCGGGAAGGTTTAAACTAGATTTGCAGTGAGAGGGGAACCAGAGTGTTAGAGCAGATACTGAGGTGGAGGAGGATAAAGGTCATGCGAGAGCTACAAGTATAGTGCATGGAGTAAAGCCGGATCACATATAAAGAGGCTTTGAGGAAAGAGAGACAGAATAAAGGGTGTTAAGGTAGAAGGTCTAAAGTGCGTGTACTTCAATGTAAGAAGCATCAGGAACAAAGGTGATGAACTGAAAGCTTGGATACATACATGGGATTATGATGTAGTGGCCATTACAGAGACTTGGCTGGCACCAGGGCCGGAATGGGTTCTCAATATTCCTGGATTTCAGTGTTTTGAAAGGGATAGAGAGAGGGTGGATGAGGAGGACGTGTGACGTTACTGGTCAGGGATAATATTACAGCTACAGAAAGGGTAGGTAATGTAGCAGGATCCTCTTTTGAGTCAGTATGGGTAGAAGTCAGGAATAAAATGGTAACAGTTACTCTATTGGGAGTATTCTGTAGGCCCCTTGATAGCAGCAGAGATACCGAGGAACAGATTGGGAGGCAGGTTTTGGAATGGTACAAAAATAACAGGGTTGTTATCATGGGTGACTTTAACTTCCCTAATATTGATTGGCACCTGATTAGTTCCAATGGTTTAGGCGGGGCAGAATTTGTTAAGTGTGTCCAGGATGGATTCCTGTCACATTTATGTTGACAGGCTGACTAGGGGAAATGCCATAATAGATTCAATATTAGGTAACGAACCAGATCAGGTCACAGATCTCTCAATGGGTGAGCATCTGGGGGACAGTGACCACCACTCCCTGGCCTTTTAACATTATCATGGAAAAGGATAGAATCAGAGATGTCAGGAAAATTTTTAATTGGGGAAGGGCAAATTATGAGGCTAAAGGGCTAGAATTTGCAGGTGTGAATTGGGATGATGTTTTTGCAGGGGAATGTACTATGGACATGTGGTCGATGTTTAAGGATCTCTTGTAGGATGTTAGGGATAAATTTGACCCGGTGAGGAAGTTAAAGCATGGTAGGGTGAAGGAACTATGGGTGACATGGAAAATCTAATCAGGTGGAAGAAGGCAGCATACGTGAGGTTTAGGAAGCAAGGATTAGATGGGGCTATTGAGGAATATAGGGTATCAAGAAAGCTTAAGAAGGAGCTGAGGAGAGCAAGGGGGTATGAGAAGGCCTTGGCGAGAAGGGTAAAGGAAAAAACCCAAGGCATTCTCCATTTATGTGAAGAACAAAAGGATGACAGGAGTGAAGGTAGGACCGATTAGAGATAAAGGTGGGAAGATTGCCTGGAGGCTGTGGAAGTGAGTGAGATTCTCAATGAATACTTCCCTTCGGTATTCACCAGTGAGAGGGAACTTGATGACGGTGAGGACAATATGAGTGAGGTTGATGTTCTGGAGCCTGTTGATATTAAGGGAGAGGAGGTGTTGGAGTTGTTAAAATACATTAAGACAGATGAGTCCCCGGGGCCTGATGGAGTATTCCCCAGGCTGCTCCACGAGGTGAGGGAAGAGAATGCTGAGCCTGTGGCTAGGATCTTTACGTCCTTGTCCTCAGGAATGGTACCGGTGGATTGGAGGGAGGGGAATGCTGACCCCTTGTTCAAAAAAGGTAGTAGGGATAGTCTGGATAATTATAGACCAGTGATGTGGTGGGGAAGCTGATGGAAAGGATACTTAGAGATAGAATCTGTGGGCATTTAGAGAATCATGGTCTGATCAGGGACAGTCAGCATGGCTTTGTGAAGGGCAGATCATGTCTAATAAGCCTGTTAGAGTTCTTTGGGGAAGTGCTCAGGCATATAGATGAGAGTAATGCAGTGGATGTGATCTACATGGATCTTAGTAAGGCATTTGACAAGGTACCACATGGTAGGCTTATTCAGAAAGTCAGAAGGCATGGGATCCAGGGAAGTTTGGCCAGGTGGATTCAGAATTGGCTTGCCTGCAGAAGGCAGAGAGTTGTGGTGGAGGGAGTACATTCAGATTGGAGGGTTGTGATTAGTGGTGTTATTAATGACTTAGATGTGGGTTAGAAGGGTAGGTTGGCAAATTAGCAGACGGCACAAAGGTTGGTGGTGATGTGGATAGTGTAGAGGATTGTCGAAGATTGCAAAGAGAGTGATAGGAAGCAGGAGTGGGCAGAGAAGTGGCAGATGGAGTTCAACCCGGAGAAGTGTGAGGTGGGACACTTTGGAAGGACAAACTCCAAGGCAGAGTATAAAGTAAATGACAGGATACTTTGTGGTGTGGAGGAGCAAAGGGATCTGGGGGTTCATGTTCACAGATCCCTGAAAGTTGCCTCACAGGTAGATAGGGTAGTTAAGAAAGCTTATGGGGTGTTAGCTTTCATAAGTCAAGGGATAGAGTTTAAGAGACGTGAGGTAGTGATGCAGTTCTATAAAACTCTAGTTAGGCCACACTTGGAGTACTGTGTTCAGTTCTGGTCGCCTCACTATAGGAAGAATGTGGGAGCATTGGAGAGGGTACAGAGGAGATTTACCAGGATGCTGCTTGGTTTAGAGAGTATGCATCATGATCAGAGATTAAGGGAGCTAGGGCTTTACTCTCTGGAGAGAAGGAGGATGGGACGAGACATGACAGAGGTATACAAGATATCAAGAGGAATAGATAGAGTGGACAGCCAGCACCTCTTCCCCAGGGCACCACTGCTCAGTACAAGAGGACATGGATTTAAGATAAGGGGAGGGAAGTTCAAGGGGGATATTAGAAGAAGGTTTTTAACTCAGAGAGTAGTTGGTGTGTGGAATGCACTGCCTGAATTAGTGGTGGAGGCAGATACACTAGTGAAGTTTAAGTGACTACTAGACAGGTATATGGAGGAATTTAAGGTGGGATAAATGGGAGGCATATATCCCATATTTAAGGGTTGGCACAGCATTGTGGGCTGAAGGGCCTGTACTGTTGTGTACTATTCTATGTATGAAAACATACATTGTACTAGTCCTTTTCATGAATACCATAAAGGACTAGATGGGATAGAGTTTGTTTAATGTTTTCAGGAAAGTTACCTTCATCAGGACGTAGAAGTCTCAGTATTACTGAGTCATGTATTACTGGGTCATGCAATAGGGCAGGGCATGTTACAGAAGTTACTGTAGGGCAACACTTTGCATTTAGTGACCACAAAGTCATAAGTTTCAAAGTTAATATGCAAAAGGATAGGTCTGCTCAACAAGTTAGAATTATATATTGGAGAAAGGCCAATTTTGGTGGCAGGAAGAACAGCAGAGCATCAATGCCTGGAGTTTCTGCGAAGAATGAGGCAAGTGCAAGACAGTTATATTCCAAATAAAGAAGAAATTCTCGAATGGAAGAATGGCACTACTGTAGTTGACAATTGAAGTCAGAGCCAAAATAAAAGCAAAAGAGAGGGTATACAAGGAAGCCAAAGCTAGTGGAAGATAGAGGACTAGGAATTTTTCAGAAACTTGCAGAAGGAAACTAAGAAAGTCATTAGCAAGGGAAAGTGAATTATAAAAGGAAGCTGACGCCTAATAAAAAAGTAGATACTAGAAGTTTTTTTTAAGTATATAACGAAATCTCGTTTGGATGGATGTTGCACAAAGTGTCCCTGGTTATAATCAGTACCAAGAAATAACAAACAGTACACAATATGTGAATAAATGATTGAGCTTGTTAATTCTTAATTTGAATATTTGGTTAGTAAAGAAACCGAAAAAAAGAGAAGGGCTCATTCTCATAAAACAGTCTATTGCGTAATATTGGAGCTCACTAATAAGGCTGTCTGCTCCTTAGCTGACCTTCGACCCTCACTCCAAGTCCACTCAGTGTACCAGCTCTCTCCATTTGCTTCTTCTCTCATCATCTCTCCCTGGCAAAAGACTGTGAAAGTCTCTCTTCCAGACTCACAAGAAAGAAAATGTTTCTCTCATTGGATAGTCCACACATTCCAAAGCACTGTTAGCTCTAGTCAGAACCCATACAATGCTGCCTCAGAGAAACCGTTATGTTAGTAGTGAAGCCTTATAGCGTGTTACATTCTCTACCCATCCCGAACAAATTCAGTCATGTCTACATAACGTTAAGATAATTTGCTAACCCTTCCTGCAGAACACAAAGCCCAATCCAGGTGTAAAAGGCAGTGACATAGCTCCCCAAAATGGTAGGGTTCATACTCTGTTCCCCTGGTGCTACATAGGGCATCCTTTCCAGTGGTCCCTTAAGACCTCTGCACCCATCATCTAGCTCTTCAGGTTCAAGCACCACTAGAGATACTTCCAGTTTACCTGGCGAGGCCTCACCTGATCTGTCACTTATACCCATCTGTAACTTAGAGCACTCTGTTCCATAGCCAAGCCCCACTTCATCCCTTGCAGGGTCCTGCCGCAATCCCAGCTGTCCACAGATAGCCTCCCCCACTTCACCTGACTCAGCAGGAGAAGGAAGGGAGTCTCCTCAGTCAATGGGGAGTTAGTGAAAGGCAGCATATACCACACATCCAGGTCCTCATGCTCTGAATCAGTATTACTGTAAGGGGTGGGGGCTGGCCTAACCTCGACTGCAATGGGCCCTGCAGTCGCCCTGCTTTTCAGCAGTCGTCTTACTAGGTGTAGGCTCCAAGTCGGGTTCTGGGTCAACCTGCACCTCTTGTCCCGGGGCAGCAGGTGGTTCCAGTGGAGAATTTTGACAGGCCCATTCCTATCCTCTGGTTTCACCCAGAAAACTGGTAGGTTTGGCATCTGACTCTCCACCACATAGGGTGCCCAGCGGTCAGCCAACTTATGCTTTCCAGTTAGCCCCTTATTCCGTATGAGGACCCGGTCTCCTGGCAGGAGTTGGTAGAACCTCACCTTTTAATCATACCTGCTCCTATTTCCTCGATTCTACTTGGCAGCTGCAACCCCAGCTAACCCACAAACCCTCTTCAGCTCCCTTCTCATGTCAGACAGATACTTCAGATAAGTCTTCGGTGGTAAGTCATCTTCATCAGTCCCAAAACAAACGTCAAAGGGGAACCTTGCCTCACGCCTGAACGTCAGGTAATATGGCAAGCTACTACTGGGTAGTAGCTTAATTTTAGATGCCATAATATATGAAATACTTCTCACATAACACTTTTGCCACCATAGATGTCCCCTGGTCCTTGGTAGGAAAAGCCTAAGCATACCTGGTGTAGTGGTCCACGATGACTAAGACATTTGCGGTGTTACTGGCATCGGGTTTTATTTGCAGGAAATCGACATACCCCAGGTCCAGAGGCCCCGCACTCTGCAAGTGGGACAAGGGAGCTGTCCTCGTAATTAGTGTCTTCTGCCGTATGCAGCGAATGCACGACTTGTAGTCTTCCAATTTCATCCAGGGCCAGTAACACTGGACTCTGAGCAATCCAAAGATATTTTCCACCCTCAAGTGTTGAGAATCATAATGAAGTGACTTCAATGCAATCTTCCTATACTTGTCAGACAGAACCAGATGGCAACTCCGAGGTCAGTCTGGATGATGTGACCCAGTATAAAATCTGGTTCTTCAACAACCAAGGCCATTCTTATAATAATAGAGGCACCAATACATACATGTTTTGTCTTCTCCATCTGAGCCATGTCTCCCTTTTGGAGAGCCACCCAAATGGTACCAATGCCCAGTTCATCTTGCTGACCAGCTGCCACTTCCCCAGAACTCAATTCTGGTAGCTGATTTGTTTTCAGAGCAGTCAGGTTACAGTAAAGGTTTCATCAGAAGTTCCAATTGACCCACATTCTGCCCCTCTCTCTCTGCCTTCTTGGTGATGGCAAACTGAGACATAGCCTTCATCCAGAGACAGGAATGCTCTCCCACTCCTCGTCCCTGTCCAGTCCCTCATGCAACAGTTGGGACAAAGCATTTGCATCAATGTTCCTGCTTCCTGGCCGGTATTTCAGGCTGAAATCATAGGCAGACAGCGGCACCAACCACCACCAGCCTGTGGCTTCCAGTTGCGCTGAGGTCAGGATGTTTCTTGGGGGCTTGTTATCCATTCCCACCTCAAACTTGGCCCCGTAGAGGTAGTCACTCAGCTTATCCACCACCGCCCATTTCAATGCCAGAAATTCCAGTATGTGTGTGTTTTTCTCAGAGGGTGACAGACTCTGACTGACAAACGCAACAGGACTCAACCTGGTGCCTTGATCTCAATACAGGACGCCCCCAAACCCTCTTGGCTGGCATTTGTGTGCAGTACATACGGCATTTGGGAGTTCGCAAAAGCCAGCACTGGCGCCTGGGTCAGCATCTTCTTCAGCGTCTGAAAGGCCTCCTCACATCTTGCATCGCATCTCGGTCCAAAAGGCTCCGATGGTGTAAGGTGCTCTCCACCCTCCTGCCCTTCTCTTCCCCTCCCTTTCTTCTTCAAGGGAGGGTAACTGCATAGAAACTGATTCAACGGGTGACTCACTTTCGCGGGCTTTCATGAGGCTCTGATTGTAACCACAGAACCCGAGGAATGAGCGCAGAGTACTTACAGTCTGGGGACTTCGCTAAGTTGTACCTGCCTCTATCTTAGCTGAATCTGTAGCTACTCCATACTGTGAGACTATGTGCCCAACATAGCTAACAGACGTTTGGCAGAACTGGCACTAAGTTTTAACCCTTCAGCTTTCAGGCAGCCCAGCACCTTTAGTAGCCTCGTTTCATGTTCTTCCAAGATGGATCCAAACACTATGAGGTCATCCAGATACACCAATACCTCAAGCAAGTTCATATCTCCCATAGTCTTCTCCATGACCCTCTGGAAGTTTGCCAGGGCTCCCAGTTGCCCTGGGATATCCTTTTCAACTGGAAGAATCCCAGGGGACATATAAATGCTGTCTTCTCTCTGTCAGCCTCATTCATGGAGATGTGGTAATATCCACTTCTCAAGTCTAGCTCACTTCGCACCACTTAGACAGGCCGGCCCGTCTTCAGTCTTTGGGACCATATACTGGTCGGGGTAGTGCCCTTGTTCAGAGTCTATAGTCCACACACATCCGTACTTCCCACTTTTCTTTTGGGCCACTACTATTGGGGACACATAGGGGCTTTGGGGCTCAATCTGCGTGTCCCCAACCTCTGAAGGGGCCGGTGTCTGCGACCCCTCTCTGAACGGGATATCTCCAGTCACCTGGATAGTGTGCGGCGTGCTCTTGGAACAACCCACATCAAATTCATCAGTGAAAAAGACACCTTCCAGCTTCAGCATCTTCTCTACCAACCTCCTCTTCCAAACTGTAGCAACCGGGGAGTTCCTGAGGTTGAATGACTCCGCGGTCAACTTTACCCCTTTTTCCCAATAGTTTCTCCCTGGCTTGTCTCATAGGGACACTAGATGTTACTGTGACTGGGAACAAATGCAGCAGGGACACCCACACAAGGTGACTTCGTAGTGTTCCTGACAATTGGTGCCATCCCTTTTGACTGTACCACCAAGGGCTTCTGTAATTTGGGCCTCACCATTACTCCAGCAGGAAATCCCGACTCCCACTCGTGGTCTTTCAGAGCATCTACTAAGAAGGTTTTGCCCTTAGGCACTCTGGGAAATTTGGAGGACCCCATTACTCTGGCTACTCCCTTGGATCGTACTACCCTTGGCTTTGGCTGGGTGAATATCCGGTCCAATATAGCCACACACTTCCTCAAAAGCAGCTCAATACACCGAGTGCATTGACAATGTTCCCAGAAAGCTCTCGCCAGCTTTCTCTTTGCAGGCCCCCATGAGCTTCTTCACAAGAGGGGCATTGGTCCCCACCATGATTGATATGCCGCCTTTCTCATCAGGAGCCAGACAAACCAGCTCGTATGTATCAGGACCTCAGACACTCCCACATCAGTCTCCAAGAACTCCAACTTCACTGACAAATAACTGTTGTAAATCGCTAGCACTAAGCCCAAAATTGCCAATGCTCTGAATGGTGTCGATGATAAATGCTTCAGATACCGGTTGTAAAACGAACAGTACAGTAAGGTGACCTGCAACCTGATGCCGAGTTTGGCTTTGGCATAAATACCCTCTATCTGTAGCGACACATTGGAGCATGGATCTGCTAAACCTTCAGGAATTGGGTCTTCCACTTTTGGAGATTCCTTTGTACATTGCTGGGAACGTGTTCGCCCAGAGCTACCAGCCCATTCCCTCACTGGGTGTCCTCTAAGGTTCCCGATGTCTCTCTGCTTAGGTACCCGGGGGCTCACTCTCCTGATAATGTGACACCTGCTGCCAGCATTGTTTATCCCTTTGGGGATGCGTCCTACCATCATATTCAAATGGGGAGGGGTGTCACACCCGCTGATAATAGCTGATACATCTCTTTTCTCAACTCTACTGCCACATTCTCTTCTACTGCTCCCTGGGGTAGGCTATCTGTGGTCACCACCGCAGGGGACTACTACCAAGGACTGCTGATAGAGCCCTCCCAAGCCTCCGATGCATTCTCTTCCCCTGCCTCTCTGATCAGCTCAACAAAAGATGGAGGGGAACGCATCTTACGAAACTGTCGGAAACCCCAAACAATCAAGTTGTGGGACTGGGCGCCCCTGGCTATTTGAGCCACTCTTAACTGGTCCACCTCAGCCACCTGGATGACCCCTCTGAGCTGCAAGCAATTTAGCTGCCTCTCTAGCTGAAAAATAAAAGCAGAAAGCTTCTTCCTGTTCTTCTGTTACATGTTCTGAGACCCTGCCATGGGCTCCATTGGGCTTCCAGTCAGGCCAAAAGCATTGTCTAGTGCTTGCATGAAATTGGCACTTTAACCTGATGGTTCTCAAAATGTCAGCAGCCCCCCCCCCCCCATTAAAACTTTCAACCAATCCCTGTCGTTTTTCATCTCAGAGCACTGCCATTCATCTAACAACTGAAACTTCTGCTCTACCCAAGTCTCATACAACTCCTCCCCTTTAGGGGTGGGTATTATTGTGGGAAAGAGCTAGGACTTGAAATCTGATTTTTCTATTTATTCACCAGAGAGGTAAGTGTGGATACTACCTCTGAATTCTCATTCTTCACCGGAGCATGTGGACTAATTAAATTTTCCAAATCCGACCATTCCTTCCCCTCAATCCTCAGAAGTGATCGAACCCTGTCTTTGAAATCTCCGCCCCTATCCACTGCTACCTCAGCACTGGTCTGCATTAAAACAAGAGCTGCGCCAGCCATTTTATCAAACCTCCACTCACAATCACAACTTTAACAGTACTTAGCAGGCGAATTAACAATTCATCTGGAGTACGAACATCTGCCCCACTGGTTCAAGTCTCAGGGTAATCACACAGCATCCAATGGAATCAATCTGGAAAGTTGCTCCCACAATTTTAACTCTTGCTTTGGCTAGTGGCTTAATATAGGGGGTGATAGCCCCCAGCCCAGCCATACTGAAGAAATCTCATTTGTGTGGATGCTGCACAATGCGTCCTCCACTACAAATCAGTATCCCAAAATAATACCACACAATATGCAATTAAATGATTGAGCTTTATAATTCTTAATTTGACTCTATGGTTAGTAAAGAAACATTAAAAAAGGCCCATTCTCATGAAACAGCCTATGCGCAATGTTGAAGCTGACTGATAAGGCTGTTTGTTCCCCAGTGACCTCCTCTGATCGTCATTGACCTTCGAACCCTCGCTCCAAGTCCACTCAATCTACCAGCTCTTACGAGACTGTCGGAGACCCCACTGAATCTGGACTTGGGACTGGGCACCCCTGATATTTGATCCACCTCAGCCACCTGGATGACCCCTCTGAGCTGCAAGCAATTTAGCTGCCTCTCTAGCTGAAAAATAAGAGCAGAAAGCTTCTTCCTGTTCTTCTGGTACATGTTCTGAGACCCTGCCATGGGCTCCATTGGGCCAAATGCACTTTCCAGTGGTCTCATATACTCAGCAGCATTGGCTACAGGATGCTGGTACTTCACAGCTCTCACCATGTCATCAGTCCATCCATTCAAACTTTCAACCAATCTCTGTCTCTTTAAGTCATCAGAGCACTGCCACTGATCTAACAACTGAGAGGTCTGCTCCGCCCAAGTCTGCCTGCCATAGCTGGGACTTTGGATTTGGACACTTTTCCATTTATTCGCCAGAGAGGTAAGGGCACCAGTCTGCAGTAAAACAAAGTCTGTGGTCTCCATCCCACAATTGTAACTTTGTTGACAACCTTAACAGTACTTAAAATTCAATTAACAATTCATCAGGAGTATGAATATCTACCCCACTAGCCATGCACGCATAAGTTACCAGAAACCCCCATGGAGGCATACTACTGCTTCAACCCAGCAACATCCATAGTAGCACAGACTTAAATACACACCCAACTGGTTCAATGATCAGGGTAATCACACAGCATCCAATGAAATCAATCCCACAACGATACACCCACAATTGTAACCCTCTGGTTCTGCCGGCAGTGTTGATCTACAGGAAGACAGTCCACCAAACTTGTGAAATCTCATTTGTGTGGATGCTGCACGATGTTCCCCTGTTACAAATCAGTAGCATGAAATAACAAATAGTTACAACAAAATGATTGGGCTTTATAATTCTTACTTTGATTGTAGGGTTAGAAAAGAAAACAAAAAGGGCCCGTTTTAATGCAACAGTCTAATGCTCATGTTGGAGCTCACAGTTCTCCCGTCCATTCATTCTCCATTGATTTCCCCAGTCATTGTTGACTCCTGACCCCATTTCACGTCCACTCAGTCCTACATTCTTTGACCTCTCCCTCTGACAACTTCTCACTCCAACTTCTGCCATTCAAAAACCTCTGAATCCCTTGCTCTCATGCACACAACAAGAAAAACACTCCTTTCATTGGACAGTGCACATTCCAAAACCCCCGTTATCTCTAGTTATAACCCAAACACCGCTACAGAGAAACCATTACATTAGCAGTGAAACCTTTCCCAGAACATTACACCTGTTTTCCCCAATTCTCTCCACTTTTATCCCTTCAGTTCCTTCCCTCCTTCCTTATCATCTGTTCATTATCCCCTTCCCCATTTTACTTCCACTTTTGTCTCTTTCACTCACTCATCTATCACACATTCTTTTTTCTCTTCTCTCACCCCTTGTCTCCGTTCTTTTCTCTTCACCCCACATGCCTCACCTACTCATCTCTTAGGCCAAGTGGAGGTTCCAGACTAGACTAGAATCAACAAGGGTCGCTTGACAGCTGTGGCAGGGTTTGAATGCCATCACCTCCTACAAAGTTAAGACTAGTGACATGGGGGTAGAGTAGGGCTTCACGTCCAGATAAGCTCAAAGGCTTTTATGCTCACTTTGACCACCAGAACAGAGAGGAATCATGACACATTCCTGACTCTCCTGATGATTCTTTGGTGTCTGTATCTGAAGGTTTCGTACGGGCTATCTTCAAGAGAGTGAATCCAGTCCAAACAGAGTACCTGGTCGAGCACTGAAGATCAGTGCCAACCAACTAGCTGGCATTTTCACGGATATTTTCAACCTCTCACTCTGGCAGTGTATGATACCCACCTGCCTCCAGCAGGCTTCATTTGTAAGTGTCCCAGGAGAGTGTGGTAACCTTCTAAGTGACTGTCGCTCACTGGCACTTACATCCACAGCGATAAAATGTTTTGAAAGTCTGGTGTGAAGCATATCAGCTCCTGTCTGAGTGGTAACTTGGATTCACTCAACAACGGGTCTATAACAGATGCTATCTCATTGGCTATTTCCACAACCCTGAAACATCTAGACAACCCTGGAACATCTACAAAGAGGCATACATTTTAATACTCTTTATTGAATACAGCTTAGCATTCAACACTATCATCCTTTCTAAGCTAATCAGTAAACTCCAATAACTGGGTCTCAATAACCCCTTTTGCAATTGGATCCTCAATTTTCTCATTTGTAAACCCCAGTCAGTTCAGATTGGCAAAACCATCTCATCCACAATCACCATCACTACAGGAACATGATAAGGATATGTACTTGCCCCTGCTCTAGCTAAGTACAGCTCCAACACCTTAGGAGTCTGTAGAGAGTTGGCATGTTATCAAAAATGTTCGCAAACTTCTGCAGATGTGTGGTGGAACATGCGCTGACTGGCTGTATTACAGCCTAAGTTGGAACAGCAATGCCTCTGATTGGAAGATCCTACAAGAAGTAATAGAATCAGCCCAGTACCTCCCAGTAAACTCTCCCAACTGTTACATGAAGTTCTGACATAGGAAAGTTACATCCATCATCAAAGATCCTCACCACTCAGGCCATGCTCTTTTCTTACTGCTGCCATCTCCACATAACAACTACATGATTATGGCTTACTATGACTGGAACTATGGATGCTTTTTTACATTGAAAGTAATAAAGAAAATTTAGGTTGGAAAGATGGGCTGGGATAAACTGGGATAAAACTGAAGTAAGAAAAAAAACAGGAAACAAATAGATAATCCACTATCAGAAACAGAACTGTGGCTTTTAAACATGGCAATGGGCCTCAAAGTCTGTGAGGTAATCCATTTTTGTAAACTTTGAGGACGAGGGTTACACCAGGGAGAGGTTTACATTGCTCATGGATTTTAATCACCATGAGTACAAAATATCACCCTCTGATCTTTCTCACTTTCAGACTTAATACTCTACAAATAAAGATCCTATCCCATGTCAAGATCTGTTGCCTTCCCCCACTCTGCAGAAATCCTGGTGTTTCCTGTCAATCCAGCTTGCATTCAACTCCACAGAGTGTTAAAACCAACACAAGCAGAGAAATCCAGGCCACGTGATTTCTTTTACTTTTCTGTCAGTAATCCTACCTACCCATCTGTGCTATTGCCTCATTAATATAGTTATATCACCATAATTAGATATAGATATATCACCATATATATGCAGAAGAGTGAAATGCAGATGGTCTATAAAGAAGGAATCTCTGAGATAATACTGATAATAATGATTTGAAAGCCAGGATTTTGAGCACAAGGTTCACTGCCATTGAAGATGTTCAAAATTTTCACTCAACACTTCCAGTGTGACTGGGAAATTATTCTTATGCACCATACAAAAACAAGAAACTGGAACTGAAAGCTTTGTTATTCTGTTCAAAATAGAGTTGTTTACAATGGATTAAGAAAGCCAGTGACATGTTGAAAGGAGAAATCTAGCATGATCAAAACCTTTGTCAATTCTTTGTGCCAATGCAGATTTGTACTTTCAAATAATGGATGTTGGGAATAACACCATAAAACCATTCTCCTGCCTTCTCCCCTTAACATTTGATTCCCTTACTAATTAACAAACTAACAGCCTCAGCCTTAAATATCCCTAATGAATTGGACTGGCTAAAGAAATTAACCTCCCTCTGCTTGTGCCTCCTTTCCTAGACTCCCCAACTATTGGGAACATTCTCTCCATATCCACTCTATCTAGGCCTTTCAATATTCAATAGATTTTGAATTTAATGCTATAACATTGCAGTCTTTCTTTGACTCCCTATAAAATACAATAACCATGTAAAGAAAAGGGAAGTACTTTTATTTGGCCTCTCATAACCACAAGATGTTGATTTTTTTTCTTTAAAGGTCACAAAAAGATGGAGTTTATTAATTGCAATGATAGCTGAAAAGTGTCTGGCAATTCCATGCAGCAAGCTTCTACACACACAATGAGTATTGAGCATGTAATTGATTTAACTTGATTTAACACTGATTTAACTTGCATTAACCATTCATGCATATTGCATGCTTAATTTCATTGTTTTGCTTCATTTGACGTAACTGCACATGCCATTCAAGCACCAATATTTAACAGAATATGTATTATTATGTATTATTATGCAGGAACATTGTGTATTTTAACTGTATAGTAGCAGGTCACAACCATTAAAGCTATCTTTACCATTGTAAACTCTTGGCCAATCCTGTTATAACCTCAATTTCCCATTCCTGTCTATCATGTGGTTACTATTCATGTTCTTATTTATCAATAATCTATCTACACTTACAATACAGTGGTACAGAGGAGTGATGGAAAGATGAAGTGAGGGGTGGAGAAAGATCATGGGAAGAGCAGTTCCGAGGAAGATGCAAAGCATGGTAAAAGAGAAAGGGCTGGGATGCATGTGATGATGGAAAGAAAAGGTAAGTTAAAAGAAAGAGGGAACAGGTTTGTGGACAGATGGGGAAAGGAGAGGTGGAAAAAGTGATGTGCATGGAGAGCTTTATGATGGAGGGGGTATTAATGGTGATGGAGTAGTGGGTAGAGCAAGAGAGGAATGAGGAAGATGGTTGAGAAGGTCACTGAGAGACAAAGGGGGAGGAGGTATGTTTGGGAAGAAGAAAAAAGGTATAATGGGGAATGGAAGGAGAAAATGTGCAGGGCAGTGTTTGGTAGTGAAATGTTGAGAACAGAAGGGAATGAGCAAGCGATGAGTTGGAATGGAGAGGGACAAACAATTTAGAAAAGATCCAAAATTTTGCACTGGGTTTCTGTACAGCATTTGTATCTTTATTGCTTCATCATTTTATATCTAGCTTTAATGCATTGATTTCAGACTGAATCACTTTCCAACACTTACATAGAAACATAGAAAACCTACAGCACAATACAAGCCCTTTGGCCCATAAAGCTGTGCCAAACATGTGCCTACCTTAGAAATTACCTAGGCTTATCCATAGCCCTCTATTTTTCTGAGCTCCAGGTATACTTCTAGGAGTATCTTAAAAGACCTTATCGTATCTGCTTCCACCACTGTCGCTGGTAGCCCATTCCACGCAATCACTACTTTCTGCGTAAAAAACTTACCCCTGACATCTGTACCTACTCCCCAGCACCTTAAACCTGTGTCCTCTTGTGGCAACCATTTCAGCCCTGGGAAAAAGTCTCTGACTATCCACACAATCAATGCCTCTCATCATCTTGTACACCTCTATCAGGTCATCTCTCATCCTCCGTTGCTCCAAGGAGAAAAGGCCGAGTTCACTCAACCTATTCTCATAAGGCATGCTCCCCGATCCAGGCAACATCCTTGTAAATCTCCTCTGCACCCTTTCTATGGTTTCCACATCCTTCCTATTGAGAGGCGACCAGAACTGAGCACAGTACTCCAAGTGGGGTCTGACCATGGTCCTGTATAGCTTCAACATTACCACTCGGCTCTTAAAATCAACCCTACAATTGTTGAAGGCTAATGCACTGCATGCCTTCTTAACCACTGAGTCAGTATGCGCAGCAGCTTTGAGTGGCTTATGAACTCAGACCCCAAGATCCCTCTGATCCTCCACATTGTCTTTCCATTAATGCAACGTTCTGCCATTGTATTTGACCTATCAAAATGAATCATCTCACACTAATCTGCGTTGAATTCCATCTGCCACTTCTCAGCCCAGTTTTGCATCCTATCAATATAGAACATAGAACGGAGAACAGTACAGCACGGTACAGGTGACCGTTGTTGTGCTGACCCTTAAACCCTACCTCCTATATAACCCCCCACCTTAAATTCCTGCATATACCTGTCTACTATCTACTGTCTTAAATCCTGCTGTAACCTCTGACAGCTTTCCACAGTATCCACAACACCCCCAACTTGTGTGTCATCAGAAAGTTTACTAACCCATCCCTCCACTTCCTTATCCGGGTCTTTATATGAATCACAAAGTATAGGGGTCCCAGAGCAGATCCCTGAGGTACAACACTGGTCAATGTCCTCCATGCAGAATATGACCTGTCTACATCCACTCTTTGCCTTCTGTGGACAAGCCAGTTCTGGATCCACAAAGCAATGTCCCCTTGGTTTTCATGCCTCTTTACTTTCTCAGAAGGTATCAAATTATCAAATTTATCAAATGCCTTGCTAAAATCCATATATACTACATCTATGGCTCTGCCTTCATCAATGTGTGTAGTCGCACACTCAAAACATTCAATCAGGCTCTTAAGGTACAACCCGCCTCTCACAAAGCTGTGCTGACTGTTCCTAATCATATTATGCCTCTCCAGATGCTCATAACTCCTAGCTCTCAGCATCTTCTCCATCAATTTACCAACCACTGAAGTAAGAATCACTGATCTATAATTTCCTGGGCTATCTCTACTCCTTTTCTTGAATAAAGGAACAACATCTGCAACCCTCCAATCCTCTGGAACCTCTCCTATCCCCATTGATGATGCAAAGATCATCGCCAGAAGCTCAGCAATCTCCTCCCTCATCTCCCCCAGTAGCCTGGGGTGCATCTCATCTGGGCCCAGCGACTTATCCAACTTGATGCTTTCCAAAAGCTCCAGCACATCCTCTTTCTTAATATCTACATGTCATCCCTACAATCATCAAGATCCTTTCAAGACACTTGACTTGCAAATGCTACATTTGTTTTCAACTCCTTTTTAGTCTCTAAAATGTGTTTTCTTAAATGTTATGTGAAATCTGTTCAGGATAACTGATTTTTGAACTTTTTTGGAAGCATTTTCTTCAAATCTTTTGCAATAGGATGAGTGTATGGAATGGGCTGCTGGTGATGATGGTGAAGTTGAATACGATAGGGACTTTTAAGAGACTCCTGGAATTTAGAAAAATAGAGGGCTATGGGTAATACTAGATAATTTCTAGAGTAGGTACACATTCAGCACAACCTTATGGGTTGAAGGGCATGGATTGTGTTGTAGGCTTTCTATGTTTCTATAAAACTATTCAAAGACCCTGCTTCTTCCAAAACTTTGATGAGAAAGCTCCTAAGCCCATCATCAAGTATCTTGTTTTGTTTGCTACTGAACTGGTGATTTCTGCTATTAGTTACCCACAAATAATAATCAAGATTTTCCACCTCAGGCCAATGTCAATCAGGCTTTAGATGATCTGAATAATGGGATCAACATGCATGAAACACCCTAACACCTTCACCATCATCTTGGGAGATTTTAACCGGGCCAGTCTGAAAAAACTCACTAAGCAATTACCATCAACAGGTCACTTGCAATACCAGATGAAACAACACACTGGACCATTTCTACACCACCATCAAGAATGCCTACATCAAGAATCCCACACCCTCACTTCAGGAAGTCTGATCACCTGGCTGTACTTCTACTCCCTGAGTATAGGCAGAGACTGAAGACTGCAGCACCGGCAGTGAGGACCAAGAAGGTTTGGACAAGGGAAGCACTGGAGCACTTACAGGACTGCTTTGAATCGGTGAACTATTCATCTTTGAAACTGGATGCTGCAGTTGTTACTGACTTCATTAAAACCTGTGTGGATTAGTGTATGCCTACAAAGACTTACTGTACATTCCCAAACCAAAAGTCGTGGATGAACCAGGATCTGTGGCATTCAAGTCAGGAACCCAAGCCTGTACCAGAAATCTAGGTTCCCACTTGCTTCATAAAGGTAATTATAGCAGTGCCTAAGAAGAATAATGTGGGCTGTTTTAAGAACGATCACACAGTAGCGCGCACATCTACAGTGATGAAATGCTTTGAGACTTTGGGCATGTCTAGACTGAACTATTTCAGCAAGGAACTGGACCCATTGCAATTTGTCTATTGTCAAATAGGTCAATGGCAGATGCAATCTCAATGGCTTTTCACTCGGCTTTAGACCACCTGAACAACACAACCACCTATGTCAGGATGCTCAGCATTTAATATCATCGTTTCCACAATCCTGATTGAGAAGTTGCAGAACCTGGGCCTTTGTACCTTTCTCTGCAATTGGATCCTCAACTTACTAACCAGAAGACCACAATCTGTGCAAATTGGTGATAACATTTCCTCCTCACTGACCATCAACACTGGTGCACCTCAGGGGTGTGTGCTTAGCCCACTGCTCTACTCTCCCTATGACTGTGTGGCTAGGTATAGCTCAAATACCATCTATAAATTTGCTGACGATACAACCATTGTTGGTAGAATCTCAGGTGATGATGAGAGGGCGTACAGGACTCAGATGCTTTTAAATCGAAGCAAGAGGTGGAGAGTGAAGAAGTAAAGGCGCCTTGGAGAGAAGCCTTTTTTTTAACTGATCAGGGAAAAGAGGCTAGACTGCATAGGCACGTGATGTAGTGTGCCAAAGGTTTAAAAAAAGACTGTCAGGTATAGCGGCCATCATCAGAGTGGACTGAGTCAGAGTGGGACGGCTTTGGCTCATCAGGCTTCAGTGTGAACAGGCAGAGGCGAGGGTAGATTCCGGTAAGTTTTGTTTCATTTAGAGTAGAGAGAATGCCAGGCAGGATGTTGGAATGCTCCTCTTGCAGGATGTGGGAAGTCAGAGAGACCTCCAGTGTTCCTGACAATGACACCTGCAGGAAGTACATCCAGCTGCAGCTCCTAACAAACCGCGTTAGGGAACTGGAGCAGGAGCTGGATGACCTCCGGATCATTCGGGAGAATGAGCAGTTAATAGGTAGTGATTTCAGGGAGGTAGTTACGCCAAAGGAGCAGCGCACAGGTAATTGGGTTACCATCAGGCGAGGGAAGGGGAAAGGGCAGGCAGAGCGGGGCTCCCCTGTGGCATTTCCCCTCAACAACAAGAATACCGATTTGAATTTGGCGGGGGGGGAATGACTTACCTGGGACAAGCTGCAGCAGCCGGATCTCTGGCACTGAGTCTGGTTCTGCAGTGCAGAAGGGAGGGAGGAAGAAGAGGAGAGCGGTAGTGATAGAGGAATCCATAGTCAGGGGTACAGACAGGAGGTTCTGTGGTCGTGACAGAGACTCCCGGATGGTTTGTTGCCTCCCGGGTGTCAGGGCCAGGGATGTCTCTGATCGCGTGCACAGCATTCTGAGGTGGGAGGGTGATCAGCCAGATGTCATGGTACACATCAGTACCAATGACATAGGTAGAAAGAGTCAGGAGGCCCTGAAGAGTGAGTGCAGAGGGCTTGGTAGGAAGTTAAAAAGCAGGACCTCGAGGGTGTTAATCTCCGGATTGCTGCCTGTGCCACATGCCAGTAAGGGGAAGAGTAGGATGCTCTGGAGGATGAACACGTTGCTGAGAAACTGGTGTAAGGGGGCAGGGTTTCAGATTTCTAGATCATTGGGACCTCTTCTGAGGCAGATAGGACCTTTACAAGAGAGACAGGTTATACCTGAACTACAAGGGGACCAATATACTTGCAGGGAGGTTTGCTAGTGTTATTGGGGAGGGCTTAAACTAGATCTGCAGGGGGATGGGAACCAGAGTGCCAGAGTAGATAGTGGAGCGGGGGTGAAAATAAATGATGTTAAAAATTCATGCAAAGTCACAAATAGAAGGTTTGTGTGTGGTGGTAATAATCTTCTGAGGTGTTTCTATTTCAATGCGAGGAGTATTGTGGGAAAGGCAGACGAGCTGAGGGTCTGGATTGACTCATGGAATTATGACATTATAGCCATTAGTGAAACTTGGCTACAGGAGGGGCCGGACTGACAGCTCAATGTTCCAGGGTTCCGATGTTTCAGACGTGATAGAGGCAGAGGGATGAAGGGTGGGGGGGGGGGGTGGCATTGCTAGTCAGGGAAAATGTTACAGCAATGCTCAGGCAGGACAGATTAGAGGGCTTGTCTACCTACGCCATATGGGTGGAACTGAGAAACAGGAAAGGTATGACTGCATTAATGGGGTTGTATTATAGACCTCCCAATAGTCAATGAGAATTGGAGGAGCAAATCTGCAGAGAGATAGCAGACAACTGCAGGAAACATAAAGTTGTGATAGGGAATTTTAATTTTCCACATATTGATTGGGACTCCCATACTGTTTAAGGTCTAGACAGGTTAGAGTTTGTAAAATGTGTTCAGGAAAGTTTTCTGAATCAATATATAGAGGTACCGAAGAGAGAGGATGCAATATTAGATCTCCTATTAGGAAACGAGTTAGGACAGGTGACGGAAGTGTGTGTAGGGGAACACTTTGGTTCCAGTGATCATAACACCATTAGTTTCAACTTGATCATAGATAAAGATAGGTCCGGTCCTTGGGTTGAGGTTCTAAACTGAAAAAAGGCCAAATTTGAAGAAATGAGAAAGGATCTAAAAAACATAGATTGAGACAGGTTGTTCTCTGGCAAGGATGTGATTGGTAAGTGGGAGGCCTTCAAAGGAGAAATTTTGCGAGTGCGGAGCTTGTGTGTTCCTGTCAGGACTAAAGGCAAAGTGAATAAGAATAAGGAACCTTGGTTCTCGAGGGATATTGGAACTCTGATAAAGAAGAAGTGTTACGAACCCCGTAACTGGGTCACTTACCAGCAAAGATAGAGACGTCCGTTGAAGTCTGATAATACTATTTTTAACAATGTTTATTGATAAAAATACACAAAAATAACATCAATGCAAACGTACAGATAATATACGTCGTCAATACTAAATATAAAGCACGGGTATAATAATACTCAATAAGAAATAGCTCTATCGTTGTCTAGGAGATAATGTATTGTCCGATGGAAATATAAAAGTCACTCAGTTCATTCAAGCTGCAGCTTTTTGGTTGGAGAGAAAGACGGAGGTTTAACTTGCCCATTCCTTTTATGATGTCAATCCTTCGAGAGTCGTTGGGGGCTGATTTCCCCTTTGTGGTAAAGGCCCAACAATTCCAAGGCAAATGGAAAAGGACGCGTGTGGGCTTTTCCACCGGCTTTCACTATTACGCTGTTACAGGAGTTCTAGCGTTTCTCCTGGTGCGTCTAAAGGGGTGTTCCCCAGACCCTCTTTTATCCTGACTCACAGGGTCTCAGATGTCAGTCAGGTTGGGATGATGCAATCCCTCAACCAGCCCACTCTGGTTGTCCCCTGAGGGGTTTCAATGATTAGTACAGTACTCAATACACAATTCCTTCTCCAAGAGACAATGGCAGTTATCAGTGGTTCTGTTCCATTTTTTGCTAGGAGACATTCCACCTTGTGGACATTCCTCGGTTCATTGCATGGGGGCTTTGATGAATCGTACAGTATTGAATACACAATTTCCTGTCCAAGAGATAATGGCCGTTAACCATGGCTTTGTCTCTCGGAGGCCCAGGACACATTCCAAACATTGAGGAATCTGCGTGTCTCTCTCTCATTTCCTGGGTCTCCTGACCCGAATCAATAGCGATCCTGCGATTCTCAAAAAGGAGGGGTGGGCACAGGTGTAACACCCCCTTTCTTCAAAGCGTTTTTTACCATCGGAAAAAAATGAATTAGTACAGAGTCTTACAGGATTTTAGAATCTAACACCATACAAAAGTTTTTTTTTTCTACAGAGTAATACAGTTATACATTCAATTCAGTATCTAGCTGGTTACTGATTACATTTGTCACTTCCTTTAATATCTTAACATCTTGTACCTTACTAAAGTCTTGTAGCATCAGATTCCAATTTAATAACCAACTATTTGTAGGTCTTATTTTTCTTTAGCCAACGAAAAATAAAGAGTTATGATCTTAGCTTATGGGTATACTACAAAAGTTCATGCAAATACTAATCTTTATGTTGCTTTCAAACTTAACAGTCAAGCTTCCATGGGATTGTCTTTATTATTCACATGCTTTGTCAAAATCCCTTAAAACCGGCTTCTGCCATTTAAAAATGGCGTCCCATTAACCCTCGCCTCTTTTCCAGTTAATTCCCACGTGGGGAGATTGTGCACCCTGGCGAAATAGGCTTTCGTCCGCTCCTTCCGTAGGAGTTATTTTATCAACAATGTGTCCCAAACTTAGATCATCTTCTGAATTTCCACCCAATTCTTTAATTTTATGCAAGTTGCTAGCTTTCTCTTCAGGACCCTTCAGGCTATTAGTTTTCAGTTCGAACTCTTTGTTCAAACAGCATTTCAATTTCTGCCTTTTCACACCACACTCTGGAATAACAATAGTGTGTGGGGCCCCGTTACCTTCCAACTCAACCTGTAATTGATTCACAGGCTTTCTGGTACCAAGCCATTGTCTCTGTAGCCTGGTTGCTGCCTTTGATATCAGTCCAGCCTTTAAATTTTCTTCATTCAATTTGGGAACTACATATTTCCCTTCTCCTTCAATAATAATATTCATCTCCCCACTTTTGATCTCTGCATTAACTTTTAATACACCTTCGAGCACAAACATCTGGGAACTCTCACTTCCTACTATTACCAAGGTTAACCCTTTCTTCACTGAGCCAAGTCCATCTGACCCACAAGGACTGCATTCCTTTTCAACTGAATCAAATACCTCAGACATTTTCTGAGCTCCATTACTAGGTTCAATATCATGTGCATCCACATCTTGGACACACTCAGATGGGACATTTGCCTCTTCCAGGCTTTCAATACCCGTACCCGGTCCAAATTCTAAGTTCCCCTGATTCTCCCAGCTACTCTCTGGGCAACTCCCTTTCGGAGTAAACTCAACCCTGAAACAACCTCATCTGCCAACCCAGCAGACTTCTTCAAGGTAATGGCATACTTTTCATCCAGGTCTGCCCTCATTTCATTATCGGGAACACCTTTAGAATTTTCAACTTCTTCAAACAGTTCTGCCAAACCAGACAGATCATCCATGTCCAACTCTGGACCTTTTAACAGCTCTATCTGTTTCTCATCTTTATTTCCTGCCTCTAGAACTTTTCTCCTCGCTAAGGGAAGGTCTACCTCCTCTCCCTTATTCTTTCACTTTACTACTCTTCGTTTTACCACCCTTTAAACCCTCGTGGTACAGGGTCGGTAAAAACGTCTTGGCCAAATCGATACTGGCCAGATTTAAACTGCTCCCTTTCTCAGCTGCCTTTCAGCTGCCTTAACTTAATTGCATGTTCCAACCTTAATTTCTCCAACTCTAATTGAGCCGTCCCACTAGCTGGTACCTTTTCAGGGATATTTTCCAATACCTCAGCTGCAAACACATTCTTCCCAATATAATACTGAGTTATTGCCCTCCGCACCTCCAGCTTTTTCATTGACAACCTCACCTTTGCGAGGTTTAACCCCTTCGCCAAGTTTATCAAGTCTGATTTGGTGGCCGCCTCTAGCGCCTCCAGAGTCGGGTTTTCTATAAATTCATCCACGTCCATCTTTGCTGGTTTCCCGTCTGGCTACCCTCGTACCAGATCCAAGTTTGAACTTACAAGCCGGATTCACTGGCCTCCCAATTTGGTGTCAGATCTCAAGACCCCAATTGTTACGTACCCCATAACTGGGTCACTTACCAGCAAAGATAGAGAGGTCTATTGAAGTCTGATGATACTATTCTTAACAGTGTTTATTGATAAAAATACACAAAAATAACATCAATGCAAATATACAGATAATATACGTCATCAATACTAAATCTAAAAGCACGGGTATAATAATAATCAATAAGAAATAGCTATCGTTGTCTAGGGGGTAATGTATTGTCCGATGGAAATATAAAAGTCACTCAAGTTCATTCAAGCTGCAGCTTTTGGTTGGAGAGAAAGGCGGAGGTTTAACTTGCCCATTCCTTTTGTGATGTCAATCCTTCGAGGGTCGTTGGGGGCTGATTTCCCCTTTGTTGTTAGCTAAAACCGTTCTTCCGTGGCAAGACCCACCATTTCCGAGGCAAATGGAAAAGGACGCGTGTGGGCTTTTCCACCGGCTTTCGCTATTACACTGTTACGGGAGTTCTAGCGTTTCTCCTGGTGCGTCTAAAGGGGTGTTCCCCAGACCCTCTTTTATCCTGACTCACAGGGTCTCAGATGTCAATCAGGTTGGGATGATGCAATCCCTCCACCAACCCCCCTCGGTTCATTGCCTGGGGGCTTCGATGAATCGTACAGTACTCAATACACAATTCCGTCTCCAAGAGATAATGGCCATTAACCGTGGCTTGGTCTCTCGGAGGCCCAGGACACATTCCAAACATTGAGGAATCTGTGTGTGTCTCTCTCATTTCCTGGGTCTCCTGACCTGACTTAATAGCGATCCTGCGATTCTCAAAAAGGAGGGGGCCACGGGCATAACAGAAGAGAGAGATGTATGACATATATAGGAAACAGGGAGCAAATAAGGTACTTGAGGACTATAAAAAGAGTGAGAAAATACTTAAGAAAGAAATCATGAGGGCTAAAAGGAGACATGAGGTAGCTTTGGCAGTCTAGGTGAAGGATAATCCAAAGAGCTTCTACAAGTACATTAAGAGCAAAAGGATAGTAAGGGATACAATTAGTCCTCTTGACGATCAGAGTGGTCGGCTATGTATGGAACCAAAAGAAATGGGGGAGACCTTAAATGGGTTTTTTGTGTCTGTATTTACTAAGGAAGCTGGCGTGGATTCAACGAAAATAAGGCAAACAAGTAGGGAGGTCATGGAATCTATACAAATTGAAGAGGAGGAGGTGCTTGCTATTTTGGAGAAAATCAGAGTAGATAAATCCCCAGGACCTGACAGGGTATTCCCTCGGACCTTGAAGGAGACTGGTGTTGAAATTACAGGGGCCCTGGCAGAAATATTTAAAATGTCGGTATCTACGGGTAAGGTGCAGGAGGATAGCTCATGTTGTTCCCTTGTTTAAAAAAGGTTCCAAAAGTAATCTGGGAAATTATAGGCCGGTAAGTTTGACATCGATAGTAGGTAAATTATTGGAAGGAATACTAAGAGATAGGATCTATAAGAAATTAGATAGACAGGGACTTATTAGGGAGAATAGCTTTGTGTTTGGTAGGTCATATTTAACAATTCTATTAGAGTTTTTCGAGGAAGTTACCAGGAAAGTGGATGAAGGGAAGGCAGTGGATGTTGTATACGTGGACTTCAGTAAGGCCTTTGACAAGGTCCTGCATGGGAGGTTAGTTAGGAAGATTCAGTCTCTAGGTGTACACGGTGAGGTAGTAAATTGGATTAGACATTGGCTCAATGGGAGAAGTCAGAGAGTGGTAGTGGAGGATTGCTTCTCTGAGTGGAGGCCTGTGACTAGTGGTGTGCCACAGGGATCAGTGCTGGGTCCATTGTTATTTGTCATCTATATCAATGATCTGGATGATAATGTGGCAAATTGGATCAGAAAATTTGCTGATGATACAAAGATTGGAGGTGTAGTGGACAGTGAGGAAGGTTTTCAAAGCTTGCAGAGGAACTTGGACCAGCTGGAAAAATGAGCTGAAAAATGGCATATAGAGTTTAATACAGAAAAGTGTGAAGTACTGCACTTTGGAAGGAAAAACCAAGGTAGAACATACAAGTGTTACATACCATGTGGGCATCTTATGACTGTCACATGACTATGATGCAATTGGGTCTTTGCTGGGCATGATGATTGTCTTGTGATGGTGGAGTGATGTAATTTTCCTGTCATTGAGAGGTCATGTGATGGCCTGTTTCAACAGGTATAAATGGAAAAAGCCTCGTTGTGACGCAGGCCAGTTTGTGGCTTAATTCGTCAGTGACTCTGTTATGTTGCTTGTTCATCTCATGAACTTTGTTTTAAAGTGGAATTTTGCTTTCTATTGCAAGTAGTGCCAGCAGATTTTAAAACCTCTGCCGGTTTTGATTCCCAACTTTGCAATCCAATTGGAGAGTGAAGAATTTATTGGGGTACAGAAAACCCGAAGGATCCAGAAAAGTTGGAGTTGTCGGCAATGAAACAGGTTCGACCGTATCTGATCCTCATTCGGAAGGAATTAGTAACCTACGTCTGAGATAGTTGCGCTAAAGAGCAGAAAGGACTGGAGCAGGGTTTCTCCAAGGAAAGGTCAGTGCCTTTAAGCAGTTTTATTTCCTTCATCGTAAATCCTTCGGGCAAGGCTTACTTTAGCTGGGATCAGTAGTAAAGTCACATTGTCAAGGAATTTGTTACTTCTAGGAAAATCTCTCCTAATTGTCTGTGTAAATCATTTGGACTTTTGCATTTATCACTTTTAAGGACTGTGTTTGCATTTATTGATTTAAGAACCGTATTCACATTTATTGCTTTAAGAACTGTTTGAGTTGCCGTACAACAGTTAACTTCCAGTTAAGTAAGTTGATCGTTTACTTTTGGGTTTTTTTGGAGAAGTGTTTAATAAATGTTTTATTTGTTTATAAAAACTTGTCTCAATTATATATTCATTGATGTGGTACCATAATACAAGGTAAATGATAGGGCACTGAGGAGTGCAGTAGAACAGTGGGATCTGGGAGTACAGATACATAATTCCCTAAAAGTGGTGTCACAGGTAGATAGGGTTGTAAAGAGAGCTTTTGGTACATTGGCCTTTATAAATCAAAGTATTGAGTGTAAGAGTTGGAATGTAATGGTGAGATTGAACAAGGCATTGGTGAGGCTGAATTTGGAATATTATGTGCAGTTTTGGTCACTGAATTACAGGAAGAATATTAATAAGGTTAAAAGAGTGCAGAGAAGATTTACAAGGATGTTGCCTGGACTTGAGAAACTGAGTTACAGAGAAAGGTTGAATTGGTTAGGACTTTATTCCCTGGAGCGTAGAAGAATGAAGGGAGATTTGATAGAGGTGTATAAAATTATGATGGGTATAGATAGAGTGAATGCAAGCAGGCTTTTTCCACTGAGGCTAGGGGAGAAAAAAACCAGAGGTCATGGGTTAAGGGTGAAGGGGGAAAGTTTAAAGGGAGCATTTGGGGGGGCTTCTTTACACAGAGAGTGTTGGGAGTGTGGAATGAGCTGCCAGATGAAGTGGTAATGTCGGCTCACTTTTAACATTTAAGAAAAACTTGAACAGGTACAAGGATGAGAGGGGTATGGAGGGATATGGTCCCAGGTGCAGGTCAGTAGGACTAGGCAGAAAAATGGTTCAGCACAGCCAAGAAGGGCCAAAAGGTCTGTTTCTGTGCTGTAATGTTCTATGGTTCTATGGTTCTAATATCTCCTCCTCGCTGACAATGAACACTGTTGGATGGGGTGTGTTCTTAGCCCACTGCTGTACTCAATATACACATGATTGCGTGGATTGGCATAGCTCAAATATCATCTATAAATTTGCTGGCGATACCATTGTTAGTAGAATCTCAGGTGGTGATGAGAGGGCGTACAGGAGTGAGATATGCCAACTAGTGGAGTGGTGTCGCAACAACAACCTGGCACTCAACGTCAGTAAGATTAAAGAACTGATTGTGGACTTCAGGAAGGGTAAGATGAAGGAACACATACCAATCCTCATAGAGGGATCAGAAGTGGAGAGAGTGAGCAGCTTCAAGTTCCTGGGTGTCAAAATCTCTGAGGATCTAACCTGGTCCAAACATATCGACGCAGTTATGAAGAAAGCAAGACAATGACTAAACTTTATTAGGAGTTTGAAGTGATTTGGCATGTCAACAAATACACTCAAAAACTTCTGTAGTTGTACCATGGAGAGCATTCTGACAGGCTGCATCACTGTCTGGTATGGAGGGGATACTGCACAGGACCGAAAGAAGCTGCAGAAGGTTGTAAATTTCAGCTCCATCATGAGCATTGGCCTACAAAATACCCAGGACATCTTCAGGGAGCAGTGTCTCAGAAAGGCACCGTTCATTATTAAGGACCTCTGGCATCCAGGGCATGCCCTTTTCTCACTGTTACCATCAGGCAGTAGATACAGAAGCCTGAAGGCACACACTCAGCAATTCAGGAACAACTTCTTCCCCTCTGCCATCCGATTCTTAAATGGACATTGAAATCATGATCACAATCTCTTTTTTAAATATATGTAATTTCCAGAGTTTTAATCTATTCAATTCACATATACTGTAATTGATTGATTGATTGATTGATTTATTATTATATTTTCTTCTTCTTTTTCTAGATCATGTATTGCATTGAACTGCTGCTGCTAAGTTAACAGATTTCATGTCACATGCTGGTGATAATAAACCTGTTTCTGATTCTGATAATATTGACCCATTTTTTCAATCTCTACTAACAGAGTTTGACCTGATGGACATTTCCTTCTGCACTGCACATCACACATATCTCTTTTATATATCGTTCATGTATGCATTTGTTTTTGCTCTCTATCATGCTCTCTCTCTTTCCCTATAACTCTCCCTCCCCTTCTCTCTATCCCCCTTTTAATTCTTCTCTTGTTATAACATTCCTCAACACCTATCAACCAGGTCATTACTTCAAGTACTTGTCACTATGTCAACCGTCTTCTATCTACTTTCCTCCACTTTCTCTGCAACTTATAAACAATCTCTTTCCACAGAAGTTGCCTGATAGATGGAAACATACCTTGCATATGCAACATTTAATTCATGTACATTGCCTGTAGGCTCTATAACAAACAATTTTTCAATATATCATGTGAGGTACTGTCTAAACAATATTTCATTCATATCACAAAACTGCTTCTTCCTCTTACCCAGTATCAACCCAAGTACAACATCTAATTACAGGGTGGGATAGATACTGAGGCTGTGTTCACCAACACATTTTATTCTCTTCAAATTCTCATCAATATTATTTTTCTACATAATATGCTTAACTTGCTGAGGCCGATAAATCTCTCAACCATTGCATCTTTGAGAAGTGGAATGAAACTGGTGCTCATGGAGGAAGCTGATGCTTTCACATGCAAAGACTACAAATTGGACACAGTCAGTGCTGGAGGTCAGTACAGGACCTGGGTCACTGAGGTTCACTGAGGTATGAAGCAGCAGCTCTATCAGACAGAGCTTGGGAGGTCAAGTGTAAAGTGGTCTCATGGAGTAAATATGTTTGCAAAGTCCCTGTTTGACAGATCATTGACAATAAACAAACATTAACAGTTTAGAGTAAAATTTATATCACCATATACAACCTTGACATTTTTTTTTCAATGGGCATATGCTCAGCAACTCTATCAAACCATAACTATAATCAGGATCATTGGACAACAAACTGCAAATGCTGATATAAATAAGTAGCAATAAATAATGAGCATGAAATAACAAGATTAAACAGTACTTAAATAAGTGTGGTGTAATGCTTATGTGACAGGCTGGTATATGTCTAGGGGAAGAGCTCCAGCCACTCTCCAACCCCACCTCCCGTATACGCAGGTGCTGTGGAAAACAAGTTAATGCAGTGTCACACACACAATATCAAACTCACACCAGATACAGTTATAGAATATACCTTAAGGATTTTACTAGAACTAAGTGATTACTAATGACATAGTATATATGAAGGAAAAGAAAATGAAATAAAAAGGCACCAAAACTTATCAGAGTTCAGTCAATTTAGTGCACATCATTGGAGCACAACCATCAAATGATTTATGTCAATGATTTAGATGAGGGCATTGAAAACTATATCAGCAAGTTTGCTGACGATACTAAACTGGGTGGCAGTGTGACATGCGAAGAGGATGTTAGGAGAATACAGGGAGACTTGGATAGGCTGGGTGAGTGGGCAGATACTTGGCAGATGTCATTCAATGTGAATAAATGTGAAGTAATCCACTTTGGAAGCAGGAACAAGAGGGCAGAGTATTGTCTGAACGGTGTAGAGTTAGGTAAGGGAGAAATGCAAAGAGACCTAGGAGTCCTAGTTCACCAGTCAATGAAGGTGAATGAGCAAGTGCAACAGGCAGTGAAGAGGGCAAATGGAATGTTGGCCTTTGTTACAAGGGGAATTGAATACAAGAGCAAGGATGTCCTTTTGCATTTGTACAGGGCCCTGGTGAGACCACACCTGGAATATTGTGTACAGTTTTGGTCTCCAGGTTTAAGGAAGAACATTCTGGCAATTGAGGAAGTGCAGCATAGATTCACTAGGTTGATTCCTGGGATGGCAGGGCTGTCTTTCGCAGAGAGATTGGAGAGATTGGGCTTGTACACGCTGGAATTGAGGAGATTGAGAGGGGATCTGATTGAAACATTTAAGATAATTAAAGGATTTGATAGGATTGAGGCAGGAAATATGTTCCAGATGTTGGGAGAGTCCAGTACCAGAGGGCATAGATTGAGAATAAGAGGTCAGTTATTTAAAACAGAGTTGAGGAAGAGCTTCTTCTCCCAGAGAGTTGTGGAGGAGTGGAATGCACTGCCTCGGAAGACGGTGGAGGTCAATTCTCTGGATGCTTTCAAGAAGGAGCTGGATAGATATCTGATGGATAGGGGAATCAAGGGATATGGGGACAAGGCAGGGACTGGGTATTGATAGTGAATGATCAGCCATGATCTCAGAATGGCGGTGCAGACTCGAGGGGCCGAATGGTCTACTTCTGCACCTATTGTCTATTGTCTATTGTCTAAACCGTTCAACCCCTCACTCTCCTCTGACCTCCATGACCATCGCACCTGGGAGCCCCCGAAATGATCAACCGAGCAGTGCAGCACACGTCCACCTTCTTCAGCATCTTCTTCCCCACACCTGAAAAGACCGCAAAATCCCAGCTCCCAGACCCACAAGAGAAAACAACATCCAACCCCATTGGTTAACTAATGAATACAATCCCCGTTATCAGCAATTCTAAACCTAAACAGACTGCAAGAAGCTTCAAAGATGCTCTGCAAGATAACATTCGCTCACCAGTTAGCATAACAAAGAAGCAGTTTTAGTTTTAACAAACAAAGAAGCTAATTTGATTAACATATGCAGTACAATAGCTATCCTCTTTTGTTTAAGAGCCTGATGGTTGAGCCTGATGGTAACTACTCTTGAACCTGGTGGTGCGAGTCCTGAAGCTCCTGTACCTTCAACCTGATGGCAGCAGTGAGAAAAGAGCCTGGCCTGAGTAATGAGGGTCTTTTATGATTAATGCTGCTTTCATGCAACGGCATTACATGTAGATGTGCTCAGTGGTTATGAGGGTTTTACCCATGATGAGCTGGGCTAAATCTATTACCTTTTACAGGATATCCTGCTCAAAGGCTTGATGTTAGGCCATAGTGCAAACTGTCAACACACTTTGCACCACATAGAAGTTTTTTGACATGCTGAATGTCTGAAGAATTCCTGAATTCTACTTCCTGAAGAAGTAGAGGAAGTATTCTTCAAAATTATATTTATTTGATGGATCCAGGCTAGGTCCACTAAGATGGTGATGCCCAGGAATTTAGGAAAGCTAAGACAAATCAACATAGTTTCCTTAAGGGAAAACCTGGCCTGATGAACGGCTGGAATTCAGAAGGAGTCAATGGGCAGTTAAGGAGATAGATGAGAGATGAAAAAGGGAATGTGGAATGGTAAAGGAGGGGGATACATTATCAGAAGTTCAAGAAATTGAAGTTATTGCCATCAGGTTGGAGGCTACCCAGGTGGAGTATAAGGTGTTGTTCCTCCATCCTAAGTGTGGCCTCATCGCAACAGTAGAGGAGGCCACGGATAGTCATATCAGAATGGGAATCGACAGTGGCCACCCATTTTAATTCCACTTTCCATTTATAACATTAAATTAGGGAATCTCGTAGTTACCCAGATGATTGATCCTTCTGCTTCCTGCATTTGGCATAGGTGTTTTTCTTGGCAATAGTCTCTGAAGCCCTTAATTCTAATATCAAATACAGCATTGATTTCTGTTTGACTTGAGGTTAACTGACAGACCTGTGTCAGATTCCCAATGGATACAATTGAAGGTCTATACTACTTTATAACTCAGTTGATTTCTTTTGGATCAAACCAGTTAAACTGGTTCACTGAGAACAGCCAGAGGTCGTGGTACATATTAGTATAAGTGACATAGGCAGGAAAAGGGAGGAGGTCCTGAAAGCAGACTTCAGGGAGTTAGGAAGGAAGTTGAGAAGCAGGACCACAAAGGTAGTAGTCTCAGGATTATTGCCTCTGCCACATGACAGTGAGTATAGGAATAGAATGAGGTGGAGGATAAATGTGTGGCTGAGGGATTAGAGTAGGGGGCAGGGATTCATATTTCTGGATCATTGGGACCTTTTTTGGGGCTAGAGTGGCCTGCGCCAAAAAGGATGATTGCACTTGAATCAGAGAGGGACCAATATCCTGGTAGGGAGTTTTTCTAAGGCTATTGGGGAGAGTTTGCTATTAAGGATTGCTGGAGGGTGGGAACAGAACTGAAGAGGCAGATAGCACACAAATAGAGAAAGCTTGTAGACAGTGTGTGAGGGAGGATAGGCAGATGACAGAGAAGGGACATGCTCAGACCGACAATTTGAGATGTGTCAATTTTAACGCAAGGAGTATTATGAACAAAGTGGGTGGGCTTAGATCATGGATCAGTAATTGGAGCTATGATGTTGCGGTCATTACAGAGATTAGGATGGCTCAGGGGCAGGAATGATTACTTCAGGTGCCAGGCTTTAGATGTTTCAGAAAGGACAGGGAGAGAGGCAAAAGAGGTGGGGGCATGGTACTGTTGATCAGAGATATTGACACAGCTGCAGAAAGGGATGAAGTCACAGTGAAGTTGTCTACAGAGTGTTTGTGGGTGGAAATTAGGAACAGAAAGGGGTCAATATCTCTACTGTGTAGTTTTTCTACACCATCCTATAGTAACAGGGATATCAAGGAGCAGACAGGGAGACAGATCCTGGAAAGAAGTAATAATAACAGGTGAGAGATTTTAATTTCCTAAATATTGATTGGCATCTCCCTAGACCAAATGGTTTAGATGGGGTAGAGTTTGTTACGTGTGTTCAGGAAGGTTTCCTGACACAATTTGTAGATAAACCTACAAGAGAAGAGGCTGTATTTCATGTGGTATTGTGAATGAAATGGTCAGGTCTCTCAGTAGGAGATAGTGATCATAATTCTATTTCCTTTATCATAGCTTTGGAGAGAGATAGGAACAGACAAGTCAGGAAGACATTTAATTGGAGAAAAGGGAAATATGAAGTTACAGGCAGGAACTCTGAAGCATAAATTGGGAACAGATGTTCTCAGGGAAATGTATGGAAGAAATTTTGCAAGTTTTCAGGGAATATTTGCATGAGGTTCTACATTGGTATATTTCAATGAGACAGGGCAAATGTGATAGGGTTCAGGAACTGTGGTGGAAAAGGGATTTTGTTAATCTAGTCAACAAGAAAAGAAAAGCTTATGAAAGGTTCAAAAAACTAGGTAATGATAGACATCTAGAAGATTATAAAGATGGCAAGAAGGATCTTAAGAATGAAATTAGGAGAGCCAGAAGGGGCAAAGAGAAGGCCTTGGTGTGCAAGATTAAAGAAAACCCCAAGGCATTCTACAAGTATGTGAGAGAAAAGGACCAATCAAGTGTGACAGTGGAAAAGTGTGTATGGAACCAGAAGAGATGGCAGAGGTACTTAGTGAATACTTGGCTTCAGTATTCACTACAGAAAAGGATCTTGGTGATTGTAGTGATGACTTGCTGCAGACTGAAAAGCTTGAGCATGTAGATATTAAAAAAGAGGATATGCTGGAAGTGTTTTGGAAAGCATCAAGTTGGATAAGTCTCCAGGACCGGATAGGATGTACCCCAGATTACAGTGGGAGGTGAGGGAGGAGATTGCTGAGCATCTGGCAGTGGTCTTTGCATCATCGATGGGGATGGGAGAGGTTCTGGAGGATTGGAGGGTTGCAGATGATTATTCAAGAAAGGGAGTAGGGATAGCCCAGGAAATTATAGGCCAGTGAGTCTTGCTTCAGTGGTTGGTAAGTTGATCCTGAGAGGCAGGAGAGGTATAATATGATTATGAATAGTCAGCATGGCTTTGTGAGAGGCAGGTCATGCCTTACGAACCTGACAGAATTTTTTTTTTCTAATTTTTTTTTATTGAAGTTCATCATCAAACATCTCCAGAAGACATATTTCAGACATTGTACATATATGTCATATAATCATATATATCACAAATTTCCACGGTATTTATCTAACATATACACTTACAGAAAAGGGTGGAAAGAAAAACAAGCAAAAGGAAAGAACTATGTACAAGTAGGGAGTGATCTTTTTTTTACAACAGATTCATTGATTTGTGAGAATAAAATCAGGCCTATGAGGCATTATGTAGTTAAACCATTTTCCCAGTATGAATCAAATTGTTCCAGCTTATAACTAACAGATGCTGTTATCTTCTCCATTTTGTAAATGTCCATTGTAATTTCCATCCATGCATTTAAAGTTGGGCTTTCCTGTGATAACCATTTCCTAGTAAGAGTATTTTCACCAGCCAGCAACAGTATATTTATTAAATATTTATCTCTTTTCAACCGTTCTTGAGGTATATATCTAAAATATATGGTCTTACTCTCTAAGGGTATTTCACATTTAAAGATGTCTTGTAGGGCATTGTGCATCACCCTCCAATAGTTTTTGATAACAGGGCAGTCCCAAAAAATATAATAATTTGCATTTTGATTTCCACACTTCCTCTAGCAAACAGTGAGGTTACTATCATAATGGGATTTTTGAGAGGGTGTAATAAAATATCTTATCAAGTTTTTCCATCCAAACTCCCTCCATTTCTGTGAACTGCTACACTTCCATTGATACCTCTAGATTGTTGTCCATTCTTCTTCAGATATAATTATCCCTCCTTCCTTCTCCCATTTTGTTTTGATGTATGAAGTCAAATGCGTTTTAAGATTTAACAACCCCTTATACATGCTTGAAATGATTCTACTACCATTATCTGAATTATATGCTTTTTTAAAGAGCTATCAATTATGTATTTGCCTTGGTTACATCTTTAAGTGTCTTATTAACATATTGTCACATCTGTAAATACCGATAAAAATCTTGTTTTTCTAATGTGTTTCTCTTTAAGCATTTCAAAAATGAACAGTGTTCTTTCTTTCATTATGTTGCAAAGAACTGTAATTCCTTTGGCTGTCCAGTCCTTAAATCTAGCATCCAATTTATTTGGTGTAAAATCTGAGTCATATGCACACCATTTAAAAATTACAATATCTCCCTCTAGATTATATTCTTTTATAGTAGTATTCCATATTTTAAGAGTCAATTTCACCCATGGGTTATCAATAGTATTTATGTACCTTTGCAGGTTGTTATCAGCCAAAATTGCTTGTATGGGGATGGGAAGTACCCACTCCTCAATGTTTTTCCATTGAGCGTCATATGATGGGTTGCACCAACATATCACAGCTCTCAACTGTGCTGCAAAATAATAATCTGTAAGAGAAGGTAGGCCTCACCCCCCCCCCCCTTTTCCTTTGCTAATTGCAAAGTTTTGAGATGAACTCTAGGCTTTTACCCTGTCAAATATACCTTGATATTATCTTGTTCCATTCACTGAATTGATTTTGATCAATCTCTATTGGTAGGGTCTGAAAGAGATATAACAGACTGGGCAGTATATTCATTTTAATAGACTCAATCCTTGAACTGAGAGTGAAAAAAGGAATCAGGTTCCATCTTGCCACATCTTCCTTAATTTTTTTTATATAAAGGCTGATAATTACATTCTGATAATTTTGCCAAATCTTTTGGCATAATGATGCCCAAATATTTGAAAGACTCTGTGTGCCATGCCCTGGGGTATCGACTTTCAATTTCTCTTGGTGGGCTACAGTAATATGAAAGTAATTGGGTTTTATCTATGTTGATCTTGTATCCTGAAAATTAACCATATTGTTCAAAGGATTGCATCAATTTAGGTAAAGAGTATGTTGGTTGCCCTAGATAGATCAAAATGTCCTCCACATAATAAGCCAATTTATGCTCTGTCCCTTTAATAGTAATTCCCCTGATATCTTCATTTTGTCTGATGTATTGAGCTAATGATTCCAGATATAACGCGAAGAGTAGTGGTGACCATGCACAACCCTGTCTCGTGCCCCTTTCTAGGGTAAGACTATTTGATAAATATCCATTGATTTTAATCCTAGCAGTAGAATTGTCATATAGTGTCTGTATAGTTTTAATAATTGTGTCGTGGAAACCAAATCTATGTAAAACTCTGTAAAGAAAATTCCAATTAACTGAATCAAATGCTTTTTCAGCATCCACGCTTATCACTATTACTTCAATTTTATTTTTTTGTACATGATCCATAATGTGAAGTGTCCTTCGTATATTGTCTTGTGTCTGGCGTTGTCGTATAAAACTTGTCTGATCGTTACGTATCAGTATGGGTGGAATCTCCTCTAATCGTTTGGCCATGATGGAGGTAAATAATCTATAATCTACATTAAGATCGGATATTGATCTAAATGACCCGCTTTCCATTTTATCCTTGCCTTCTTTCGGTATAGCTGAGATTATCACTTCCTTCCAACTGGGTGGTATTCGTGCCTTTTTTAAAGCCCAGTTCAGTGTGGGGAGTAAAACAGGAATTAACTCATTTTTAAATTCTTTGTACCACTCTGCCGTATACCCATCTGATCCTGGTGACTTGCTTAATTTAAGCCTACTAATTGCAGCTTTTAATTCAATTTCAGTTAAGTCATCAGTCATCATTCTATTTTGTTCTTCGCTTAAAGTGGGTGACTCCAGAGAATTCAGAAAGGTGTCAATTTGGGTTATGCTTCCCCCTGGAACTTTGGAATACAGAGTTTTGCAAAACACTTCAAAAGCTTCTTGAATTTCACTTAGCTTATATTTTTTGATTTTTGTTCTTGTGTTCCTAATTCTATGAATTGTATTTTCTGCTATCTTTTTTTTCAATTTCCATGCCAGTATTTTCATAGAATTCGATCCAGTTTCATAATGTCTCTGTTTCACAAACATTAAATTTTTCCTGATTTCTTGAGTAGCCAAACTGTTAATTTCATTCCTAATTCTTTTAATTTCCCCTACTGTATCCTGTGCCAAATTCAATTTATGTTTTTACTCTAGTTCCTTTAGCCTATTTTGTAATTCCTCTAATGTTTTATTCCTTATTTTTTTTCTTATATGAAGATATCGCTATATCAATATATCAAAAATTGAAGATATTGATTTTCCCTCTTAAGACCGCCTTCAAACTGTCCCATGAAATGGGAGGTGAAACTTCTCCATCATCATTAAATTCTAAGTAGAGACCAATTTCTTTTTTAATTTGTTCCTTAAAGTACAGATAATTGAGTAGACTTGAATTTAGTTTCTAAATAGTATTCTTTGGTTGTAGGTCAAAATCAACAGATAAATATATTGGTGCATGGTCACTTACATCTATTGTCCCAATTCCACAGGTATTTATTTTGTCTTTGTCTTTTCCAAATGTTATGAAATAGTCTATTCTTGTATATACAGAATGGGGAGCAGAATAATGAGTGTAATCCCTTCTGTCAGGGAAAAGGTCCCTCCATATATCAATTAAACCAACATCCTCAAAAAGTGTATTAACTTTCTTATGTAAGGATTTTGTTTCATAGGTTTTTCTGGTGGAAGAGTCTAAGTTTGGTTGTAATTGTAAATTTAAGTCTCCCCCACATATCAGGAGACCTTCTGTTTCTGCTACCATAGTATTAGTAATTTTCTGAAAGAAACCAATATCATTTCCCAGGGGTGCATATATATTCAATAGAGTAATTGAATTTCTGTCCCTTACCCGAATATATCTGCCCTCTTTATCTCCCATTTCAAGTCAAGTCAAGTCAACTTTTATTGTCATTTCGACCATAATTGGTACAGTGCATAGTAAAAATGAGACAACATTTTTCAGGACCATGGTGTTACATGACACAGTACAAAAAAACTAGACTGAACTACATAATAAAAACACAGCACAGAGAAAGCTATACTAGACTACAGACCTACACTGGACTGCATAAGGTGCATAAAAACAGTGGAGGGATTACAATAAATAATAAACAGGACAATAGGGCAAGGTGTCAGTCCAGGCTTCGGGTATTGAGGAGTCTGATAGCTTGGGGGAAGAAACTGTTACATAGTCTGGTCATGAGAGCCTGAATGCTTCGGAGCCTTTTCCCAGACGGCAGGAGGGAGAAGAGTTTGTATGGGGGGTGCGTGGGGTCCTTCATAATGCTGTTTCCTTTGCAGATGCAAATGTAGTGTAAATGTCCATGATGGCAGGAAGAGAGACCCCGATGATCTTCTCAGCTGACCTCACAATCTGCTGCAGGGTCTTGCGATCTCAGACGGTGCAATTTCCAAACCAGGCAGTGATGCAGCTGCACAGGATGCTCTCAATACAACCCCTGTAGAATGTGATGAGGATGGAGGATGGGAGATGGACTCTCCTCAGCCTTCACAGGAAGTAGAGATGCTGCTGGGCTTTCTTTGTTATGGAGCTGGTGTTGAGGGACCAGGTGAGATTCTCCACCAGGTGAACACCAAGAAGTTTGGTGCTCTTAACGATCTCTACCGAGGAGAGTGGTCGCTCTGTGCCCTCCTGAAGTCAACAACCATCTCTTTTGTTTTGTTCGCATTCAGAGACAGGTAGTTGGCTCTGCACCAGTCCGTTAGCCGCTGCACCTCCTCTCTGTAAGCTGACTCGTCGTTCTTGCTGATGAGACCCGCCACGGCTGCGTCACTGGCGAACTTGATGATGTGGTTCGAGCTGTGTGTTGCAGCACAGTCGTGGGTCAGCAGAGTGAACAGCAGCAGACTGAGCACGCAACCCTGGGGAGCCCCTGTGGCTCAGTGTGATGGTGTTGGAGATGCTGCTCCTGATCCGGACTGACTGAGGTCTCCCAGTCAGGAAGTCTAGGATCCAGTTGCAGAGGGAGGTGTTCAGGCCCAATAGGCTCAGCTTTCCAATCAGTTTCTGAGGGATGATTATGTTGAATGCTGAACTGAAGTCTATGAACAGCATCCGAACGTATGTGTCTTTTTTGTCCAGGTGGGTTAGGGCCGGGTGGAGGGTGGTGGCAATGGCGTCATCTGTTGAGCGGTTGGGATGGTACGCGAACTGCAGGGGGTGCAGTGAGGGGGGCAGCAGGGTCTTGATATGCCTCATGACGACCCTCTCGAAGCACTTCATGATGATGGATGTGAGTGCAACGGGACAGTAGTCATTGAAACAGGACACTGTAGACTTCTTCGGCACGGGGACGATGGTGGCAGCCTTGAAGCACGTTGGAACGATGGCGCTGCTCAGGGAGATGTTGAAGATGTCAGTGAGAACATCTGCTAGCTGGTCTGCACACCCTCTGAGCACTCTACCAGGGATGTTGTCTGGTCCAGCAGCCTTCCATGTCGGAAGGGTTCTTCTCACATCAGCCACGGAGAGACACAGCACCTGGTCATTCGCAGGAGGGGTGGACTTCCTCGCCGCCCCGTCATTTTTTGCCTCAAACCAGGCGTAGAAGTTATTCAGAGCATCTGGGAGGGAGACATCACCCGCAGAGTCAGGTGATGTTGTCCTGTAATTGGTGATGTCCTGGATGCCCTTCCACATGCGCCACGTGTCGCCGATGTCCTGGAAGTGGCTGTGGATTCACTGGGCGTGTGCACGCTTTGCCCCTCTGATGGCTCGTGACAGTGTGGCCCTTGCTGTTGTTAGGGCTGACTTGTTGTCTGCTCTGAAGGCGGAGTCGCGGGACCTCAGCAGCACATGCACCTCCGTGGTCATCCATGGCTCCTGGTTGGCACGTATAGTGATGGTCTTGGACAGAGTAACATCATCAGTGCACTTGCTGATGTAGCTGGTCACTGATGCTGTGTACTCCTCTAAGTTGGTGGAGTCGCCATCGGTTGCAGCCTCCCTGAACATGTGCCAGTCAGTGAGCTCAAAGCAGTCTTGAAGAGCAGAGATGGTTCCTGCTGGCCAGGTTTTCACCTGCTTCTGAACTGGTCTGGAGCGCCTGGCGAGCGGTCTGTATGCTGGGATTAGCATAACAGAGATGTGGTCTGAGTATCTGAGTTGGGGGCGGGCTCTGCCCGGTACATGTCGGGAATGTTTGTGTAAACCAGGTCCAACACGTTCTCCCCCCTCGTTGCAAAGTCCACATACTGATGGAATTTGGGGAGCACTGACTTAAGGTTCGTGTGGTTAAAATCACCGGCGACAATAAACAAACCATCAGGGTGTGCGTTCTGCAGTTCACTAATGGCCCCGTACAGTTCACAGAGTGCCTCCTTAGTATTAGCGCTGGGGGGAATGTACACACCGAATATAAGGACAGAGGTGAATTCCCGTGGCAAATAAAATGGTCTGCATCGAACTGCCACAAACTCCACTAGCGATGAGCAGTGTCTGGAAACCAGCACAGAGTTCTTACACCATTCCGTGTTGATGTAAACACAGACACCGCCACCACGAGCCTTACCGGAGAGAGCTGCATCTCTGTCCGAGCGAATCAAAGTTAGCTCGTCTAGCTGGATGGCAGAGTCCGAAATCCCATCAGTGAGCCATGTCTCTGTGAAGACATATGTGGAGCAAACTCTGTACTCCTGCCGAGTATTTCGCTGGAGTCAGATGTAGTCCATTTTATTGTCCAGGGAGCGGACATTGGAGAGCAGAATGGACGGGAGAGCTGGCCGGCTAGGATTTGCTTTGAGCCTGGCACGGACCCCTGCCCGTTTGCCTCGCTTCTGCTTCCTCGCACATCGCTTTTGACGTCTCCATCTCCGGCTCCCAAAATCAGGCAAGTCCGAGGATTGTAGGTCCATTCCCCTCAGTAAGCCGAGATCACGTAATTCAGCCAGCAGATTTTTGTGAAGGTTTGTTTTTGGACTATCTCTGTATTGTAGTAGTGTCTGGCAATGGTAGATAGCTGCTCTGTTATTCATGTGCTCCAATCGAAAATTGTGTATCAAATTAAATTAGAAAATTAAATTAAAGTAACACCAGGTCTGAATCTGCTGCTGTGCCACACTGCCTCATCATTGAAATTAGCAGAATAAAACTTAATCGATATACTTCCTGATCAAATAAGAACCAAGAAACCCAAATAATAACAAAAATGGTAACGAACGTGTGATTCCAAGGCTGAGGTCTCTGCGTTGAGCGAGAGCAAATGTCTAGATGTGGGGGATAATCCCTCCTATTTGTGAGTTGTGTGAGTAAATAAGCGAATAAAGAATAACAACTAAGTAATATAAAATCCATATTATAATAAGTATTTCTCAAGATAGGTATATCACCGTCTACTTTTGCTTCCGTTTAGCTTCTCAACATTTTTAAAGTTAGCCAAACCTTACGGCTCTTCTGAAGGGGGTGAGGACTGTCTTTAGGAAACTCCCAGTTTCTTCCTGATATATTTCTCTCAGCTTCCTCCCATCTCCTGCCTTCTCGATTCCCACACTATTTCCCAAGCGGAGCGGGATAATTCCTCAGCCAGGCTTTCCCTTGGTTTGATCATGCTGATGGGCAATCTCCTGGCCTTCAAGTCTGTAGTCGCCTCTTCCACTGTCTGGTACAACCGCGTCCCATTGTCATAAAACACTCTAAGTTTAGCAGGGTATGGAGTTTGAAATCTAATCTTATTTTGCTTTAGTACTTGCTTTCGAAGTAAGTATTCTTTGCGTTTCTGCGTTTCTGGAGGACCCGCAGGCGGGGGTAATCTTGGTCGAAATGTATTAATTTATCCTCTAAAAACACTCTCTTCTTACCTCAGGCCCTTTGTAGAAACTCTGCCTTGGTGCTGTACCGAAGGAATTTAATTATTATTGAGCGTGGCTTATCCCTGGTAGACTTCAGGACTAACGCGCGATGCGTTCTTTCAATTTCCAGCTCTCATGTTTGTTTGGATTTAATAGCCCATTGACATTAAAAGAAATGAATTTTACTTTTTCCTTAGCCATCTGTATTTATTTGTCACTGTATCATTGAAATTAGCAGAATAAAACTTAATCGATCTACTCTCTGAACAAGTAAGAACCAAGAAAAGCAAATAATATCAAAAACGGCAATGAAAGTGTGATTCCAAGGCAGGTCTCTAGTGGATGACCCTGTGTTGAGCTAGAGGAAATGTCTAGCTGTGGGGGATAACCCCTCCTATTTGTGAGTTGAGGGCCCTCATTGTAGTATTCATAAAAGTCAGTGAACAAATCCATTACACAGAAAAGATTTCCCTGTGTACTCCTCCTATATATATATAGATATATATAGATAGATAGACACACACACACACACACACACACACAAGTGAGTGAATAAAGAATAACAACTAAGTAATATAAAATCCACATTATAATAAGTATTGTAATACTTCGTAGAATCTCTGCCTTGGTACTGTACCGAAGGAGTTTAATTATGATTGAGTGTGGCCTATCTTGGATAGACTTCGGGACTAACGCGTGATGCATTCTCTCAATTTTCAGCTCCATAGTCAAGGGAAGCTCCAGTGCGTCCCGCAGCAACTCTCCGACAAACTCCATCATAGACGAGCCCTCCGCTCCTTCGGGAATGTTGTAGATTCTGATATTTTTCTACCGTGAGCTTCCCTCCAGGTCAAGCAGTTTACCTTCTTGGTGATTTAATATTTTTATTGTCTTATTCAGTATCCATTCCACGTTTTGAACGCGATCTTCCACCTTCTGCATTCGAGTCTCTGCCACCGCTATTTTTTGATTGACGTTGGTGAGCTCTGACTTAATATCATGTAGCTGCTCCTTTATTTCTTTCTGGAACTCCCTTACCTCTGTTACGTATCCCGTAACTGGATAACTTACCAGCAAAGATAGAGAGGTCTGTTGAAGTCTGTTGTCACTATTTTCAAATGTTTTTATTTATAAAGGGACACAAAAGTAGGGTTAATACATACATTCAGATAGTGCACATCATCAACATTCAATCTAAAGCGCGGGTATATTAATAATCATCATTAAGAAGTGAGCTCTGCTGATGTCTAGGGGTTAATAGATTGTCTGTTGGAAATATAAAAGTCACTCTGAAAGTCTGCAGGTCTCAGCCCTTTGAAAATCGTTGGGTTTTCCGTGGGGCGACCGAGAGAGAGAGATTGGGGGGAAGAAGAGAAAGAGGAAACTTCCGTGAAATTGGGGGAGCTTTGGTTCCCTCTCCCCGATGTTAGTTAAAAGCGGTTTTCTGTGATTCCAGCCACAAATTCCAATCCCGGAATCTAACGCACGTGGCTTCCTTCAGAATGGCTTCCCGCTACTGCGGGATCACTCTCTCGTGTCTTCTTGGTGCGTCTGAGGGGGCTGTCCCCCTGAGACTCTCCTTTATACTTCCTCACGGGGTCGCAGGTGTCAATCAGGTTGGGATGATGCAATCTCTCTCTCAACCAGCCCACCTTGCCCGAGGGCTTTTCACGTGGTCTCCATGAGACAATTGTTGCTGTCGTCTTATTCTGTATCCCTAGTGGGACGTGCAATTTTTCACGTTTCTCTCTCTCTCTCACTTCCTGGGTCTACTGACTGCCCCCCCTCAACGGGTGCTCTTGCGATTCTCACAAAGGAGGGGGCTGGGATCATAACACCTCCCCTCTTAAAAAAAAATGTTTTACCAGCGGTTAAAACGGAGTGGTCCACAGTCTTACAGTTTTGGATCTAACACAATACACAAGTTTTTCTTTTCACAAAATACTACCGTTATACATTCAAGTCAGTATCTAAATAGTTAACGATTACAGTGTCCCTTCCTTTCATATCTTAACATTGCGAACTGTACATCAGACTTCAATTCAATAACCACTTATTTAATTTTTTTTTCTAAGCAACAAAACTAAGGAGGTGTGACCTTAGCTTAGGTGCGTTTACAAAAGTTTATGCGACTACTAATCGTTTCAGTCGTTTAACTTAACCGGCAGGTCTCCAAAGGGCTGTCTTTATTATTCACAGGCTTTGGCACAAACCCGTTCAACCTGCCTGGCTGTCTAACAATGGCATCCCCATTAACCGTCGCCTCTTTTCCGGCGAGACCCCCCGTGGGGAACTTGAGTAGTTTTGCGTGGTGAACTCCCGCCCGCCCCGCTCATCGGGGTTATTTTAGCAACACCATGCCCCAGACTTAGACCATTTCCACCCAACTCTTTGATTTCACCCAGGTGGCTGGCCCTTTTATCAGTCCCCTTCAGGCTATTGGTGTTTGATTCTAACTCTTCGCTCAAGTAGCCTGTCGAAGGCAGCCTTTTCACACCCCATCCTGGCATAACAATAGAGTGGGGGGCCCCGCTATTCCCTGGCTCACTCTGTGAGCGATCTGCCAGGTTTAAGATGTCTTCCTTCGATTTGGAAACTACAGACTTTTCGTTTCCTTCGCCAACAATCCTCACCCCCCCCCCCCCCCATTCTTAAATTCTGCATTAACTTTGAACACTCCTTCGAGTACAGACGCCGGGGAACTCACACTTTCCCCGGTTACCAAGGTTAACCCTTTTCCCACTGAACCAAGTCTATCTGACCCACAAGGACGGCCGCCCCGTTCCCCTGAATCAGATACCTCAGACTTCTTCTGAGCTCCGTTACTAGGTTCAGCCCCTCGGGCATCCCCATCTCGGACACACTCAAACGGGACATTGGCCTCTTCCAGGCTTTCAACACCCGTACCTTTTTCAAATTCTAACTTCACCTGATTCTCCCAGTTACTCTCTGGGCAGCTCCCACCCGGGGAAGGCGCAACCCTGCGAGCTGAAACAACCTCCTCGGCCTTTTCAGCAGACTCCTTCGAGGCAAGGGTATCCTTTCCATCTAGGACTGCCCTCCTCTCGTTATCGGGAACACCTTTAGAACTCTCAACTTCTTCAAACAATTCTGCCACACCAGACAGATCATCCATGTCCAACTCTGGACCTTTTAACAGCTTTATCTGTTTCCCATCTTTATTTCCTACCTTTAGGACCTTTCTCTTCGCTAAAGGCAGATCTATCTCCTTTTCCTTACCCCCTTTCACTTTACTACTCTTCGTCTTACCTCCCTCGAAACCCTCATGGCACAGGGTCAGCAAAGACGTCTCGGCCAAATCAAAACTGGCCAGATTTAAACTGCTCTCGTTCTCAGCTGTCTCTCTCGACAGGCTGCGAGTGACCGCGCCAGCGAGATGGTCCTTTGGCGCTAGGGACGGGGCCACCACACTCTCCGGTCGGCAGGTCGGCAGCATGGCTGACCAAACCTTACCCCCTGTTAAGTCGTTTCCCAGCAGCATGTCCACGTCAGCTCTCGGGAATTCTGATAGCACCTCTATTTCAACTGATCCATACACCAGCTCACAATCCAGAATGACCTTCTATAAGGGCACCATTTCTATCCGTTTATTTATTCCTTCCACCTTTACCATGCCCGTTTCCCGACCAAATTCTAGTACCTTACGGCTAATCAGGGATAATTCAGAGCCCGTATCCATCCAGATTCGTACGGAAACTGGTGTGTCTCCCTCCGTCACAGACACGGTTCTGTGTGACAGACAACTCCCAGAGCCCTCTCGTACTCTGTCTACCCTCGGCTCTCTGGTCGATTTGCTGATTACCACGGCACACCTGATAGGGACTGTGGCTTTCCCTCTTCCTATCTCCTTCCTCGGAGCAAAGCATCGAGATGCAATGTGCCCCTCCTTTCCACAATTAAAACAGGTCAAACCCGGAGCCCTCTGGCCGTCTTGCCTTTCCCCCTCAACCTTACCGCTAGCTCCCGGTGGAACCTCTGCCTCACTCGTCGGACTTTCTCGATCGTTCCCACAGTCTCTCTGGGGACCTTTATTCGAGGGAGTCTTTGTCTTGTGGGTTAGGACATATTCGTCCGCCAACCTGGCAAATTCTGAAATGGACTTATCCAGCTTCTCATTCAAATACATCCGGATCTCCTCCGGAACACAACTTTTAAATTCCTCGATCAAAAGTAACTCCCTGAGACGCCCATAATCCTCGCCCACTCTTTCCGCGGTGCACCAACGGTCCAAGAGCACCCCCTTCTCATGGGCTAGCTCGGTATACGTTTGATTCCACCCTTTCCTTAAATTTCTAAACCTTTGTCTATAGGCCTCAGGTACCAATTCGTAAGTCCGGAGAATTACCTTTCTTACCTCATCATGATTCTCCGCTAGTCCCTCCTCCAGGGACAAGGCCGCATATGCTCGTTGGGCCTTCCCCTTTAACACACTTTGTAACAACGCCACCCACTGCTCTTTTGGCCACTTCTGATTTACTGCCACCTTTTCAAAAAGCAAGAAATAGCTATCGACATCTGCCTCCTTGAAAGGGGGCACCAATCTCAACTCCCTACTAACATTAAACCGCTCTGCTTGGTCTAACCCTTGATCTCTTCGCTCGTTCTTCATCTTCTCAATTTCCCGGTCATGTTGCCTCTGTTTCTCTTTCTCGGCCCGTTCCTTCTCTTTCTTTTCTGCTTCTAGCTTCTTTAGGTGAATTTCATGCTGTCTTTGCCTTTCCCTCTCTCTCTCTTGCCTTTCCCTCTCTCTCTCTTGCCTTCCCCCCCCTCTCTCTCTCTCTCTCTCTCAGCCGCTTCCAGCTCTTTTAACTTAATTTCATGTTCCAACAATTTCTCCACCTCTAAATGAACCGTCCCACTTGATGGTATCTCTTCAGGGATATCTCCCAATAACTCAGCTTCAAACACCTTCTTCCCAATGTAATACTGAGTTATGGCCCTTCACACCTCCCGCTTTTTCATGGATGACCTCACTTCTGTGAGGTTCAACCCCTTTGCCAAATTTAACAAGTCTGATTTGGTGGCCGCCTCTAGCGCCCCCCCCCCCCCCCAGTCGGGTTTTCCATAAATTCCCCCACGTCCATCTATGCTGATTTCCCGCCTGGCTACCCACATACCCAGATTCAAGTTTTTTTTTTGATTTACAAGCCCGATTCACTGGCCTCCCAATTTGGTGTCAAGTCCCGGACGAGAAACCCAATTGTTACGTATCCCGTAACTGGATAACTTACCAGCAAAGATAGAGAGGTCTGTTGAAGTCTGTTGTCACTATTTTCAAATGTTTTTATTTATAAAGGGACACAAAAGTAGGGTTAATACATACATTCAGATAGTGCACATCGTCAACATTCAATCAAAAGCGCGGGTATATTAATAATCATCATTAAGAAGTGAGCTCTGCTAGTGTCTAGGGGTTAATAGATTGTCTGTTGGAAATATAAAAGTCACTCAGAAGCCTGCAGGTCTCAGCCCTTTGAAAATCACTGGGTTTTGCGTGGGGTGACCGAGAGAGAGAGATTGGGGGGAAGAAGAGAAAGAATTTCCCGAGTCTTGATGAATCTTCCATGAAATCGGGGGAGTGTTGGTTTCCTTTCCCCGATGTTAGTTAAAAGCGGTTTTCTGTGATTCCAGCCACAAATTCCAATCCCGGAATCTAACGCACGTGGTTTCCTTCAGAATGGCTTCCCGCTGCTGCAGGATCACTCTCTCGTGTCTTCTTGGTGCGTCTGAGGGGCTGTCCCCCTGAGACTCTCCTTTATTCTTCCTCACGGGGTCGCAGGTGTCAATCAGGTTGGGATGATGCAGTCTCTCTCTCAACCAGCCCACCTTGCCCGAGGGGTTTTCACGTGGTCTCTATGAGACAATAGTCGCTGGCATCTTATTCTGCAATTTTTCACGTTTCTCTGTCTCACTTCCCGGGTCTACTGACCCCCCCCCCCCAACGGGTGCTCTTGCGATTCTCACAAAGGAGGGGGCTGGGATCATAACACCTCTCTCAAAATTTCAATCCTATTCGCCGCTTCACCTGAACAAGGCCCAGCGTTCACTTCACTAGCCCATGGTCGGGTAGGAGAGCCATTCGCTGCACTCCTCTGGGACGCAGGCTCCGCAGTGTCGCTTTTTTAATTTCCATTTCTTCTCCCCACTCTTGCCCCTCTTCTCAGTTCAAATATATTTCGAAAAATGTTATATTTGATGGGTTAACTGGGCTTAATACGTGTTTTTCCAGGGGAGCTAGTGACTTAAGCTGCCATTCTTGACGATGATGTTACCGGAAACCCTGATTGAATTTTTTGAGGTTGTGACTAAACTCTTTGATGAAGGTAGAGCAGTAGATGTAGTGTATATTGATTTCAGCAAGGCATTTGATAAGGTACCCCATGAAAGGCTTATTGAGAAAGTAAGGGGACATGGGATCCAAGGGGTCATTGCTTTGTGGATCCAGAACTGGCTTTCCCACTAAAGGAAAAGAGTTGTTGTAGACGGGTCATTTTCTGCATGGAGATCGGTCACCAGTGGAGTGCCTCAGTGACCTGTTCTGGAACCCCTACACATTGTGATTTTCATAAATGACCTGAATGAGGAAGTAGAGGGATGGGTTAGTAAATTTGCTGATGACACAAAGATTGATAGTGTTGTGGATAGTGTGGAAGTTACAGCAGGACATTGATAGGATGCAAAACTGGTCCGAGAAGTTGCAGGTTGAGGTGGTTCATTTTGGTAGGTCAAATTTGATGCCAGATTATAGCATTAATGGCAAGGCTCTTGGCAGTGTGGAGGATCAGAGGGATTTTGGGGACTGAGTCCACAGGACACTCAAAGCTGCTATGCAGGTTGACTCTGTGGTTAAGAAAGCATACAGTGCATTGGCCTTCATCAATTGTGGGACTGAGTTTAAGAGCTGAGAGGTAATGTTGCAGCCATATAGGACCCTGGACAGACCCCACTTGGAGTACTCAGTTCTGGTTACCTCACTATAGGAAGGATGTGGAAACTATAGAAAGGGTGCAGAGGAGATTTACAAGGATGTTGCCTAGATTGGGGAGCATGCCTTATGAGAACAGGTTGAGTGAAATCGGCCTTTTCTCCTTGAAGTGACAGAGGATGAGAGGTGACCTGATAGATGTTTACAAGATAATGAGAGGCATTGATTGTGTGGATAGTCAGAGACTTTTTACCAGGATTGAAATAGCTGATATGAGTGGACAAAGTTTTAAGGTGCTTGGAATTAGGTATTGAGGAGATTTCAGGGTAAGTTTTTTACACAGAGAGTGGTGAGTGTGTGGAATGGGCTACCGGCGATGGTGGTGGAGATGGATATGATAAGGATTTCAAGAGACTCCTGGATAGGTACATGGAGCTTAGAAAAATAGAGAGCAATAGGACATGTTTGACACAGTATTGTGAGTCAAAGGGCCTGAACTGTGCTGTAGGTTTTCTATGTTCCTGTGTTTCTGTTTTCCCTGCCAAGCCACATCTTTCCAATATGCTATATGTCAGAGACCACACTTTGAGGCCATACCAATCGCAAAATCTGCAATCCTGCTAGGACAATTTTGCTCCCAAGCTATGGTGATACGGCAAAGTTCCAAAATTCCTTCTTCATATTTTGTTTTCTGTTTGTCTTTGACCTTAATCACTTCCTCTGACAGCTCAATACATATACTCACCAACTTTTGTGAGTTTCCCCTAAGATTCTTTTCAAACCTTCCCCTCTCACACTAATTTATGATAGCCTGAGAAACAGATTGCTACCATTCACCAAACTCAATGTTATGCCTCATTCTTTCATGTTCCAAGGTATTAAAAACCTAGCTTGGCCAAACTATCCCTATAACTCAGGCTTTAGATCTTTAGATCTGCAAATTCCTTGTAAATTTTTTCTATACTCTTCCACTTTAACCACATCTTTTCTAGAAGAGAGTGACCAAAATTGTACACAGTCTTGGTCATCGGATTGTCTAATAATCTAAACCATCCTCAATAAAGATTTATCTAAAAGCAAAAATATACCTCTCCTTCATTTCTCAATGCCCTTACTGATGAAGGCCAGTATACTAATAGACTTTTACACCATTAGTTTTTTTTTTACCTGTGATATCACTTTCAATAAACTATGCATTGTATTCCAATGCCTCTGTGATTTATTCTCTGGAGTCCTATCTTTCAAAATATGTCTTACTCTAGAATGGCTTTCCAAAGTACATTATCTTAAATTATCAGAATCAGAATTAGAATCAGGATTAATATCACCAGCATATATTGTGAAATTTGTTAACTTTGTGGCAGCAGTACAATGCAAAACATGAAAATTATATCTGGGCACCTAGGCGCAACTCGAGTAGAAGTACTCTCAATGGATATAATTAAATATTCCCATTTCAGCTTGATACAGCTAAAAAACACAACTGCTTCCAAGGTCTGTACAGTCAACAAAGATGTTTTAATGTGTTTAAATCAGTGGTTCCCAATCTTTTCTATGCCCCACACCCCTAGGAAATGTTTGATTAATGTTCATACCCCCTACAAAAGTAATATCACATTTGAAGATGAAGAAATCTTTGAACCACAAATTGAACCACATACAATACTGTGGGTGAACAAATTGAACTTAAAAAAATAAGCTTTTAACTCAGTTGTTACGTACTCGTGACACATGACAGTGGAGCCCTTGTCATGTGACTGGGGTTGAAGCTGTACTGGACTTGAGGTAATGGTCTTGTGATGGTGGTGACGTCATTTTCCCGCCAGTAGAGATCATGTGACGGTTTTTTTTTACAGGTTATAAAAGGTAGACCCCACCCTGTGAGGAGGGGCAGTTCGTGGCAGGATTTGCCAATTTGACTTCATGCCACTGCGTGTTTTAAGTGATGACGCAGTTTAGTTGAAGGATGAAGTTTTTATTTAATGCCTAAAGTTTAAAAGGTCATTGCCAGCAGGTTATTTACGATTCTGCTAGTTCGAGACAGTGGAGAGTGAAGATTCGAAGTTGGAAGTTAAAGATCGAGGAGAATCGCTTTCTACGGTGAAACGGGGGCGACCTTTGTTTGATCCTTATTTGGAAGGATTTTGTTGACTATCTTCGTGTTAATCCCTAGGTTTAACTAGAAAGGGTTGAAGGTAGTGGAGAAGGAAAGGTCAGTGCCTTTAAGCCGATCTGTTTCGTAAATTCTTCGTGGGAAGTTCGACGTCGGGGATCGAAGCCAAGCGACGTGAAAGAGAATTTAAATCGTCTTATAAAGTCTCTCCTTTTAAATGGACTGTGAGCATATCGAACTTTTGGCAATACCACTTTAAAGAACTGTTTTTGCAATATCACTTTAAGAACTGTTTTAAGCTGCCGCACCGCAGCTGTTTCCGGTTACGGTAGTGTTTGTTTACTTTTGGGGGGTTTGTTTTCTGTGTTTAATAAACGTGTTGTTTGTTATAAGAAACCCTTGCCGAACTCATATATTTATTGTTGCCCGAATACGTAACACAGTGAATAAAATGCAAATATAAATTGAGCAATTAGATTCTAATTTATTCAGTAAAAAATTGTAAACAGTAAAATCAATCCCAATTGTGAACATAAAATTCAATGACTTCTTTGCTCCTGCTTCTTATTCATGATTTGGTCAAAACATGGAACTTTCTTGCTGACTATGATCAGCAGGTCTGCCTGTGGATTCAAGCGATTCCTAGATTTTGTCTTGATTGACAAAAGAGAACTGAATCCAGATTCACACGTATGTTGTTGCAAATGGAATGAGGATTTGTGGAAAGAAAAAGCACTCCGTAGAGTGCTTTTCCACCAAGTCTTGGGAATGTTATGAAGGATGAACAGCTCTGATGGGCAGAGGGGTGCGGATTTGCCCATGTTCCCCCCTTCTCCGGGAGAATCACAAACCATTACTGTTGCTATGCTGCTCATGAGAGAGAGAGTTGAGGAGGAAACATGCAAGGACATCTGCTACAGATAAGAGATGGGAGAGAGACTTGATGATTTACCGTATTATGACTTCTGAGAGGATTATTTATCTTGTACCATTCTGTTCATTAACATTCCTCAGTGGACAGCCGGAGTGGGCTGGTTTGATGGACACAGTCACTCAAAAGTGATTGATAGCTGAGACCCCATGAGTAAGGATAAAAGTGAGGTCTGGGGAGACACCTCTCAGACACACCAGGAGACACAATAGTGGACACAGATTGAGTGTTGGAACCCATGGGAAGGTGTGGGGCATCGGAGACCGGACCAGGAGATTGGTCAGTTAAACTTACAGTATTATAGCAGGGCCGGTGGGGACTTGTGTGTGTGTCCACTCATGCCAGAGTGACGAGTCCACCACAGAAGAATAGTCTAGCTGAAGGACAGAGGGGTCATAACTGAATGGCCACCTTGACACGACGGATCAAGAACGCAAAGGAAGGTTTGATTGCTGTAGCTGTTACTTCTGGCTCGCTCTCTCTCTCTCTCTCTCTCTCTCTCTCTCTCTCTCTCTCTCTCTCTCTCTCTCTCTCCCAACAATTACAACACAACAACCAATATCTATCTCAGCACGCATGTACTGAACTGAACTTTATATTCTATTGACAATTCATTTACCCCTAGACATCGATAGAGGTTTTTTATAATTGCTTATTGTTATTCCTACACTTTCAGGTTTATTATTGCTAACATGTGTTATCTATATATTTGCATTATTGATACTGATTTGCTTGTTTTATTAATAAACACTTTTGAATATAGTATCACCAGACTCCAACAGATTCTTCTTTCTCTGCTGGTTAGACATCCAGTTACGGGGTACGTAACATGAACATATCCAGTGCTGTACACCAAAACTCATCCAAAGTCTTGCTTTCAAATTGCATTTCAAGAGCTCGATTTGTCCACAAATCAATAAGATCTTTCTTCAGCTCTTCATCATCTGACATCCGACATTTCCAAGTTGTAGGAATATGGATTCATGATTCATTCTTCTGAAATCTTCAGGTCTCCAGCAGCAAAAAATCCATCAAACAATTCTGACAGCATTTCCAAATGAGCCACAATTTCTTCATGCACAGTAGGAGTTAGGGATCCAGCATCATCAACCATCTCTTCTAGTGAAGGAAAGTTTGAGAGACTGCCTCTTTCCATCCTTCGACGCCAAAGATGTAACTTATCTTTGAAGGCATTCAACTTTTCACAAGTCTTCAATATGTTTATCCCTTTTCCTTGAAGAGAAACACTCAGGTCATTCATACGAGTGAAAATGTCAGCTAAGTAAGCCAGCATTTGGGCGAATTCCTGTGATTCCATTGCCCCAACCAGATCACATTTACAGTCCTCCAGAAAAAGTTTGATTTCTTCCCGCAGTTCAAAGAAGTGGATTAAAGCTTGTCCTCGTGACAACCAATAGACTTCTGTGTGGAAAAGCAAAACTGAATGTTCACTTCCCAGATCCTCACAAAATGATTTAAAGATGTGATGGTTCAAAGCACGCCCCCGATCCAGTTGATGATCTTCACACAAGTATCAAGGACTTTCTTCAAATTTGGAGGCAATGTTTTTGATGACAAAGCATACCGATGAAGAAAACAATGGGTAACTTGCAAGTCTGGAATCGCCTTTTTCATCAATGCAGGTGCCAGAAGGGGCCATGAGAAGGCCTTGGCGGTCAGGATTAAGGAAAATCCTAAGGCATTCTACTAGTATGTGAAGAGTAAGAGCATAAGACATGAAAGAATAGGATCAATCAAGTGTGACAGTGGGAAAGTGTGTACGGAACTGGAGGGAATAGCAGAGGTACTTAATGAATACTTTACTTCAGTATTGTCTTTCAATATTTTTATTAATATTATATAAATTGCATGAATACAAATACAAAATTCATAAGAATACAAGTAATACGAATTACATTACATTTAAATCACAGTAATATGATCACAGTATCCCATACTCCAAATCAATCATGTAGAAAAAAATATTGAATTATGAAATGGAATGAAAAAAAAAACATTTTGGTTTATTGAGAGTCTCTCTCTCGAATCCCATCTTTTCTAATTTTTTTAAAAACTATCTTCAATTGACCTATCTTTTAAAGAATGGGATAGATTGGCTATTAAACAATTTCAGGATTTGTTTGATAGAGGGAATCTCTCCTCTTTTGTGCAACTTTCAACAAAATTTAACTTTTCCAATACTCACTTTTTTGACACTTACTGATTAGAGATTTTTTAAGATCCCAACTGCATACATTTCCTACAAGCCCAGATAAGAATACAATAGATACAATTTTTAATCTGAAACCTTTTGACAACAGTTCAATATCTTACATTTACATTTTATCTCTGTAACCCTTACCCAACAGGCTGGTATATGTCTAGGGGAAAAAGGAGATCCATCCACTCACCAACCCACCTCCCGTACACGCAGGTGCTGTGAGAGTCGAGTTTTATGCCTCGCGGCCGCCAACAGTGTCAAACCCACAAAAAATACCTTTATGACATACACTTTAAAGAGTTTACTAAAATTAAAAGAGTAGTAGGCAATACAATATATATGCAAGGTAAACAAACAAAAAGGCGTCAACTTATCAAAGTTCAGTCTGTTTAGTGCACATCGTTGGAGCTCAATCAACGAACCATTCGACCCCTCGTCGCTTGCCTCCGACCTCCACGTTTTCGCCCCTAGGACCACGCCCGGGGGTCTTCCGAGCAGTGCAGCACACATCCACCTTCCTTGACGTCTTCCTCCCGCCAAAAAAAACCCGCGAAAACCCCTCCCCCAAGTTCCCAGCCTCACAAGACAAAATAACATTTCCCATTGATTAACAAATGATTACAATGACCATATCAGCCATTCTAAAGCGAAACAACGGCAAGAAAAATACTTATCCGACAAAGAAACATTCCTACTTGTAACAAACCAAAGAGGCCATTTTGAGTCACATACACAGGACATTGTACATTCTCTCCCCACCAGCAAATGTCATGCCCTCATGGCATTACTGGAGTTCCCCAAAGCTTCTTGCAACACACAAAACCCAACCCAGGTGCAGAAAGCAATGACATAACTACCCAGAGCAGTAGAAATCACACTCGGTTCTCCCGGTACCACATATGTCAACCACTTCAGGAGGCGCCTAATCCTCTGAGATCTCCATACCTCCTGCCCCACTGGGCTCCCTCTTCACCTGCGAACCCACTGTCTCGGGCACCCCAGGTCTACCTGACAGACTCGCACCCCCTTCCTCACAGGGGTCCTCCCTCACCTGAGATCTCTCCGGCTCACGCTCAGGTTCCACCTTCTCTCCCACCAATGTAGGCTGCCTCTCCATCTGACCCTCAAGATCTTCCCTCCTCTCACCCAATTCAGTATGGGAAGGGCCAGGAGCCTCCTCTCCTGGTACTGGAGCACCAGCGAATGGGAACAGGGCCCACTCATCTGAGTCGTCCTTTTCCGAATCGGTATCCATTCCCGGGTGAGGGACCCGTCCCCGCTCTTCAGCAGCAGGCTCTTCCCGTTCTCCGCGCCCTCGCAGAGTCCTTGTACTGGGCGTAACCTCTCACTCAGGCTCCTTATCCACCTGCACCGCTTGACCCAGGGGCAGCAGGTGATTCCGATGGAGTACCTTGATAGGCCCTTTTCCATCTTCAGGTTTCACCCGGTAAACTGGTAGATTCGGCATCTGGCTCTCTATTACATAGGGGCTGGCCGTCCATCGATCTGCCAACTTGTGCTTACCAGGGAGTCCCAAATTCCGTAAAAGAACCTGGTCACCCGGTAATAATTTAGCAAACTTCACCTTTGATCATATCTCATCTTATTCTGATGATACAAAGATGGGTGAAGGGGTTGGTAGTGCTGAGGAAGTAATGCAATTGCAGCAGGATTTAGACAAATTGGAAGAATGGGCAAAAAAGTGGCAGATAGAATACAGTGTTGGGAAGTGTATGATAATGCATTTTGGTAAAGGGAACAATAGTGTGGACTATTATCTAAATGAGAAGAAAGTTCAAACACAGAGGTGCAGAGGGACTTAGGAGCCCTCGTGGAAGACTCCCAGAAGGTTAATTTACAGGCTGAATCTGTGATAAAGAAGGCAAATACAATTTTGGCATTTATTTCAAGGGGAATAAAATGTAAAAACAAATAGATAATGCTAAGTCATTATAAGACACTGGACAGGCCACTCTTGGAGTATTGTCAATAGCTTTGGGTCCCATATCTCAGAAGGGATGTGTTGGTATTGGAGAGATTCTAGAGGAGGTTCATGAGGATAATTCTGGGAATGAAGAGGTTAACATATGAGGAGTGTTTGGCAGCTTTGGGCCTGTATTCACTGGTATTTAAAAGAATGCACAGAGATCTCATTGAAAGCTACTGAATGTTGAAAGGACTAAATAGGATGGATGTGGAGAGGATGTTTCCCATGATGGGGTATCCAGAACTAAAGGGCACAGTCTCAAAACTGAGGGGCAATCCTTTAGAACAGAGGTAAGAAGGAATTTTTTTATCCAGAGAGTGGTAAGTATGTGGAATGTTCTGCCACAGACTGCAGTGGAGGCTAAGTCTGTGGGTATATTTAAGATGGAAGATGATCGCTTCCTGCTCGGTCAGGGCATCAAAGGACACAGCAAGAAGGCAGGTGTATGGGGTTGAATGGATCCGGGATCAGCCATGATGGAATGGCAGAGCAGACTCAATGGGCTGAATGGCCTAATCCTGCTCCTCTGTCTTATGGTCTTTCCTCCAATTACCTTAAAGTTATGCCCCTTTAATAATCAGTGATAATAGTGTAACACTTATCCAAAAGGTTGGTATATGTCTAGGGTGGGGGTCGGCAACCCGCGGCTCCGGAGCCACATGTGGCTCTTTTACGTCTGTGCTGCGGCTCCCTGTTGCTTTGGGAAATAATTGGTTGTGGCGACCCTTTTCCTGGCACATCCGAACCGACTCACAATTAGATAGCCTACGGTGGTTTGCGAGCACAGCTTTGGAGCCTCTGCGCCACGGGGGGCCGGTTGAGGGAGGCTTAAAAGTGAGGCTGAAGATTTCGAATGAAGTTTTTTCCTTCGACTGCAGTTACCGACTCCGTGTCGTAATTTTAGCGCTGCGTGTAGCACACCGCTACATAGTCAGTATTTAATTAAAATGTATTTTATGTTGGTTTGTTAGTTTTTGAAATGTAAATCTAAATTTGAAGATTATGGTGATCTTGTACAATCTGAATAAGAGGTTGTGGCGACCCATTTCCTGACACATCCGAACCGGCTCACAATTAGCCAGCGTTCAGGCTAAGGGAGATAGCCTACGGGGGTTTGTGAGTACGTGTCTTTTGCAGCATCCGCGCCCATGGGGGGCGGGTTGAGGGATGCTTAAAAGCAAGGCTGTTTAGTTCGAATAAAGCTATCTTTGACTGCAGTTTACTGACTGCGTGTAGCACACCGCTACAACGTGTTTTTATCGCTGGCTGTCCAGAGGGGAGGTGCTGAAACGCTTTGTCGCGTGTCTGGAAGAAGTGAAAACTTTCCTGGGCAGCAAAGGGCTCAACTTTCCTGAGCTGGAACAGCCAGAGTGGCTGGAAAAGCTACACTTCATGGTAGACATGACAGCGCACCTGAACACGCTGAACACAGCTCTTCAACGGGGTAAGGACGTACAGCCCTGCACATGTTGGAGGATGTTTTGGCATTCGAGCGCAAGTTGACATTGCTTGCCAGAGATTTACAGAAAGGCACATTGTCTCACTTCCACAATTTGAGAGAGTTCAAACAAGGTCACAACATGATAAATTCGGAGTATTTACATTCTGCAATCATCGCAATGCAAACATCGTTTGGGAAACGCTTCTGTGAGTTCAGAGAGGAAAAAAACACATTATCCTTCCCGGTCACTCCCCTAAGCATCGATCCATCCCTACTGAATACGACTGCATTGTCAGGTGAGAGTCAACCTGACCAAGTATGATAAATATTTTAATTGCCTATTATTTTACGTTTTCATTGTTCAGTGAAATAGTCCTTTTATTTTTCAGGTTGACAGCTGGCTGACGTTATTTTTGGTTTGCTGCTGGCGGCAAATTTAAGTTTGGCGTTTTTCATAAATACAAGAAGGACTCAAATAGACGTTGAGTATTTTACTTAAAAGTAACCTTCAACCCAACGTCTTTTTTTCGGAGTTCAAAATGTTTTTGTTGCATGCAGAAATGTAATTTCGTTTTCTCTGCAGGAGTTCATCAATTTCATAAATGCAACACATTATAGTTTGTTTATACATAGCATAAAGGCAAAACAAAACGTTGTATGCAGTGTTATTTCATTTTAAATGTCAAACGGGTTTTGCGGCTCCCAGTGTTTTCTTTTCTGTGGGAAACTGGTCCAAGTGGCTCTTTCAGTGGTAAACGTTGCTGACCCCTGGTCTAGGGGAAACAAAGTTCCAGCAACTCACCAACCCACCTCCCATACACGCAGGTGCTGTGAGAATCGAGTTAATGCCTGCGCCTGCCAACAGTATCAAACCCACAACAAATACCGTTATGAAATACACTTTAAAGAGTTTACTAAAATTAAAAGAGTAGTAGGCAATACAATATATATATATAAGGAAAAAAACAAAATGCGCCAACTTATCAAAGTTCAGTCAGTGTAGTGCACATCGTTGGAGCTCAATCAACGAACCAATCGACCCATCGGGCCGTCGCACCTGGGACCACCGCGGTGGTCTTACGAGCAGTCCAGTACACGTCCACCTTCCTCGGCGTCTTCCTCCCGACTCCCCTCACACCAAAAACCTGCGAAAACCCCTCCCCCAAGTTCCCAGCATCACAAGACACAATAACATTCCCCATTGATTAACAAATGAATACAATTACCATATCAGCCATTCTAAAGCGAAACACTTATCTGACAAAGAAGCATTCCTGCTCATAACAAACCAAAGAGGCCATTTTGAGTAACATACCCAGGACATTGTACATTCTCTCCCCACCAGCAAATGTCATGCCCTCATGGCATTACTAGAGGTCCCCAAAGCTTCTTGCAACACACAAAACCCAACCCAGGTGCAGAAAGCAGTGACATAACTACCCAGAGCAGTAGAAATCACACTCGGTTCTCCCGCTACCACATATGTCAACCACTCCGGGGGGGCGCCTAATCCTCTGAGATCTCCATACCCCTTCTGCCCCACTGGGCTCCCTCGTCACCCGCTAACCCACTGTCTCGGGCACCCCAGGTCTACCTGACAGACCCGCACCCCCTTCCTCACAGGGGTCCTCCCTCACCTGAGATCTCTCCGGCTCACGCTCAGGTTCCACCCTCTCTCCCACCAATGTAAGCTGCCTCTCCATCTGACCCTCAAGACCTTCCCTCCTCTCACCCAATTCAGTATGGGAAGGGCCAGGAGCCTCCTCTCCTGGTACTGGAGCACCAGCGAATGGGAACAGGGGTCACTCATCTGAGTCGTCCTCTTCCGAATCGGTATCCATTCCCAGGTGAGGGACTCGTCCCCGCTCTTCAGCAGCAGGCTCTTCCCTTTCTCCGCGCCCTCGCAGAGTCCTTGTACTGGGCGTAACCTCCCACTCAGGCTCCTTATCCACCTGCACCGCTTGACCCAGTGGCAGCAGGTGATTCCTATGGAGTACCTTGATAGGCCCTTTTCCATCCTCGGGTTTCACCCGGTAAACTGGCAGGTTCGGCATCTGGCTCTCTATTACATAGGGGCTGGCCGCCCATCGATCTGCCAACTTGTGCTTACCAGGGAGTCCCAAATTCCGTAAAAGGACCTGGTCGCCCGGCAATAATTGGATAAACTTCACCTTTCGGTCATACCGCAACTTATTCCTCTGATTTTGTTTGGTAGCCGCTGCCTCGGCCAACTCGTACGCCCGTTGTAACTCCCTCTTCATGTCGGACACGTACTTTAGATAGGACTTCCCGGGTAATTTACCCACTCCACCCCCAAAACACACGTCAATGGGCAACCTCGCTTCCCACCCGAACATCAGATAATAGGGCGAATACCCTGTAGCATCATTGAGAGTACAATTGTAACAGTGAACCAATTGTCCAATATGACGACTCCACCTGCTTTTCTGCCCAATCTCCAGCGACCCGAGCATATCCAACAGGATCCTGTTGAATCTCTCTGGCTGAGGGTCTCCCTGTGGGTGGTAAGGGGTAGTCCTGGATTTCTCAACCCCAAGCATAGTCAGTAATTCCTGGATAAGGCGGCTCTCAAAGTCCTGCCCCTGATCACTATGGATTCACCTGGGAAGGCCGAAATGAACAAAGTACTTCTCCCATAACACCTTCGCCACTGTCGTCGCCTTCTGATCCTTGGTGGGAAATGCCTGAGCATAGCGAGTGTAATGATCGGTGATGACTAATACATTCGTGGTGTTGCTGGTGTCAGGCTCAATGGACAGGACATCCGTACATACCAGGTCCAGAGGTCCCGCACTCTGCAAGTGCGACAGTGGAGCCGCCAACGCTGGCAGGGTCTTCCTCTGGATGCAACGACTGCATCCCCTACAGTATTCTTCAACGTCCCCCCTCATCCGAGGCCAGTAGAACCGGTCTTTGAGTAATCCATAGGTCTTTTCCACCCCCAAGTGTCCAGAATCATCATGTAAGGCCTGGAGTACAGCCTGGCGATACTCCTCCGGCAGGACCAGTTGCCAACCGCGGGGTTGGTCCGGAGGCGTCGTTACCCGGTAATCAGTTGGTCCATTTTCAATAGTATGTCTGCAGAAGTTTGTTAAAGTATTTGGTGACCATAATACCTTAAGACATAAGAACAGAATTAGACTGTTCAGCCCATCGATTCTGCTCCACCATTTGATTTACACATAGTGGCTACTTTATTAGGTACTTCCTGTACCTATTACCCTTTACCTAATAAAGTGGCTACTTTATGTTCTTCATGTTCTTATGCTGCTGTGCTCATCCACTTCATGTTGTAACATGTGGTTATTTGAGTCACTGTCGCCTTCCTGTCAGCTTGAACCAGTCTGGCCAGTCTCCTCTGACCTCTTTCATTAACAAGCATTTTCACCTACAGAATTGCCGCTCACTAGATGTTTTTAATTTGGTTTTCACACCATTTTCACACAGTTGTGTGTGAAAATCCCAGTAGATCAGCAGTTTCTGAGATACTCAACCCACCCCATCTGGCACCAACATGGTCAAAGTCACTTAGATCACATTTTTCCCCATTCTGATGTTTGGTTTGATTAACAAATGAACCTCCTGACTATGGCTACATAGTTTTATGCATTGAGTTGCTGCCATGTGATTCGCTGATTAGATATTTGCATTAACAAGCAGCTGTACTGATACTGGATGCCCTCTTAAGGACATCCACTCTTCCCAGTACTGCAACATTTTCCTACTCAGTCCTGGCAACCTGCCTTCTGCCCTCCCTATCTATTCTGGACACCTTGTTTATCTGACAGTTTATAATGCATGTATCACACCCAGTCCTGTCAGTTTGCCAGGGGAGGGTTAAGATAAAGCTGCCTAACTTTGTTATCTGATAACTAAATATTGCCTTATATTATGTGTGGGGTGTGGAGACAGAGAATTTGGGAAGTCTCAAGTACAATGAAAATACTCCTGCACCAAGCAGTCATGCCCCACCACTTATCAATGGAACAACTGTGACATCAGAGTTGCAAGTGAGAATGGCTTTACAGCAGACTTCTCAGAGAAGTGCCAGAGGAAATAGGTGGGCTCCAGTTAATATTTTTGGCAGCTTTATAAATACAGGAGCATAGACTGCCTTGCATTTAGCAGACTACAGCTTCAAGCAGGCAATTCTAAATGGACTAGCCCAGGCTCTGTTCTATGGAGTTAGTCAGTGAGTCCTCAGAATAGGGGAAACCTAAGGGATCTAAAGAGGTGGACAGATAAGTAGCAAAATGGGAAAGATAGAGGCATACAATATTAGAAATAAGAAGGGTTCAAGTGGGAGAATGTAGTGAATAAGGAGGACTTGTGGAACAGAAAGGTGAGAAAAGATGGTGAGAGGGAGGGAGAGAGTGACAGACAGGAATTGATGGGAAGGAAGCAAAGGTCACCAAGAGAAAGAGAGAAGAAGAAGGTAGAGGCAGAGCAGAGAGAGAAAAAGGAAGACAATGTCAGGGGACAGTAGCAGGTGGAAAGAGATACTGAGAAAGCAAGAGTGATAGAGGAGAGAGAGAAAGGCATGAGATAACAAGAGTGAGTAAAAGGAGAAGCAAAACAGAACAAAGCAACGAACATGAGAGACAGGCAAGATACAGAGCAGAGTAGAGAGTTAAAGTGTTATAGGAATGGAGAGAAAAGCAAAAGACAAGAGTGAAAATGAAGAGGATTCAGAGTGACATGGATTAGGTGAGAAAAAACAAGAATGAAAGTGATCTCAATGGGCGAAGGGAAGAGAAAGAAGAGAATGCTTGAACTTGGGTGTGGGGGTGTTAAAACGTGGATTTGAGTGATGGGGTGAGAGTTACTGGGATGCAATGTGTGAGTGTAGAGGGAGTGATTTCATGGGCTGTGCTGTCTGAGTGAGAGGAATAGTTCATGTGTGTGTTTTAGTGACTTTTCATGGGCTGTAGAGTGAAGTATTTATGAGGAACTGTAATGTGAAGGGTTAACTTACCTGCTGGTCGAATGCCACCATGCTGGTCACTGACTGGCCCATTCAAAGGACATGGCAGCTCTCTCCCATTGTTGTGCTTTCATGCCATGGCACCGTCTTCCATTTTCAGGCACCCCTGGACGCTCTGTTTCTTGTTGCCAGAGGCTTCCTTCAGACTTGGTCATGACCAGGCCTGAAGAACCACTGGGAAAATGTGCTGCAGTTAGGAGGCCATGGATGCACACTGAGAGAAGTACCTGTTTGTTGAATGTTTAGATTTGCAGTTGTGTAACTTGGTGGGGGACGGAGTGGGTGGGAGGGGGTGCTTAATGAAGTACATGTTTGAGTTAGAAATGTTATTGAATATTTAGTGTGTTATTTTTGTAACTTAGGGAGCTTAGCTGAACACTTGTTTGACTTAGATGCTTGGTTGAGTGTGTCACTTTTTTATAAGTCAATGCGCTTACTTGCAATTCAGTTTTTTCTGTCCCATTTACTGAATCTGCGAATTTGCCTCCACGTAACAGAGACAGAGTCAGGTCAGGTAAAAGAGAGCTGATTGTTATGTAAAAATTGCAAACTTTCAGTATTTCTTTTGCCATTGTTCTTTATTTCTGAAGAACACAAGTAGTGATAACAAAGCACAGGATATCATTATTATAATTACGCCAGCAATCTATATCTGCATCTTTTTCAAAACCACTGTTATACTCTTACAGTATGTATATTCCAACATGATTAGTTTTTGCACAGTTTAGTTTACACAAAAGCCATTCCTTCCCCACCCCGATTAGATTTCTCTTTACCACTGTGTGTTTGGCTTTGGATTGGGACAGAAAAAACTTTCCCACAGATAGAAACACATTGCATTTGTATTGATACCTGGAAATCCAATGGTAATTTTCAAAAGTTAGTCAGACCAGATTTCATACTGAGCTAATACAACACAGTTGTTTTGGCTGACCTATCATGACTGTTACATTCTCAACCCCACCCATCCACTGACAAATGTGAGATCCTCAGCGGAAGCCAATGCCTCATTCAGCAGTCACACGGTTTCCTTCCCATTCATTTAAGTAGAAGTGGTCAAGCAGGTTTCTGCCCAGAATAGGACACCCTCCCTGTTCTGATCTTCCCCTTTGTTTACCTCCACCCATTTTTCCTCTCAATCTCACATCCTGGCAGAGAACACTTTCAGCTGCACAGTTCTGCTCAGCCAGCAGAACTGCTTCTATTTACATTCCTTAGCAATAGCAGCAGTTATCACAAACACAAGAGACTGCCCAGATGCTGGAAACACAGAACAACACACACAAAATGCCAGAGGAACACAGCAGGTCAGGCAGCATCTATGGATAAGAATAAAGAGCTGCTCTAGCATTTTGTGTGTGTTGCAGCAGGTATCACTCTGTTTTTGACACAAGAGAGTGCAGATGCTGGAATTTGGGATAACAAACAATATAGGTCAGGCAGCCTTGGCAGAAGCAGAAAGATTGACGTTTTGGGTGGAGAACTTGCATCAGAACTGAGAGGGTAGAGGGGAGCTAGCCATCATAAAGAAGTGAGAGGGAGGGGTGCAGGCTGGTAGGCAAAAATATGAGATGGAGCTAGGGGAAGGGTAGTTAGAGACGAGAAGTTAGCAGGCAATAATAGGAACCAGATAAGTGAGGAATGATGGGAAATTCAACCAGATAGGGTAGGCGTCAAGAAAGTTATGACAAAGGGGAAGAAAACAAGACAGATAGGTCTGTGAGTGAAGGGAAGGTGGAACCAGGTGGGGAAGGATGGTGTCTGGATACCCGGGGGGGGGGTTCAGAATGGAAAAGGTGAACAGAAGGACAGACCACAGGTGAATTGGTTGAAGTGGAATAGGAATATGGGGGAGTGGGTTACCTGAAATGTTCAGACCATTGGGTTTAAAGACGAAATATGAGGTGACATTCTCCTAGTTTGTGTTTGGCCTCACTGTGGCAGTGGAAAAGGCCGAGGACAAGCAGGTGATTGTGGGAATGAGGGTTGGGGGTGTGGGGTTTGAAATGACATTGCACCAGAAGCTCAAGCTAGCTGTTTATCACTTTGTTGTCTCACCAGGTTGCCAAACCACAGTGTAGCCTTTCAATCTAGGAGAGGTCCATGTAGATCACTGCTGACAGCAGAACATCTTGGGGGTGTTTACTAGAAAGGGTTAAGCATATCAGCTATCGAAATCCTTTTAGTTAAATGAGAGTCAGATTCAGTCATAGATATGTGATAACACACGTGCTAATGAGCGCAAGAAGAGCATGATCAGGCATATTAATGCATGGCTGAGAGGCTGGTGTAGTGAGCAGGGTCCCTGGATCATTGGGGTCTCTTCTGGGGGAGGTAGGATCTGTATAAAAAGGACAGGTTATACATGAACACAGAGAGGTCCAATATCCTAGCAGGCAGGTTTAATACAGCTGTTCGGGAAGGTTTAAATTAATTTGGCAGGGGGATGGGAAGCAGAGTGATATGGCTGAGGAAGGGGAAAACAGAAATAAATCAAAGATAGTGTGCAACAGAGATGATAGAAAGGACAGGCAAGAGATGAGGCATAATCACATCCAGTGGGATGAGTTACAGGGCAATAGAGGTGTGGTGCAGATAAAACAGAAAACAACAAATACCGGACTGAAAATTTTATATTTGAATACATGCAGCATAAGAAATTAAATGGACGATCTTGAAATTCAGCTACAGATTGGCAAGTATGACATTGTGGCCATCTCGGAAACTTGGCTAAAGGATGGCTGCCATTGGGAGCTGACATCCAAGGATATACAATGTATCGGAAGGATATGTTAGTAGGTAGATTGGGTGGTGTGGCCCTGTGTATAAGAAATAATATTACATCATTAGAAAGGGATGACATAGGATCGGAAGGTGTAGAGACTCTATGGGTTGAGTTAAGAAATTACAAGGGTAAAAGGATTCTAATGACAGTTGTATACAGGCCTCCAAACAGCAGCTGGGATGTGAATTACAAATTACAACAGGAGATAGAAAAGGCATGTCAGAAAGACAATCATTGGGGATTATCATATAGATTGTGAAAAACAGGCCTGTACTGGACTTCAAGAGAGAGAATTTGTAGAATGTCTAAGGGATGGATTTTTAGAACAACTTTTTAGCCACTAGAGGATCAGCTGTGCTGGATTGGGTGTCGTGCAATGATCCGGAGCTGATAAGAGTGCTTAAGGTTAAGGAACCCTTAGGGAACAGTGATCACAATACAATCGAGTTCACATTGAAATTTGAGAGGGAAAAAAATAAAATCAAATATGTCAGCATTTCAGTGGAATAAAGGAAATTACAATGGCATGAGAGGGGAATTGGCCGAAGCTGACTGGAAAAGGACATTTGCAGGAAGGACAGCAGAACAGCAAAGTCTGGAGTTCCTGCAAAAATTGAGGGAAGTGCAAGACAGATATATTCCAAATAAAAAATAAATTTTTGAATGGAAGTAGGACACTACTGTGGCTGAAAAGTGAAGTCAGAACCAAAGCAAAAGGAAACCAAAGCGAATGGGAAGATAGAGATTTGGGAAGCTTTTAAAAACTTGCAGAAGTTAACTAAGAAGGTCAATACATTAGGAGGGAAAAGATGAACTATGAAAGGAGGCTGGCGACTAATATCAAAGATGTTGGAAAATGTATGGTCATGCACTTTGGTGGAAGAAATAAATGAGCTGACTAATATTTAGATAGGCAGAGAATTCAAAATGCAGAGATGCAAAAGGACTTGGGAGTCCTTGTGCAGGATACCCTTCAGGTTGAGTTGGCTGTGAAGAAGGCAAATGCAATGTTGGAATTCATTTCTAGAGCTATAGAATATAAGAGCAGGGATGTGATGTTGAGGGTCCATAAGGCACTCGTGAGACCACACTTGGAGTATTGTGTGCAGTTTTGGGCTCCTATTTTAGAAAGGAAAAACTGACATTGGAGAGGGTTCAGAGAAGATTCACGAGAATGATTCCAGGAATGAAAGGGTTACTGTATGAGGAACGTCTGGCACCTCTTGGGCTGTATTCCCTGGAGTTGAGGGGAATGAGGGGGATCTCATAGAAACATTTTGAATGTTAATAGGCATGAACAGGTTAGATATGGCAAAGTTACCTATGGTAGGGGAGTTCAGGACAAGAGGGCATGACTTCGGAATTGAAGGACATCCATTTAGAACAGAGATGCGGAGAAATTACTTTAGACAGTAAATCTGTGGAATTTGTTGCCATAAGCGGCTGTGCAGGTCAAGCCATTGGGTGCATTTAAGGCAGAGATAGATAGGTTCTTGATTAGCCAGGGCATCAAAGGGTATGGGGAGAAGGCAGGGGATTGGAGATGACTGGAAGAAATGGATGATTGAATGGAGGAGCAGAATCGATGGCTGAATGGCCTACTTCTGCTCTTACACCTTATGGTCTAATGGTTTTATATCAGAAGCAGGAGAAGGCTACTCGGTCCCTTGACACTGTTGCTCTGTGTCTGATCTGATTGTAACCCCAACTTCAGATTCCCATCCACCCCTGCTAATATTTCACCTCCTTGATGTGCAAGCATATGCAGCACAATATTCAAAGACTCTGTTTCCGCCACTGTTTGAGGAAGAGAATTCCAAAGACTCACAGCTCTCTGAAAGAAAAAAATAAATAGTGCTGCTCGCAGGGGTGGGGAGTGGTTAAATTAGAGTTGCGGGGGATGGAAACCAGAATGCCAGAGCAGACAGTGGAGACCTTGTTGGAGGAAGATGTTGTTATACCTACATACAAAGTCAGGAACCAAAAGGTTGAGCATGGTGGGACTAATGTTCCAAGCTGCATATATTTCAATGTGAAAAATATTATAGGAAAAGTGGATGAGCTCAGGGCATGGATCTGCACATGGAATTATGAGATTGTAGCCATTGGCTGTAAGAGGGACAAGACTGGCAGTTCAATATTCTGGGGTTCCGTTGTTTTAAATGTGATAGAGTAGGTGGAGGGGTGGCATTACAAGTCAAGGAAAATTGTCACAGCAATACTCAGACAGCACAGACTGGGGATCTTGTTCAGTGAGGCTTTATTGGTGGAATTGGGGTATTATAGACCCCCAACAGTCCGTGGGATTTAGAGGAGCAAATTTGTAGAGAGATCGCAGACTGTTGCAAGAAGCATAAAGTTGTGATAGTAGGTAATTTCAACTTTCCACATGTTGACTGGGATTCCATACTGTAAAAGGGCTGGATGGGAAAGAGTTTGTCAATTGTGTTCAGGAAAGTTTCCTTCATGAAAGTACATAGAAATCCCAACTAGAGCGAGAGCAATGCTTGACCTGTTGGCAGGGAACAAGCCCATAAGACCATAAGTTATAGAAGTAGGATTAGGCCATTTGGTCCATCAAATCTGCTCTGCCATTTCATTATGGTTGATCCAATTTTCTTCTCAGCCCCAGTCACCTGCCATCTCCCTGTATCCCTCTTGCCCTGACCAATCAAGAATCTATCAACTTCTGCCCTAAATATACATAAAGGCTTCACCTCCACAGCTGCCTGTGGCAAAGAATTCCACAGATTCACCCCTCTCTGGTTAAAGAAATTCCACCTCATCTCTGGTTTAAAAGGACTCCCCTCTATTCTGAGGCTGTGTTCTCTGATCTTAGATTTTCTCACCATAGAACCATCCTCTCCACATCCACTCTAATAAGGCCTTTCGCTATTCAGTAAATTTCAATGTGGTCACCCCTCATTTTCAGAATTCTAGCGAATACAGGCCCAGGGCTATCAAACATTCTCATATGACAAGCTATCCAATCCTGGAATCATTTTCGTGAACCTCCTTTTGAACCCGCTCCAGTTTCAACATGTCCTTTCTAAGGTAAGGGGCCCAGATCTGCTACAATACTCCAAGTGAGACCTCACCAGTGCTTTATAAAATCTCAACATTACATCCTTGCTTTTATATTCCAGTCCTCTTGAAATGAATGCCAACATCGTATATGCCTTCTTCACTACAGATTCAACGTGCAAATTAACCTTTAGGAAATCCTGCACAAGGACTCCCAAGTCCCTTTGCACCTCAGCTTTTTTTTAGAAAATAATCAATCCTTCAATTTCTTCTACTAAAATGCATGACCATTCGCTTCCCAACACTGTTCCCAACATCTGCTACTTCTTTGCCCAATCTCCTTGTCTAAGTCCTTCTGTAGTCTCTCTACTTCCTCAGAATTACCTGCCCCCTCCATCTATCTTTGTATCGTCTGCAAATTATGCAACAAAGTAATCAATTCCATCATCCAAATCATTGAAATATGAATTAAAAAGAATTGGTCCCAATACAGACCCCTGAAAATCACTAGTCTTAGGCAGCCAACCAGAAAAGGCTCCATTTATTCCCACTCTTTGCCTTGTGCCAATCAACCACTGCTTTATTCATGCTAGAATCTTTCCTGTAATACCATGGGCTCATAGCTAGTTAAGAATGAGACAGAGCAGGTGACAGAAATTAGTGGAGGGGAATATTTTGCATCTAGCAATCATTGACTAAGTTTTTGAGGATATTGGGGATGCAGGGGTTAATGACCTTCAAGGACTTCGTACTCTGTTAGCATAAGTTGCATCTTTTGTTTTTGCTTCGTGCAGATATGAGGTTGTGGAATTGTTAAACTACTTCTTTGTTTCAATCAAGGACAGAACTGTTTGATTCTGTAGAGTAACAGACGTGTGTGTGTCTGATAAAAACTCCGAGGCTGACTACTAAGAACTGGAAAATAACTCCATATATGGATAATAATGGCCTCCTCCAACTGTATAAATGTTGCTGTATGTAACTTGATGATTGATGTACCATCAATAACTCTCTCTGAGACGTAAAGGTGATATATCGGCTTTTATTAACTGGAAGAAGGAACAAGCAGTGGTTGACCACTATACTACATCCTGGAGACTGAGAGGCCGGGCTCAGACCTCAATCGCCTTTATGCAGGGGTCTGTGGGAGGAGCCACAGGAGCAGTCAGCAGAGGGGCGTGTCCAGACAGGTCTATGTAGTTCACCACATTCACCCCCCCCCCCCTTTGTTTTAAAAGAGTCCCCATGTGGCGAAGTTTCTTACAGGTTAAGTCTATCAGGTGGTCAAATCTGTCGCTGCGATCTACGTAGCACTGGCTGTGATTGCACAGATGCCGGTGGTGGTGCTTGCACCGCAGACGGAGGTTGTGCTGGTTCTGGCCTGACTGGAGGTGTCAGTGATCCCTCACACGTGTGCAAGGCGCCTGGTATATACTCGTATGAGATGCCCGGTATATGAGTGTCATGAGGAGTCTGTGTAGGGCTCGGTGTGCGCGGTGTCACCTCAGGTACAGGGTTCATAGTTACCGTGGAGTGTTTGGGGTAGTGGTCTGCTGCTCCTGCGGGCGCCAGGTCGCGGACGGAGACCGTGTCCTCTCGCCCATCAGGTAAGACCACGTAGGCATACTGGGGGTTCGCATGTAGAAGGTGAACCCTCTCAACCAGCGGGGAGTATTTATTACTCCTCACGTTTCCGGAGCAGCACTGGCCCTGGGGACATCAGCCAAGCTGGCAGGGTGGTCCCAGTGACAGACTTCCTGGGAAAAGAGAATAGGCGCTCGTGAGGGGTGGCATTGGTGGACGTACATAACAGGGAGTGGATAGAGTGGAGTGCCTCAGGGAGGACCTCCTGCCATCGAGAAACCGGCAACCCTTTTGACTTGGGCTAAAAGTGTGGCCTTCCACACTGTGGCATTCTCCCTCTCCACCTGTCCATTTCCCTCTATCACTGTGGATGTAGCAGGGATATCCGAACAGAGTGAAGAGCTGGTGCAGGGCTTTTATGACGGACGTGGTAGTGGTGTCGGGGCAGGGGATGGCAAAGGGGAACCGCGAGTACTCGTCGATAATATTGAGAAAATAGACATTGCGGTTGGTGGAGGGAAGGGGGCCCTTAAAGTCAACACTCAGTCGCTCAAAAGGGCGGGTGGCCTTGACAAGTTGCGCCGTTTCAGGACGGTAGAAGTGCGGTTTGCACTCGGCGCAGATTTGGCAGACCCTGGTCATCGTCCTGATGTCCTCCAGGGAGTACGGCAGGTTCTGAGCTTTCACGAAATGTTAAAATCGGGTGACCCCCGGATGGCAAAGATGTGCATGTATAGTTGGTCAAGCTGTGCGCTGGCACATGTTCCTCGGGATAGGGCATCGGGGGTCTCATTGAGCCTTCCAGGCCGGTACAGGATATCATAGTTGTAGGTGGAGAGTTCTATTCTCCACGGCAAAATTTTGTCATTTTTGATTTTGCCCCGCTGTTGGTTGCTGAACATGAACGCAACTGAGTGCTGGTCGGTCAGCAAGGTGAACCTTTTGCTGGCGAGATAGTGCCTCCAGGGCTTCTTTCTCCACCGCAGAGTGCCGAATTTCAGAGCCTTGAAGGGTACGAGAAAAGAATGCTACTGGCCTGCCTGCCTGATTGAGGGTAGCAGCAAGCGCGAAATCGGAGGCGTTACTCTCTACTTGGAAGGGAATGGTCTCATCCACCACATGCATCGTTGCTTTGGCAATGTCCTCTTTAATGCAGCTGAAGGCCGCGCAGGCCTCAGCAGCGAGGGGAAGAGTGGTAGTCTTGACCAGGGGTCGGGCCTTGTCTGCGTAATGGGGGACCCATTGGGTGTAATAGGAAAAAAAACCCAGGCACCGTCTGAGGGCTTTGAGAGTGGTGGGAAGAGGGAAGGGTCGGGATCAGGGCCAATGACCCTGTTTTCCACGACATACCCAAGGATAGCGAGTCGGGTGGTTCCAAACACACACTTGACCCTGTTATAAGTAAGGTTTAGGGCTTCGGCCAATTGGAAAAATCGTTGGAGGTTGGTGTTGTGATCCGGCCAGTTGCGACCACAGATGGTGATATTATCCAGATAGGAAAATGTGGCCTTCAGTCGGTACTGGTCAACCATCCGGTCCATTTCCCTCTGGAAGACAGAGACACCAATTGTGACACCAAATGGGACGCGCAGGAAGTGATAGAGCCTGCCACCCGCCTCGAAGGCGGTGTAGGGGCAGTCCTCTGGGCAGATGGGGAGCTGGTGATAAGCGGATTTCAGATCTATTGTCGAGTACACCTTGTACTGAGCTATCTGGTGTTACATACCCCGTAATTGGGTCACTTACCAGCAAAGATAGAGAGATCCGTTGAAGTCTGATGGTACTATTTTAACAGTATTTATTGGTAAAAATACACAAAAATAATATCAATGCTAACATACAGATACTATACATCGTCAATACTAGATCAAAAGGTGCGGGTATAATAATAATCAATAAGAAATAGCTCTATCGTTGTCTAGCGGATAATGTATTGTCCGATGGAAATATAAAAGTCACTTTAGTTCATTCAGGTTGGAGTCAAGAGAGAGAGATTTTGGAACTTGCAAGAGTTTCCTTTTTTTCTGATGTCGATCCTTCGAAATGTCGTTGGTGTCCTTTTCCTTTTAGCTAAGCCGTTCTTCCGTGGTCAGTCCCGCCAATCTCAGGCAACAAGAAAGGACGCACGCGGGCCCCACTGGCTGTCGCTATTAAACGCTGTCATGGGATTTCTAGTGTTTCTCCTGGTGCGTCTAAAGGGGTTGTTCCCCAGACCCCCTTTTATCCTTACTCACGGGGTCTCAGATGTCAATCAGGTTGGGATGGTGCAATCCCTCAACCAGCCCACTTTGGTCATTCCCTGAGGGCTTCAATGAATAGTACAGTACTCAATACACAATTCCGTCTCCCAGAGACAATGGCCGTTATCCGTGGCTTTGTCTTTCGGAGGCCCAGGACACATTCCAAACCTTGAGGATCCTGCGTGTCTTTCTCTCATTTCCTGAGTCCCAGACCCGAATTAATAGCGATCTTACGATTCTCAAAAAGGAGGGGGCTACTTTGCACCCTTCAGAGCTGTGGCACATTCGTAACACCCCCTTTCTTCAAAGCGTTTTCACCAGCGGTGAAAACGAAGTAGTACAGAGTCTTACAGGATTTTAGAATCTAACACAATACAAAAGTTTTTCTTTTCACTACAGAGTAATACAGTTATACATTCAATTCAGCATCTAAACAGTTAACGATTACAGAGTCACTTCCTTTAATATCTTAACATCTTGTACCTTACTAAAGTCTTGTAGCATCAGACTTCAATTTAATAACCACCTATTTTTATTTCTTTCCTTCAGCAAACAAAAACTAAAGAGTTGTGATCTTAGCTTACCTGTATATTACAAAAGTTCATGCAAATACTAATCTTTATGTTACTTTCAAACTTAACAGTCAAGCTTCCATGGGGGTTGTCTTGATTATTCACATGCTTTGTCAAAATCCCTTAAAACCGGCTTCTGCTATTTAAAAATGGCGTCCCATTAACCCTCACCTCTTTTCCAGTTAATTCCCACGTGGTGAGCTTGTGCACCCTGGTGAAGTAGGCTTTCACCCGCTCCTTTCATAGGAGTTATTTTATCAACAATGTGTTCCAAACTTAGACCATTTTCCGAATTTCCACACAATTCTTTAATTTTACGCAAGTTGCTAGTTTTCTCTTCAGGACCCTTCTCAATGCCAGCAATCCCTCTTTGTTCAAACAGCATTTCGAATTCTGCGGTTTCACACACTCTGGAATAACAATAGCATGTGGGGCCCCTTTACCTTCCAACTCAACCTGTAATTGATTCATAGGTACCGTGATACCAAGCCATTGTCTCTGTAGTCTGGTTGCTGCTTCTGACATCAGTCCAGACTTTAGATTTTCTTCATTCAATTTGGGAACTACACTTTTCCCTTTTCCTTCAATAATAATATTCACTTCATCACCTTTGATCTCCTCACTAAATTTTAACACACCTTCGAGCACAAACAACTGGATACTCTCACTTCCCACTATTACCAAGGTTAACCCTTTCTTCACTGAACCAAATCCATCTGACCCACAAGGACTGCGTTCCTTTTCAACTGAATCAAATACCTCAGACTTTTTCTGAGCTCCATTACTTGGTTCAGTACCACGTGCATCCACATCTTGGACACACTCAAATGGGACATTTGCCTCTTCCAGGCTTTCAATACCCATACCCTTTTCAAATTCTAAATTCCCCTGATCCTCCCAACTACTCTCTAGGCAACTCCCTTCCGGAGTAAACTCAACTCCACGGGCTGAAACAACCTCATCTGCCAACCCAGCAGACTTCTTCAAGGTAATGGCATCCTTTTCATCTAGGTCTGCCTTTTCGTTTTACCACCCTCTAAACCCTCGTGGTACAGGGTCGGTAAAAACGTCTTGGCCAAATCGATACTGGCCGGATTTAAACTGCTCTCGTTCTCAGCTGCCTTTCTCGACATGCTGCGAGTGATCGCGCATGCGGGATAGATCTTGGAATCTAGGGTTGAAACTCAACACTCACAGGCTGGCTTGTCAGCTTCATTGCTGACCAAACCTTACCACCAGCTAAATCGTTACTCAGAAGGACGTCCGCGTCAGTTCTCGGGAATTCTGATCGCACCCCCATTTCAACTGGCCCAGATACCAGCTCACAACTTATAATGATCCTATGCAAGGACACCGTTTCTGTCCCTTTCCCTATTCCTTTCAAAGCTGCCATTCCCGTCTTGCGACCAAAATCCAGTACCTTACTGCTAATCAATGACAGTTCAGTACCCGTGTCTCTCCAGATCCGCATGGGAACTGGTGGGTCTCCCTCTCTCACAGATACAGTTCCGTTTGACATACAAGTCTCAGACCTTTCTCGTACTCTGTCTACCCGGGGCTCTCTTGTCAATTTACTGATCACCACAGTACATCCTACAGGGACTGCTGCTTTCCATTTTCCTGTCTCCTTCCTCGGAGCAAAGCACCTAGATGCAATATGTCCCCCCTTTCCACAATTAAAACAAGTCAAGCCCGGAAATCTCTAGCCGTCTTGCCTCTCCTCCTCAACCTTACCACTAGCTCCCGGCGGGACCTCTGCCTCAGCCAGCGGGCTTTCTCTATCGTTCCCACGGTCTCTCTGGTAACTTTTATTCGAGGAAAACTTTGTCTTGTGGGTTAGGGCATATTCATCTGCGAACCTAGCAAATTCGGAGATGGACTTATTCGGCTTCTCATTCAAATACATCTGGATATCCTCCGAAACACAACCTTTAAATTCCTCAATCAGAATTAACTCCCTGAGACGCCAAAAATCCTCTTCCATTATTTCTGCTGTACACCAACGATCCAAGAGCACACCCTTCTCCTAGGCAGACTCAGTATACGTCTGATTCCACCCTTTCTTTAAATTTCTGAACTTTTGTCTATACGCTTCAGGTACCAATTCGTAGGTCTGGAGAATGGCCTCCTTTACTTTGTCATAATTCTCAGACTCCTTCTCCTCCATGGACAATGCCGCATATGCCGGTTGTGCCTTCCCTTTTAACACACTTTGTAACAACGCCACCCACTGCTCTTTGGGCCACTTCTGATTCACTGCCATCTTTTCAAAAAGCAAGAAATAACTATCAACATCTGTCTCCTCGAACGGAGGTACTAACCTCAACTCCCGACTAACATCAAACCGCTCCTCTCGGTCTGACCCTTGAGCTCTTCGCTTGTCCCTTAACTTCTCCATATCCAAGTGTAACACTTACCCAAAAGGCTGGTATATGTCTAGGGGAAACGGAGTTCCAGCCACTCACCAACCCACCTCCCGTACACGCAGGTGCTGTGAGAATTGAGTTTATGCCTTGCGCCCGCCAACAATATCAAACCCACAACAAATACCGTTATAAAATACACTTTAAAGAGTTTACTAAAATTAAAAGGGTAGTAGGCAATACAATACATATATATAAGGAGAAAAAAACAAAAGGCTCCAACTTGTCAAAGTTCAGTCTGTTCAGTGCACTCGTTGGAGCTCAATCAACGAACCAATCAACCCATCCGGCCGTCGCACCTGGGACCACCCTGGTGGTCTTACGAGCGGTCCAGCGCACGTCGACCTTCCTCGGAGTCTTCCTCGGCCTCCCCCTCTCACCAAAAACCTGCAAGAACCCCTCCCCCAGGTTCCCAGCATCACAGGACACAATAACATTCCCCATTGATTAACAAATGAATACAATTACCATATCAGCCATTCTAAAGCGAAACAACGGCGAGAGAAACACTTATCCGACAAAGAAGCATTCCTGCTCGTAACAAACCAAAGAAGCCATTTTGAGTAACATACACAGGACATTGTACATTCTCTCCCCACCAGCAAATGTCATGCCCTCATGGCATTACTAGAGATCCCCAAAGCTTCTTGCAACACACAAAACCCAATCCAGGTGCAGAAAGCAGTGACATAACTACCCAGAGCAGTAGAAATCACACTCGGTTCTCCCGGTACCACATATGTCAACCGCTCGGGGGGGCGCCTAATCCTTTGAGATCTCCATACCCCTTCTGCCCCACTGGGCTCCCTCGTCACCTGCGAACCCACTGTCTCGGACACCCCAGGTCTACCTGACAGACCCGCACCCCCTTCCTCACAGGGGTCCTCCCTCACCCGAGATCTCTCCGGCTCACGCTCGGGTTCCACCCTCTCTCCCACCAATGTAAGCTGCCTCTCCATCTGACCCTCAAGACCTTCCCTCCTCTCACCCAATTCAGTATGGGAAGGGCCAGGAGCCTCCTCTCCTGGTACTGGAGCACCAGCGAATGGGAACAGGGCTCACTCATCTGAGTCGTCCTCTTCCAAATCGGTAGCCATTCCCGGGTGAGGGACCCGTCCCCGCTCTTCAGCAGCAGGCTCTTCCCGTTCTCCGCGCCCTCGTAGAGTCCTTGTACTAGGCGTAACCTCCCACTCGGGCTCCTTATCCACCTGCACCGCTTGACCCAGTGGCAGCAGGTGATTCCTATGGAGTACCTTGATAGGCCCTTTCCCATCCTCAGGTTTCACCAGGTAAACTGTCAGGTTCAGCACCTGGCTCTCTATTACATAGGGTCTGGCTGCCCATCGATCTGCCAACTTGTGCTTCCCAGGGAGTCCCAAATTCCGTAAAAGAACCCGGTCGCCCGGCAATAATTGGACAAACTTCACCTTTCGATCATACCACATCTTATTCCTCTGATTTTGTTTGGTAGCCGCCGCCTCGGCCAACTCGTACGCCCGCTGTAACTCCCTCTTCATGTCGGTCACATACTTTAGATGGGACTTCCCGGGTAATTCACCCACTCCACCCCCAAAACACACGTCAATGAGCAACCTCGCTTCCCGCCCGAACATCAGATAATAGGGTGAATACCCTGAAGCATCATTGCGAGTACAATTGTAACAGTGAACCAATTGTCCAATATGACGACTCCACCTGCTTTTCTGCCCAATCTCCAGCGTCCCGAGCATATCCAACAGGGTCCTGTTGAACCTCTCTGACTGAGGATCTCCCTGTGGGTGATAAGGGGTAGTCCTCGATTTCTCAACCCCAAGCATAGTCAGTAATTCCTGGATAAGTCGGCTCTCAAAGTCCCGCCCCTGATCACTATGGATTCGCCTGGGAAGGCCGTAATGCACAAAATACTTCTCCCATAACACCTTCGCCACTGTCGTCGCCTTCTGATCCTTGGTGGGAAATGCCTGAGCATAGCGAGTGTAATGATCGGTGATGACTAATACATTCGCGGTGTTGCTGGTGTCAGGCTCAATCGACAGGAAATCCATACATACCAGGTCCAGAGGTCCCGCACTCTGCAAGTGCGACAGTGGAGCCGCCAATGCTGGCAGGGTCTTCCTCCGAGTGCAATGACTGCATCCCTTACAGTATTCTTCGATTTCCGCCCTCATCTGGGGCCAGTAGAACCGGTCTTTGAGTAATCCATAGGTCTTTTCCACCCCCAAGTGTCCAGAATCATCATGTAAGGCCTGGAGTACAGCCTGGCGATACTCCTCCGGCAGGACCAGTTGCCAACCGCGGGCTTGGTCCAGAGGCGCCATTACCCGGTACAAGATTTGGTTCTTTAACTTCAACCGAGACCACTCCTTCAACAACAGAGGCACGCATGGGTGTTTCGCCTTCTCAGCCAACGCCCCATCCCCCTTCTCGACCGCTCTCCACACTGTGCCAATGCCCGGGTCATTTTGCTGAGCAGTTGCCACTTCCCCCGGACTCAGTTCCGGTAACTGTTTAGTCCCCAGTGCGGTCAGGTCACAGTAAACTAGGGGTATGGCGTCGTCAAAAACCCCCAAATGGTCCACGGCTCGTTCCAGCCTCCCTCCTCCCTCGGCCTTCACGGTGATAGCAAACTGACACATCGCCTTCACTCCAGGGCCAGGGACACTCTCCCACTCCTCGTCCCTCTCCTGCTGTTCCCCCGGTTCCCGGCGAAACAACACATCCGCATCGACATTCTTGCTTCCGGGGCGGTACCTCAGGCTGAAATCATATACCGACAAGGCCGCCAGCCACCGATGTCCTGTGGCATCCAGCTTCGCCGAAGTCAAAATATAAGTGAGAGGATTGTTATCTGTTCTCACCTCAAACTTGGCTCCGTACAGGTAATCGCCCAGCTTGTCCACCACAGCCCACTTCAGCGCCAGGAACTCCAACTTGTGAGTGGGATAGTTTCTCTCTGATGGCGACAAGCTTCGGCTGACAAAGGCTACCGGCCTCAATGCTTTGCCATGCTCCTGGTACAGAACAGCCCGAGACCCTCTCGGCTGGCATCCGTGTGCAGCACATATGGCTTCTGGGGATCGGCAAAAGCCAACACCGGGGCCTGGGTCAGTGCCCTTTTCAAAGATTGGAACGCCTCTTCACATTGATCATCCCATCTCGAGCCAAAAGGTTCTGCCGGGTTCCAGTATCCTCCAGCATCCTGCCTCTGGTTCCCCGTCCTCTTCTTCCCCACCGGGGGATAGCCACACAACAGCTGAGTTAACGGGTGACACACTTTGGCATATCCTTTCACAAATCGCCGGTAATACCCACAGAACCCCAAAAATGAGCGCAGAGCACCCATTTTCTGGGGCCAGGTGGTCACGGCCTCTATCTTGGTTGGATCAGTAGCCACTCCCTCTCGCGAAATGATATGGCCAATGTAGTTAACCGACGACTTGCAGAACTGCCATTTGTCCAGGGAAAGCTTCAACCCTTCCTCATTAAGCCGGCCCAACACCTTCAACAGTCTCTCCTCATGTTCCTCCAAAGTCGATCCAAACACTATCAAATCGTCCAGGTACACCAGCACCTGCAACAGATTCATATCCCCCACAGTTCTCTCCATGAGCCTCTGGAAGGTGGCTGGGGCTCCGGATATGCCTTGGGGCATTCGTTCGAACTGAAATAACCCCAGCGGGCAGATAAAAGCGGTCTTCTCTTTATCGGCCGCACTCATCGGGATCTGGTAATACCCACTTCTTAAATCCAGCACACTGAACCACTTCGCACCGCTCGGGCAGACCAGCGCATCCTCGACCCTTGGGACAGTATATTGATCAGGGACAGTTCGCCGATTCAACGTCCTGTAGTCAACACACATGCGCACTCGCCCATTCTTCTTCCGTGCCACCACTATTGGGGACGCATAAGGACTTCGAGACTCAGCTATGATTCCGGCCTCCTTCATCTTGCACAAGTGCTGTCGCACGTCCTCAACATCTGCCGGAGCCAGACGCCGGGATCTCTCTCGGAACGGGGTGTCCTCCATCACCCGGATGGTGTGGCGAGTGCTTTTGGCGCAGCCAACATCAAACTCGCCCCGAGAAAAAACAGTTTCCATCTTCAGCATCTTCTCCACTAGCCGGTGTTTCCACTCCGGCGACACAGGGGAATCCCCGAAGTTAAAGGCTTCAGCGGTCAGCTCCCTTCGATGCTCCGATCCCTCCCCGTTAGGGGTCCTCACTGGTGCGCGAGACATTACCGTCACCGGGAACAGATGTGCCAGTGGCATTCCCCTCTTAAAGGTGATTTCTCTTGCCGTGGTGTTCCTGACACTTATAGCTATACGCCTCGCATGTACCACCCCTGGTCTCTGCACTTCTGGCCTCACACGCCAGAAATCGTGTCTCCCCTTCAAGATCGTCTGGGGCATCTACTAACAGGGCTTCTCCCGTCGGCACTCCTGGGAATCTGGGGGTCCCCATCACTAGTGCTACCTCCCCGGGTCAGATCACCTTGGGCCTCGCCTGCGTACACCACACCGTCCCTCGTTTACACTCCGGGTCCAGCCCTTGGGAGGCAACCCCTTCTGCGAACACTGCTCGAAACACTGGATGCACCGAGAGGGTCTCCAGAAAGTCTTCCCCCCCTTTCTCCTTACAAGCTCCCAGGAGCCGTCGCACAACTGGGGAGTTAGTCCCCACCAGGAGGGCAGCACCACCGGTTTCCACCGGGTCAGGACACACCAACACCAACGTCTCAATTGCTTCCGACACTCCCACATCGCCCTCCGAGAACTCCAATCTCACCGATAGGTACCCATCGTACGGGTAGTCACCCTCGCTCACACCCCAAATCAGCAGGGCGTCAAATGGTGTTACGGGCAAATGCTTTAGATGTTGATTGTAGAAAGACCGGTACAATAAGGTCACCTGCGATCCCGTATCAAGAACGGCTTTTGCGTAAATTCCCTCTATCCGTAGACCCACACTGGCACGGGGTCCTACCAGCCCATCCGGAACAGAGGCGTGGGCACCCGGTGGTCCCCTGGCTGATCTCTGGGAACGTGTTCCTCCAGAGGCTCCAGTCCATTCCCTCACTGAGCCTCTCCTAAGTTTCCCGACACCTCTCCCTTCTTAGTCGCAGGGGGGCTTGTCCTCCGCGGGACTCCTTGTCTCTCACAATCCCACCTAAAGTGACCCTCCTCTCCACAGCTATAGCACACCCTCAGCCTTCCACAGTCCCGCCTGAAATGCCCCTCTTTCCCACAGTTAAAGCACACACTGCCGGCTGCCCCTCCTCTCCCAGGACGGCTCCTGCTCCCAATCCACTGCACTGATCGCCCCTGAGAGTAGGTACCTCCCCTGTCCCTCCCCTCCAAAGGGGTTTCCTATTCCCTGGAGGATTGTCATTCCTCCACTCAGCCACCACTTCCTGTATCGCTGAGGATTGCTCCCGTAGGCCCGTGCCCCTTTTCCGCCCTAACGCTCTCTCTTCCTCTCGCACCTCTCTAATCAGTTGCCCGAAGGATGGAGGGGGACCTTTCCTATAAGCCTGCCGGATAGTCCACGCCACCGTGTCCTCCTCCAGAGAGCCACTGAATAGCTGACTCATCCTCACGCTAGCCACGTCAGTCGCCTTCACTACCCCCCGGCGCCGCAGCCCCGAGAGCATCCCCTCCATCCTAAATATGTACTCGGAGAGCTTTTCCCCTCTCCATTGTTCCAGGCATTGGAACTCTGCTAAAAGCAGCCAGGGTTCCCCTGACAACCCAAACGCTCCCTCCAGAACTTCTAGGCATTCCTCCACTGCGGCCCCAGGCTTCTCAGCTTTCAACACCCAGACGGTTTTGGCTGCTAAACCCCTCAAACTTCCCACCAATTGCTGCCTCTTCTCCTGCTCTGAGCCTGGCCACTCCTCTAACATCAAAGATGTACGCTCGATCCAGGTCTCATAGTCCACCTCCCCATCCGGAGTAGGCTTGGCTCCGGAGAACACCCCCAGCTTCAGCCGTGGCCTCTCGGCCACCCCCACCAGGGAATTAAGTACGGCTGCCAACTCCGAGGCCTCCACCCTACCTGGGGAGCGGGGCTTACTCACGACTCCCTCCTCCCACCTCCCTTTACTAGTGCCGGGCACCTCTCTGGGGTCCACCTCTAGCTCTAACTCCTCCTCCGATGTCTCCTCAGCCTCATCCTTGTAGGAGTGGAGCCCCCACAGCCCCTCCTCCCCCGGTACACTGACCATCGCCGGCAGTTCCACCGTCCTGACTTCAGCACTCATACGAACCAACACCCAGCTAGACCCCACCTCTTTACCACACCGTCTAGCTACCAATTCTACCTGCCCAATACCCTTCACCGAACTTAAACCCCGCACTATCGCGTCTCCCGAAACTCGAAAATCCACTCCGCTCACTACGCATGCGTACTGTACTGGTACATCTTCAAACTGGCACCAACAAAAAATCTTATCTCTGTCCATCTCCGCTCTGCTGCCTGCGCGATTCCACAGCCCCTGACAATCCAATCCCGGACGAGCCCCCACAAATGTGACCCTTACCCAACAGGCTGGTATATGTCTAGGGGAAAAAGGAGATCCAGCCACTCACCAATCCCACCTCCCGTACACGCAGGTGCTGTGAGAATCGAGTTAATGCCTCGCGCCCACCAACAGTGTCAAACCCACAACAAATACCGTTATGAAATACACTTTAAAGAGTTTACTAAAATTAAAAGGGTAGTAGGCAATACAATATATATATACAAGGAGAAAAACAAAAGGCGCCAACTTATCAAAGTTCAGTCTGTTCAGTGCACTCGTTGGAGCTCAATCAACGAACCAAGCGACCCCTCGTCGCTTGCCTCCGACCTCCACGTCTTCGCCCCTAGGACCACGCCCGGGGGTCTTCCGAGCAGTCCAGCGCACGTCCACCTTCCTCGACGCCAAAAAAACCCCGCGAAAACCCCTCCCCCAAGTTCCCAACCTCACAAGACACAATAACATTCCCCATTGATTAACAAATGAATACAATTACCATATCAGCCATTCTAAAGTGAAACAACGGCGACAGAAACACTTATCCGACAAAGAAACATTCCTACTTGTAACAAAGCAAAGAAGCCATTTTGAGTAACATACCCAGGACATTGTACATCTCTTTAGATAAAATTAAAGGAGACTGGAAAAAGGATTTACAGATTTTCATTTCTGAACTAGGACTATTTTAAAATTGATTAATTCTTCATCATTATGTGCTTGCCATTCTTTATTACATTTCAAAGTGGTGCATAAATTCATATGTCAAAAGACAAGCTCTCTCATTTCTACGCAGATGTTTCATCCTACTGTGATAGATGCACTAATGGAGTGGCCACACTAGTTCATATGTTTTGGACATGTCCGAGCCTTGAAAAATTTTGGAAAGATGTATTTCAAACTTTTTTGTACTTTTTAATGTTTGTTTCAAGCCCAATCCCTTGACTGCAATGTTTGGTATTGTTGAGTATAGTATTAAAAACTGAAGCCATCTAATTATGTAGGTATTGGCCTTTATGTCTCTTATGGCCAGGATGGTGATCCTGCTCCAGTGGAAGGAGGATGCCCTGCCCACTTATGTTCACTTTCTGAAGTTATGTTGTGCCTTGATCTAGAGAAGATTCGTTGTTCGATTTCTGATTCAATATAACATTTTCAAGTCTTTGAGCCAACACTTTAGCTAAAATTTTATTTCAAATTGAGTAGAGATAAGTCTATATGAAGAACATTCAGTAGGATTCTTATTCATTTTGAGAATAAGCAAAATGGAAGCTTCGTAAAAAGACTGCAATAATCTTCCTACCTTGAAGGAATCTGTACGGGTGGAATATAAATGTGGTATAAGCAAGGAGGAAAAAGTCTTATAAAACTCTCCAGAGTATCCATGGGGTCCTGGGGATTTCCCAGAATGCCTGAACAATTTCCTCCTGGAAAATGGGTTGATCCAATTGCCTATGGTCATCTATCGAAAGATTAGGAATATTTAATTGATCTAAAAAATATTTATTGCAAAATTATTATTAACAAAATCTGGCAAAATCAAAATCAAAAACAGGTGTTCAAAAAATCCTGTATCGTCTACATTGAGGGCATATACATTAGCAAAAACAATCAAATTATTATCTAAACTTCCTGATACAATGACAAATTGACCATTAGGATCTGAAACAACTTTATGCTGAACAAAAGAAACTGTATTATCTACAAAAATCGAAACTCCATGTGAATTTGCATTAAACAAAGAATGGAATTGCATACCCTTCTACTGAGTAAAAAACATAAACAATCACAGCTGTGTATGTGTGTTTCTTCTAAGAAAATAATAGGTGCTTTTAATTTTTTAATATAAGCAAACATTATAAATGTTCTGTTTAATGGGGTGATTCAGCCCTTTCACGTTCAAACTAAATAAGTTAATATTTCAAAACATTTTAAATACAAATCATCATGTAATTAAAAGATCTGGCCTTAAGTTATTAAAACTAGAAAGCAAATCGTAAGGTAAGGTAGTCGAACAGGCGGTCATATAATCAACCCAACGCAGCTCCCAGAAAGATATAGCCCTAGCCCCTCTCCTATCCAAAGCCAGAAGGCAATTTTTGCTGTTTAAGGAAGTCGCTGATAATATCCAAAGTGACTGGGGATTCATCTTCTGTTTCTCTTTCTTTTGCAAAAGCTTTTGTTATTTTCCCAGCCATAGTAGAGTGGTATTAAAATATTATAAGTTTAAAAAAAAAACTGGTAGGAGGCAACAAAGTAAGTAGGGTAGGAGAGATTTAAAATGGTGTTACTCCATTGGCTGCCAAATGGGCTCTCCCTTTGTTCAGTATTCTCTACGGAAAAGGATCTTGGTGATTATCGTGAAGACTTACAGCAGACTGAAAAGCTTGAACATGTAAATATTAAGGAAAAGGATGTGCTGGAGCTTTTGGAAAGCATCAAGTTGGATAAGTCACCAGGACACGATGGGATGTACCCCGGGTTACTGTGGGAGGCGAGGGAAGAGATTGCTGAGATTATTGATGGGGATGGGAGAGGTTCCAGAGGATTGGAGGATTATGGATATTGTTCCCTTATTCATGAAAGGGAGTAGAGATAGCCCAGGAGATTATAGACCAGTAATTGGTAAGTTGTGTTATGAATGTACCACAGCTCTGAGGGGCCGAAGGGATGGGAGCAGCCCCCTCCTTCCGGAGAAGGGCAAGAGCACTATTAATTCGGGTCTCAGACACCCTCGGGCAATGTGGGGGTGGGGATTGCATCACCCTACTTTGATGGACATCTACAACTCTGCAAGTCAAGATAAAAGGGGACTGCAGAAGGCGGTACCCCAGCGACGCACCAGAAGGACTCGATTGCTCAGTGCTCCCGTGATAGCTGGAAGCCAGTCAAAAGCCACGTGCGCTCCGTAACTTCTCTGCCTGGGGAGCGGGTGGCTGATAATACCGAGAAGGACTTCGAACTAATAACAGGGAAACAATGCTCCCCTGATTCAACGGAGTTGCTTCGCCAAAGGCCTGGGCAAGTTTTTCCCGTTTCTCCTCACTCTCTCTGAAACACGTGAAACCCAGCGATTCCCCAAAGAGACTGAAGCCTGTAGACTTCTGAGTGACTTTTATATTTCCAACGGACAATATATTATCCCCTAGACAACAGTCGAGATTATTTCTTAATGATGATTATTGCTATACCTGCGCTTTAGATTGAGTTTTATCGATGTATATGTTCTGAATGTTTGTATTAACCTTACTTTTGTGCCCCCTTTATGAATAAGATGTTCGAAAATAGTGCCATCAGACTCCAACGGACCTCTCTATCTTTGCTGGGGAGTTATCCAGTTACAGGATACGTAACAGCTTGGGGTTTCTCATCTCGGGATTTGACACCAAATTGGGAGGCCAGTGAATCGGGCTTGTAGTCCAAAACTTGAATCTGGTTAAGCGGGTAGCCAGACGGGAAACCAGCAAAGATGGACATGGGTGAATTTATGAAAAACCCGACTGTGAAGCGGCCACCAAATCAGACTTGTTAAATTTAGCGAAGGGGTTGAACCTCGCAGAAGTGAGGTCGTCCATGAAAAACCGGGAGGTGCGAAGGGCCATAACCCAGTATTACATTGGGAAGAAGGTGTTTGAAGCTGAGGTATTGGGAGATATCCCTGAAAAGGTACCATCGAGTGGGACGGTTCAGTTAGAGGTGGAGAAATTAAGGCTGGAACATGAAATTAAGTTAAAAGAGCTAGAAGCGGCTGAGAGAGAGAAAGAACTGGACCAAGCTGAGAGGCAAAGGCAGCTTGAAATTCAGCTAAAGGAGCTAGAAGCAGAAGAGAAAGAGAGGGAATGGGCCGAGAAAGAGAAACAGAGGCAACATGACTGGGAGATGGAGAAGATGAGAAACGAGCGAAGAGATCAAGAGTTAGACCGAGCGGAGTGGTTTAATGTTAGTAGGGAGTTGAGATTGGTACCCCCGTTCGAGGAGACAGATGTCGATAGTTATTTCTTGCATTTTGAAAAGGTGGCAGTAAATCAGAAGTGGCCAAAAGAGCAGTGGGTGGCGTTGTTACAAAGTGTGTTAAAGGGGAAGGCCCAACGAGCATATGCGGCGTTGTCCCTGGAGGAGGGAGGAGCGGAGAATTATGCTGAAGTAAAGGAGGCCATTCTCCAGGCTTACGAAGTGGTACTTGAGGCCTATAGACAAAAGTTTAGAAATTTAAGGAAAGGGTGGAATTAAACGTATACCGAGCTAGCCCATGAGAAGGGGGTGCTCTTGGACTGTTGGTGCATCACGGAAAGAGTGGGTGAGGATTATGGGCGTCTCAGAGAGTTACTGTTGATTGAGGAATTTAAAAGTTGTGTTCCGGAGGAGATCCAGATGTATCACACCACCAGGTTCAGAAACAGTTATTACCCCTCAACCATCAGGAAGGTGGTACAGGAGCCTCAGGACCCACACCACCAGGTTCAGAAACAGTTATTACCCCTCAACCTTCAGGAAGGAGGTACAGGAGCCTCAGGACCCACACCACCAGGTTCAGAAACAGTTATTACCCCTCAACCATCAGGAAGGAGGTACAGGAGCCTCAGGACCCACTCCACCAGGTTCAGAAACAGTTATTACCCCTCAACCATCAGGAAGGAGGTACAGGAGCCTCAGGACCCACACCACCAGGTTCAGAAACAGTTATTACCCCTCAACCATCAGGAAGGAGGTACAGGAGCCTCAGGACCCACACCACCAGGTTCAGGAACAGTTATTACCCCTCAACCATCAGGAAGGTGGTACAGGAGCCTCAGGACCCACACCACCAGGTTCAGGAACAGTTATTACCCCTCAACCATCAGGAAGGAGGTACAGGAGCCTCAGGACCCACACCACCAGGTTCAGGAACAGTTATTACACCTCAACCATCAGGAAGGAGGTACAGGAGCCTCAGGACCCACACCACCAGGTTCAGGAACAACCACACTCAACCATCAGGTTCCTGAACCAATGTAAATAGCTTCACTCACCTCAACACTGAATTGATTCCACAACCTATAGACTCACATTCTAGGACATTACAACTCATGTTCACAATAGTATCAATCCACTATTTATTATAACTATTTGTGTTTTTGTATTTGAACATACTGTCTTCTTTTGCACTTTAGTTGTCTGTCAGTCTTTAGTTTTGCAAACACGGGTAAATCTGCAGATGCTGGAAATTCAAGCAACACGCACAAAATGCTGGTGAAACGCAGCAGGCCAGGCAGCATCTATAAGGAAAAGCATTGCAGATGGTTCGGACCGAGACCCTTCAAATGAATCTTAAGGTCATATATTATTCTGGGTGCCATAGTTGCACAACACTTTACAGTATGTGTGACCTAGACTTAATTCCTACTGCTATCTGTTAGGAATTTGTACATTTAGGTTTGACTGCATAGGTATCTCCCCAGAGTCCAATACATACTGGTAGGTAGGTTAATTGGTCATTGTAAATCATGCAGCAATCAGGCTAGTGACAGGCTTGAAGGGCTAAAAGGGCTTCTCCATTCTTTTTTATCTCAATAAATAGATAATTTAAAAAAATATTTATATCTTTTAACTTTGAACCGATGGGAATTTAATCCCTCCCTCACAAAACAGCCCTTCCCAATCTTTTCTTCCCAAGGTTCCTTGCAACCACTTTGCCCATTAACCCCTTAGTACCTATCCATTGAATTGCTGTGTGAAATGCAGTTGAGAACTCAACAGGCTGTAGTATCTACAGCAGGAAAACAATGTGCCAGAGGGAAATGCAATAGTGTTCTAAAATAACAAAATTCATGACACACATCAATGATATTAAACCTGATTCTCATTCACATATTAGGAATTAAAAGTGATTTACAGTGCTCACAGTGTAGTGCAGTGTTGAGGTTAATAGATAGAGGAGCTTGGGGTGAGTCTAACTGGAATGGTTGATCAGATTATCTGCCTGGGGGAAGAAAAGATTAAGATGGCATGATCACCCTTTAACACTTTCCAGAAGGGAGCCTTTGGTAAATGAAATTTGCTATGAGGATGGTGTCCACAATATCCACATGGGACATTGCTGAGATCACTTACCTGCTACCACAAACTGGTGGGACTGGAGTCACAGATATAACAGTCTAAGTAAAGGAAGATCTCCTTCCCCAAAGGACTTTAGTGAAACAGATGAATAATCTCATTTCTGACTTGTCATTTCTAAAATGAATTTTCATTTCTAATTATTTACAAATTTAACTTCTCCACTCTTGAAATAGTAGGATGTCCATGAATTTGTAATCCAGACCTCTGTATTACTCATCCAGTAATATAACCATGCTGTGAACAAAAGCATAAGAGATTCTACAGATGCTGGTAAGTAGAGTAACAAAACACAAAATGCTGGAGGATTTAGGTCCTGATGAAGGCTCTTGACCCAAAACTTCGACTGTTTATTCCACTCCATAGTTGTTGCCCGACATGCTGAATTCCTCCAGTGTTTTGTGTGTGCTTTATTGCTAACAAGCCCTCTCTTACGTGCTAACTAGATCCCTTCTTCCCTGCATATGACATTTTGGAGATCTCTGTTCTCTGGAGTTTTACCACGTGCCTGACCTTCCGTAACTAAAAATAAACCCTGTCTAATGAGCCTGCAGTAGATCATGTTGATAAATGGCACATTCCCTTGCTCCTTCACTGCACTATCCTTGAATACTAAAAAATACAACAAACAGGCACATTGCCAATTGTGTGACTCACTGGTGCTTGCAGGTTCAATCAACTGGAAGGTCTTTAGGGAGCTCCCAGAAGATTGTACCACATCTGTGGAGTATTGTGTGAAGTTTTGGGCACCTTATTTTAGAAAGGATATACTGACATTGGAAAGGGTTCAGAAAAGATAAACAAGAATAATTCTAAGAATGAAAAGGTTACTGTATGAGGACTGTTTGGCAGTTCTTGTGCAGTATTTCCTGGAGTTCAGGAGAATGAGGGGAGATGTCATAGAAACATTCTAAATTAAATATGGTAAAGTTATTTCCCATGATAGGGAAGTCCAGGACAAGAGGGCATGATTTCAGGATTGAAGGATTTCTATTTAGATGCAGACAAATTACATTAAACAGAGGAATTTAATGAGTGTTGGTTAAAAGGTTGGCTCACATAGTTGTCCAAAGGGCCTCTGTGTGTTGTACTGTTCTATGTTATATGATTTATATTAATAGTTCATTCCAAGAGAAAATAAAAATTCAAAATACATCAAAAACTAATTAATTAGAACCACCATCATTAATGTGCAAGCACATGCAACGCAATAGCAATCTCTAGATCTACAGCACAAATTGAAAACATGTTGTTATTAAATACAACAGCTACAATGAACACAAAGATATTCTGGCTCCTCACTCAACGTCCACACAAGTACCATCTCTATGCACAGCCAATAGAATCTGTGGAAAAGTAATTATGTATCACATTAAACAGCAACACTTTGGACAAAACATTTTGCAGCTGATAATAAGCAATACTTTCTAAATGGATGGATTCGAATTAGACTATTCAGATATCATTAAACATAGAATAAAGCCATGGTGTAAGTTAGCTACAAACAGATTGTGATGATGGTCAACAACTATAATGAAAAAACATTTGATTATATTCATACTGCAGTTTACAAACTGGTATTGCTTCCAACAGTAAGGAAGCAGGACTACAGCCCAACCAGTCAATGCTAATTCTATATTTTGTCTAGTCACATCAAACTGTACTAGTCTGTATAGCTCTAAAACACTCTCATCCATGAGCCTATCCAAACTTGATTGAATCTGAACCTACCACTTCTGCTGGCAGCTTATTCTACATGCACCATCCTCTGAGAGAAAAAGTTTTCCCTTACATTCTCCCTTAAATATTTCACCTTTCACCCTAAATCAATGACTCCTATTACACTCAACATGAAGGGAAAAAGGCTACATGCATTCATGTTATTTATACCTCTCGTAATTTATATGTCAATGAGATCTTGCCACATTCTTCTGTGCTACATGGAATAAGATCTCTCCATTACCTTGCTATATTCTAACTCTTGTATGGAAAAGGGGCGTACTCTTAACAATATTAGGCAGATACCCATCAAGTAAATTAATAATAAATTCTGAAACACAATATAAATTATCCTTACTGACAGATCTGCCATAGCATTCATCAAAAAAGGACACAGAGGAAAGTTCATCTGCTAATTTGACCTGACCCTTCAAACTCTCCTTGAAGGCAATTGAACAAATTAGTCCTATGTTGGCAGCTGTGGTTCCTTGTTAACTCCTCAGACCAGACAGCAATTGTAGCTGTCCTTGGTCAGAAAGTTAAACAAACAATTATGCAAGGGGTCTGGCTTTGTTAAAAAGACAGTGTTGTATCTGAAACGTACAAATAGAAGAAAGACTTGTATCCAAAATGACTGTCAAGTGTTCAAGATGACAGTTGTAATTGAATGTTACTGGGACTCTGTTCAAAAAAAATTCCATAATGTATTTTTACATATATTTTAGCAAATCACAGATGAACAAGAAAATTATTTCAGTGAACAAGTAACATCTTGCAAATATTAAAACAGAAACCCATAGGAATTTGGAACAGCAAATGGCCTCTAATTGACCACAGACCATTACTATTTACAGCAACCAAACTTTGTGGTTAAAAATGGACAGAGCAATTCAATATAGATTCACATGCACAGAGGAAATGTGCAGTGCGTTTGAAAGACAAAACTCTCCTGTTTGGGCAAGGAGATCTGACGGCAATGAAACAGAAGTGAAATGAGACATTGACACATTGCCCTCAATAGCTCAAATGGTAAATTCTTGATATTAGCCTGTTCATTTTGTTAGTCCTTCATAATGTTTTCTCCTGAAGCACAAGGCTGGAGTGTGAACGACAGAATACTCTGGACTGCCTGGAGGCTAGGGTAGTCTGTTGAGAGTTGTCCCTACTGACCTTAATCCCTCCTACACCATCTTCCCCATCTGTAACGTAACTGTCGGATCATTAACAGGTGCATTTCCACACATTAGTGTCCCTAATTCCAGTCTCTTTCATTTTCACAACAGAAATGATAACAGTAGGCCACAGGTCTGGTCTCTGTCTATTATTTGATCTGTCCTAACTTTGAGGTTAATACAAGATTAACACAAACCTTTCTCTGTCTGTCATACAGGGAGCTCAGTTTATCTTGCGAGAGAGAGGAGGAATCACTCAAGCCTTGGTTATAGGATGTGTTAGCTGAATGCCGACATTTCTTCTGCAGAATTCAAAAAGAGTTTCCAAGTTAAATAGAAATTAGATCTTTATCATGCTAAAACAGAAATCCAATATAGCAAAATGCTTCAGAAAGGATTTTATTGATGCTTTAGAAAACTTCCCTGAATTTCTTATGGGCATAAATATTTAGCTAAAATGTCAATAGGTCAGATTTCTCCTGACTCACTGAGGCAGGTACTCAATCACCAGTAACAGTTAAAACTGAATGAACTCAGACCATGTGATCCTTGGATAACTTTCCCATTTTTGTTTTTGCTGTGGTTTCCCAAACCAAAATTTGCAGTCACGTACCCAATTTGGTCATCAATGAGCAACTATGGTACAATGGGTCTACCTTATACTCTAATTAGGTTGGTTGAAATTGAGGGACCAAGCTGGGTATCCCATCAGACAGAATGTACTTACAGGCATTTGAAGATGAAACTTTATACAGATTGCGTTTGTTATGTATCGTGGCATTAGAGTCTGTGGTATATTTGTCCACATAGCTCAGGAGCTCAGAAATGAAGCCATTTTCAATTCAGTCACTAGCATCAACACCAGACACCAGCAAAGAGCTGCCAATGAAGATCGGCCAATAAAGGAAGTCACAGATACCCATTCAAACTGTGGGTAAGGAAGATACAACACAAATGACCTGCAAAACTTTCACAGTGGTACCAGCTCTTTCAAGGATCTGTACAAATAATCCAACCCTCTGCTCGGCAGAGCAAATGATCATTCACCCAGCAGGGAACAATGGTGGTTTATAGTAGTGGGTGTCTTTGCCTGGTTTGGGGGGAGAAGTATTTGTGGGAGCAAGACCACTTCCAAGGCACCTCAGTACAAAATTCCAGCTGGAATCCCACACTGAAAGGACATGCAGAATGGTTAGAAACAGTCTCATGGAGGACATAGATGACATTGTTATGTCATTTTGTAAATGCTCAGGTTGTTCTGCCCAATGTAGAGCCAAGTCGATGGGGCTAGTTCAGCCCTTCTAATTCATGCTGAACTAGCCCATTGATCTGCACCTGGACCATAGTCCCAAACCCCTCCCATCCACATTCCTCGCAGAGCAATGCAATTGGTTCAAGACCTCACTTATTTTCCTGTAACTCCACAACTTAATCTCTCCCATATGCCCACCAGTTTCTCTAAAAGCTGACTGACAGCAGCCAGTTAATCTACAAGAATGTTTTGGAGGGAGAAAGCAAAGTCACAGAAGAATCTGCAAACTCCACACAGATCAAATCTTGATCCCTGGAGCTGTAAGGCAACAGAACTAACTACTACACCACTGCACAATCTTAGATCCATCATCCGTCTCCAAAGACTCATGTAAATTTACATAGATGTTTTGAAGAAAGCCTTCTAATAGGTAGAATTACTGTCTGGTGTAGAGAGGCCATTGCACAGCATCAGAAAAAGTTATAGAGGGTGGAAACTCAGCCAGCCCCATCATGGGCACTAGACTCCTCACTGTCAAGGATATCTTCAAAAGGTAATACCTCAAAAAGGGAATATCCATCATGGAGCGCCCCCCCCCCCACCCATCATTGTTACTACTTGCATACATGTATGTACAATGTCCTGGGTATGTTACTCAAAATGGCCTCTTTGGTTTGTTACAAGTAGGAATGTTTCTTTGGCGGATAAGTGTTTCTCTAGCCGTTGTTTCACTTTAGAATGGCTGATATGGTAATTGTATTCATTTGTTAATCAATGGGGAATGTCATTGTGTCTTGTGATGCTGGGAACTTGGGGGAGGGGTTTTTTTCGCGGGTTTTTTGGGGGAGGCCGAGGAAGACATGGAAGAAGGTGGACGTGTGCTGGACTGCTCGTAAGACCACCGGGGTGGTCCCAGGTGCGACGGCTGGATGGGTCGATTGGTTCGTGGATTGAGCTCCAACGAGTGCACTAAACAGACTGAACTTTGATAAGTGGCGCCTTTTGTTTTTTTTCCTTGTGTATATATATTGTATTGCTTACTACTCTTTTTAATTTTAGTAAACTCTTTAAAGTGTATTTCATAACGGTATTTGTTGTGGGTTTGATACTGTTGGCGGGCGCGAGGCATTAACTCGATTCTCACAGCACCTGCGTGTACGGGAGGTGGGTTGGAGAGTGGCTGGATCTCCTTTTTCCCCTAGACATATACCAGCCTGTTGGGTAAGGGTTACATTTGTGGGGGCTCGTCTGGGATTGGAGTGTCAGGGGCTGTGGAGTCGCGCAGGCAGCAGAGGAAGATGGGCAGAGATAAGTTTGTTTGTTGGTGCCAGTTTGAAGATGTACCAGTACAGTACGCATGCGTAGTGAGCGGAGTGGATTTTCGAGTTTCGGGAGACGCGATAGTGCGGGGTTTAAGTTCGGTGAAGGGTATTGGGCAGGTAGAATTGGTAGCTAGACGGTGTGGTAAAGAGGTGGGGTCTAGCTGGGTGTTGGTTCGTACGAGTGCTGAAGTCAGGACGGTGGAACTGCCGGCGATGGTCAGTGTACCGGGGGAGGAGGGGCCGTGGGGGCTCCACTCCTACAAGGATGAGGCTGAGGAGACATCGGAGGAGGGGTTAGAGCGAGAGGTGGACCCCAGAGAGGTGCCCGGCACTAGTAAAGGGAGGTGGGAGGAGGGAGTCGTGACTAAGCCCCACCCCCCAGGTAGGGTGGAAGCCTCGGAGCTGGCAGCCGCACTTAATTCCCTGGTGGGGGTGGCCGAGAGGCCACGGCTGAAGCTGGGGGTGTTCTCCGGAGCCAAGCCTACTCCGGATGGGGAGGTGGACTATGAGACCTGGATCGAGCGTACATCTTTGATGTTAGAGGAGTGGCCAGGTTCAGAGGAGGAGAAGAGGCAGCGATTGCTGGGAAGTTTGAGGGGTTTAGCAGCCACAACCATCCGGGAAAGCTGAGAAGCCTGGGGCCGCAGTGGAGGAATGCCTAGAAGTTCTGGAGGGAGCGTTTGGGTTGTCAGGGGAACCCTGGCTGCTTTTAGCAGAGTTTCAACGCCTGGAACAATGGAGAGGGGAAAAGCTCTCCGAGTACATATTTAGGATGGAGGGGATGCTCTCGGGGCTGCGGCGCCGAGGGGTAGTGAAGGCGACTGACGTGGCTAGCGTGAGGATGAGTCAGCTATTCAGTGGCTCTCTGGAGGAGGACAAGGTGGCGTGGACTATCCGGCAGGCTTATAGGAAAGGTCCCTCTCCATCCTTTGGGCAACTGATTAGAGAGGTGCGAGAGGAAGAGAGAGCATTGGGGCGGAAAAGGGGCACGGGCCTACGGGAGCAATCCTCAGCGATACAGGAAGTGGTGGCTGAGTGGAGGAATGACAAACCCCCGGGGAGTAGGGAACCCCCTTTGGAGGGGAGGGACAGGGGAGGTACCTACTCTCAGGGGCGATCAGTGCAGTGGATTGGGAGCAGGAGCCGTCCTGGGAGAGGAGGGGCAGCCGGCAGTGTGTGCTTTAACTGTGGGAAAGAGGGGCATTTCAGGCGGGACTGTGGAAGGCCAAGGGTGTGCTATAGCTGTGGAGAGGAGGGTCACTTTAGGTGGGATTGTGAGAGACAAGGAGTCCCGCGGAGGACAAGCCCCCCTGCGACTAAGAAGGGAGAGGTGTCAGGGAAACTTAGGAGAGGCTCAGTGAGGGAATGGACTAGAGCCTCTGGAGGAACACGTTCCCAGAGATCAGCCGGAAGACCACCGGGTGCCCACGCCTCTGTTCCGGATGGGCTGGTAGGACCCCGTGCCAGTGTGGGTCTACGGATAGAGGGAGTTTACGCAAAAGCCGTTCTTGATACGGGATCGCAGGTGACCTTATTGTACCGGTCTTTCTACAATCAACATCTAAAGCATTTGCCCGTAACACCATTTGACGCCCTGCAGATTTGGGGTGTGAGCGAGGGTGACTACCCGTACGATGGGTACCTATCGGTGAGATTGGAGTTCTCGGAGGGCGATGTGGGAGTGTCGGAAGCAATTGAGACGTTGGTGTTGGTGTGTCCTGACCCGGTGGAAACCGGTGGTGCTGCCCTCCTGGTGGGGACTAACTCCCCAGTTGTGCGACGGCTCCTGGGAGCTTGTAAGGAGAAAGGGGGGGAAGACTTTCTGGAGACCCTCTCGGTGCATCCAGTGTTTCGAGCAGTGTTCGCAGAAGGGGTTGCCTCCCAAGGGCTGGACCCGGAGTGTAAACGAGGGACGGTGTGGTGTACGCAGGCGAGGCCCAAGGTGATCCGACCCCGGGAGGTAGCCCTAGTGATGGGGACCCCCAGATTCCCAGGAGTGCCGACGGGAGAAGCCCTGTTAGTAGACGCCCCAGACAATCTTGAAGGGGAGACACGATTTCCGGCGGGGGCACTGGTGAGGCCCGAGGTGCAGAGACCGGGGTGGTACATGCGAGGCGTATAGCTATAAGTGTCAGGAACACCACGGCAAGAGAAATCACCTTTCAGAGGGGAATGCCGCTGGCACATCTGTTCCCGGTGACGGTAATGTCTAGCGCACCAGTGAGGACCCCTAACGGGGAGGGATCGGAGCATCGAAGGGAGCTGACCGCTGAAGCCTTTAACTTCGGGGATTCCCCTGTGTCGCCGGAGTGGAAACACCGGCTAGTGGAGAAGATGCTGAAGATGGAAGCTGTTTTTTCTCGGGGCGAGTTTGATGTTGGCTGCTCCAAAAGCACTCGCCACACCATCCGGGTGACGGAGGACACCCCGTTCCGAGAGAGATCCCGGCGGCTGGCTCCGGCAGATGTTGAGGACGTGCGACAGCACTTGTGCAAGTTGAAGGAGGCCGGAATCATAGCTGAGTCTCGAAGTCCTTATGCGTCCCCAATAGTGGTGGCACGGAAGAAGAATGGGCGAGTGCGCATGTGTGTTGACTACAGGACGTTGAATCGGCGAACTGTCCCTGATCAATATACTGTCCCAAGAGTCGAGGATGCGCTGGTCTGCCTGAGCGGTGCGAAGTGGTTCAGTGTGCTGGATTTAAGAAGTGGGTATTACCAGATCCCGATGAGTGCGGCCGATAAAGAGAAGACCGCTTTTATCTGCCCACTGGGGTTCTTTCAGTTCGAACGAATGCCCCAAGGCATATCCGGAGCCCCAGCCACCTTCCAGAGGCTCATGGAGAGAACTGTGGGGGATATGAATCTGTTGGAGGTGCTGGTGTACCTGGACGATTTGATAGTGTTTGGATCGACTTTGGAGGAACATGAGGAGAGACTGTTGAAGGTGTTGGGCCGGCTTAATGAGGAAGGGTTGAAGCTTTCCCTGGACAAATGCCAGTTCTGCAAGTCGTCGGTTAACTACATTGGCCATATCATTTCGCGAGAGGGAGTGGCTACTGATCCAACCAAGATAGAGGCTGTGACCACCTGGCCGAGACCCCAGAAAGTGGGTGCTCTGCGCTCATTTTTGGGGTTCTGTGGGTATTACCGGCGATTTGTGAAAGGATACGCCAAAGTGTGTCACCCGTTAACTCAGCTGTTGTGTGGCTATCCCCCGGTGGGGAAGAAGAGGACGGGGAACCAGAGGCAGGATGCTGGAGGATACTGGAACCCGGCGGAACCTTTTGGCTCGAGATGGGATGATCAATGTGAAGAGGCGTTCCGATCTTTGAAAAGGGCACTGACCCAGGCCCCGGTGTTGGCTTTTGCCGATCCCCAGAAGCCATATGTGCTGCACACGGATGCCAGCCGAGAGGGTCTCGGGGCTGTTGTACCAGGAGCATGGCAAAGCATTGAGGCCGGTAGCCTTTGTCAGCCGAAGCTTGTCGCCATCGGAGAGAAACTATCCCACTCACAAGTTGGAGTTCCTGGCGCTGAAGTGGGCGGTGGTGGACAAGCTGGGCGATTACCTTTACGGAGCCAAGTTTGAGGTGAGAACGGATAACAATCCTCTCACTTATATTTTGACTTCGGCGAAGCTGGATGCCACAGGACATCGGTGGCTGGCGGCATTGTCGGTATATGATTTCAGCCTGAGGTACCGCCCCGGAAGCAAGAATATCGATGCGGATGCATTGTCTCGTCGGGAGCCGGGGGAGGAGGAGAGGGACGAGGAGTGGGAGAGTGTCCCTGCCCCTGGAGTGAAGGCGATGTGTCAGTTTGTTATCACTGTGAAGGCCGAGGGAAGAGGGAGGCTGGAACGAGCCGTGGACTATTTGGGGGTTTTTGACGACGCCATACCCCTAGTTTACTGTGACCTGACCGCTCTGGGGACTAAACAGTTGCCGGAACTGAGTCCAGGGGAAGTGGCAACTGCTCAGCAAAATGACCCGGGCATTGGCACAGTGTGGAGAGCGGTCGAGAAGGGGGATGGGGCATTGGCTGAGAAGGCGAAACACCCATACGTGCCTCTGTTGTTGAAGGAGTGGTCTCGGTTGAAGTTAAAGAACAAAATCTTGTACCGGGTAACAACGCCTCCGGACCAACCCCGCTGTTGGCAACTGGTCCTGCCAGAGGAGTATCACCAGACTGTACTCCAGGCCTTACATGATGATTCTGGACATTTGGGGGTGGAAAAGACATATGGATTACTCAAAGACCGGTTCTACTGGCCCCGGATGAGGGGGGACGTCGAAGAATACTGTAGGGGATGCCGTCGTTGCATCCAGAGGAAGACCCTGCCAGCGTTGGCAGCTCCACTGTCGCACTTGCAGAGTGCGGGACCTCTGGACCTGGTATGTATGGATTTCCTGTCGATTGAGCCTGACACCAGCAACACCGCGAATGTATTAGTCATCACCGATCATTACACTCGCTATGCTCAGGCATTTCCCACCAAGGATCAGAAGGCGACGACAGTGGCGAAGGTGTTATGGGAGAAGTACTTTGTGCATTACGGCCTTCCCAGGCGAATCCATAGTGATCAGGGGCGGGACTTTGAGAGCCGCCTTATCCAGGAATTACTGACTATGCTTGGGGTTGAGAAATCCAGGACCACCCCTTACCACCCACAGGGAGACCCTCAGCCAGAGAGATTCAACAGGACCCTGTTGGATATGCTTGGGACGCTGGAGATTGGGCAGAAAAGCAGGTGGAGTCGTCATATTGGACAATTGGTTCACTGTTACAAATGTACTCGCAATGAGGCTACAGGGTATTCGCCCTATTATCTGATGTTCGGGTGGGAAGCGAGGTTGCCCATTGACGTGTGTTTTGGGGGTGGAGTGGGTGAATTACCCGGGAAGCCCTATCTAAAGTACGTGTCCGACATGAAGAGGGAGTTACAGAGGGCGTACGAGTTGGCCGAGGGGGCGGCTACCAAACAAAATCAGCGGAATAAGATGCGGTATGATCGAAAGGTGAAGTTTGTACAATTATTACCGGGCGACCGGGTCCTTTTACGGAATTTGGGACTCCCAGGTAAGCACAAGTTGGCAGATCGATGGGCTGCCAGCCCCTATGTAATAGAGAGCCAGATGCTGAACCTGACAGTTTACCGGGTGAAACCTGAGGATGGGAAAGGGCCTATCAAGGTACTCCATAGGAATCACCTGCTGCCACTGGGTCAAGCGGTGCAGGTGGATAAGGAGCCCGAGTGGGAGGTTACGCCCAGTACAAGGACTCTGCGAGGGCGCGGAGAACGGGAAGAGCCCGCCGCTGAAGAGCGGGGACGGATCCCTCACCCGGGAATGGCTACCGATTCAGAGGAGGACGACTCAGATGAGTGGGCCCTGTTCCCATTCGCTGGTGCTCCAGTACCAGGAGAGGAGGCTCCTGGCCCTTCCCATACTGAATTGGGTGAGAGGAGGGAAGGTCTTGAGGGTCAGATGGAGAGGCAGCCTACCTTGGTGGGAGAGAGGGTGGAATCTGAGCGTGAGCCGGAGAGATCTCGGGTGAGGGAGGACCCCTGTGAGGAAGGGGGTGCGGGTCTGTCAGGTAGACCTGGGGTGTCCGAGACAGTGGGTTCGCAGGTGACGAGGGAGCCCAGTGGGGCAGAAGGGGTATGGAGATCTCAGAGGATTAGGCGCCCCCCGGAGCGGTTGACATATGTGGTACCGGGAGAACCGAGTGTGATTTCTACTGCTCTGGGTAGTTATGTCACTGCTTTCTGCACCTGGGTTGGGTTTTGTGTGTTGCAAGAAGCTTTGGGGACCTCTAGTAATGCCATGAGGGCATGACATTTGCTGGTGGGGAGAGAATGTACAATGTCCTGGGTATGTTACTCAAAATGGCCTCTTTGGTTTGTTACAAGTAGGAATGTTTCTTTGGCGGATAAGTGTTTCTCTAGCCGTTGTTTCACTTTAGAATGGCTGATATGGTAATTGTATTCATTTGTTAATCAATGGGGAATGTCATTGTGTCTTGTGATGCTGGGAACTTGGGGGAGGGGTTTTTTTCGCGGGTTTTTTGGGGGAGGCCGAGGAAGACATGGAAGAAGGTGGACGTGTGCTGGACTGCTCGTAAGACCACCGGGGTGGTCCCAGGTGCGACGGCCGGATGGGTCGATTGGTTCGTGGATTGAGCTCCAACGAGTGCACTAAACAGACTGAACTTTGATAAGTGGCGCCTTTTGTTTTTTTTCCTTGTGTATATATATTGTATTGCTTACTACTCTTTTTAATTTTAGTAAACTCTTTAAAGTGTATTTCATAACGGTATTTGTTGTGGGTTTGATACTGTTGGCGGGCGCGAGGCATAAACTCGATTCTCACAGCACCTGCGTGTACGGGAGGTGGGTTGGAGAGTGGCTGGATCCCTTTTTCCCCTAGACATATACCAGCCTGTGGGTAAGGGTTACATGTACTTGCGTATATTGCACGACATGCATTCTTGTTACTACTACCATCAGAGAGGTATGGAGCCTGAAAATATGCATGTAGAGTTTTAGAAATGGTTTTTTACGTATCGCACTGTACTGTTTTCACAAAGCGACAAATTATTTGACATATATCAGTAATAATAATTCTGATTTTGATTGTGATTCTTAGGGAAGGGAATCTGCCTGGTCTGACCACAAGTGATACAAGCAGAATTAGGCTATTTGGCCTATCATGTGTATTCTGGTATTCCATCATTACTGATTTACTATCCCTCTCAACTCCATTACTAATCAAGAACCTATCAAAATCTATTTTAAATATACAATGATTTAGCCTGCAATGAATTCCAACAACACCACCCTCCAGCCAAAGAAACTCCTCATCTCTGTTCCAAAGGGATGTCCCTCTATATTTTCAGGCACAGCCCTCTGGCCCTATTCTTCCCACTATAGGAAACATCCTCTCTATATCCACTTGATCCACTCCTTTCAATATTCAATATTTTTCAGTTAGATTCCTCCCCCTCCCAAAAATCTTCTAAATTCCTGAGTATTACAGGCCCAGTACCATCAAAAGCAAATCATATGAGTTAACCCTTTCATTCCTGATATAATTCTTGTAAATTCAGCCTGGACTCTCTCCAATGATAGTGCATTGTTGTTTAGTTAGGGGGTCCAAAACTACTCATTGTATTCCAAATGCAGTTTGACCAATGCCTTATAAAGCCTCAGATTCACCCCAGATTCAGAAACCTGACTGGGTCTTACCTGCTCCTCTCAGTTTTGATCAGAAATTGCCAACATTACCAGTTACTCCCACATCTTAAAGTTCAGTAGAATAAACTTGCTGTTGTGTTTCCTACATATAACAATTCCTACACTTCAGGCGTACTTCTCTGGCTGTAAAGTTTTTTGAGATATTGAAACCATGAACACTTGATCCTGAAATGGTAGATTGCCTTTTTGTGATCATCTTTGAAGCCAGCCTATTTAGCCCCATTGCTTTCTAGTCAATACACCAAAATATGATTGGTGATGTCTTCTGTTCAATCAAGTTGATTGATCATCTCCACCATACCCATCCACCTTGCTGCAATGTTTTCAGTGTAGCTCAACACATTGCAAAACATACATTTAGAGTATAGGTTCTGCAGAATAAGAACTTGGTTCATGAGCTGATTAATTCTGCCTTGCTATAGTACAACAGCTTAGCAGGTAAACACAAAGGTCAGGAAGATTCCAAATACTGTGGTATTTAGGTGATTACAACTGACACAATTCAACCAAGGTCCATGTCTCACATTCCTGACAAGGCGAGGAGGTTAAACAATGAGTACTTGGAGGCATATGAGAAGATAGGCAGAACTCAGCATGGTTTTCTTAAAGGAAAATCCTGCCTGACAAACCTATTGCAATTTTTTGAGGGAATTACAAGTAGGCTAGACAAGGGAGATGCAGTGGATGTTGTGTATTTGGAATTTCAGAAGGCCTTTGACAAGGTGCCACACATGAGGCTGCTAAACAAGATAAGAGCCCATGGAATTACGGGAAAGTTGCATACGTGGATTGTGTTGGCTGATAGCGGGAAACAGAGAGTGGGAATAAAGGGATCCCATTCTGGTTGGCTGCTGGTTACCAGTGGTGTTCCACAGGGATCCGTGTTGGGGCCGCTTCTTTTTACATTGTATATCAACGATTTGGATTATGGCTTTGTGGCTAAGTTTTCTGATGATATAAAGATAGGTGGAGGGTCAGTAGTGCTGAGGAAACAGAGAGTCTGCAGAGAGACGTGGATAGATTGGGAGAATGGGCGAAGAAGTGGCAAATGAATTACAATGTCAGAAAGTGTACGGTCATGCACTTTGGTAGAAGAAATAAACGGACAGACTATTATTTAAATGGGAGAGAATTCAAAGTTCTGAGATGCAACGGGATTTGGGAGTGCTCGTGCAGGATACCCTTAAGGTTAACCTCTAGGTTGAGTTGGTGGTGAAGAAGGCAAATGCAATGTTGGCATTCATTTCTAGAGGAATAGAGTATAGGAGCAGGGATGTGATGTGGAGGCTCTATAAGGCACTGGTAAGACCTCACTTGGAATACTGTGTGCAGTTTTGGGTTCCTTATTTGAGAAAGGATGTGCTGACGTTGGAGAGGGTTCAGAGAAGATTCACTAGAATGATTCCAGGAATGAGAGGGTTAACATATGAGGAACGTTTGACTGCTCTTGGACTGTACTCCTTGGAGTTTAGAAGAATGAGGGGGGACCTCATAGAAACATTTCGAATGTTGAAAGGCATGGACAGAGTGGATGTGGCAAAGGTGTTTCCCATGGTGGGGGAGTCTAGTATGAGAGGACGTGACTTGAGGATTGAAGGGTGCCAATTCAGAACAGAGATGTGAAGAAATTTTTTTAGCCAAAGGGTGGTGAATCTGTGGAATTTGTTGCCACAGGCGGCTGTGGAGGCCGGGTCGTTGGGTGTATTTAAGGTGGAGACTGATAGGTATCTGAGTAGCCAGGGCATCAAAAGTTATGCTGAGAAGGTGGGGGAGTGGGACTAAATGGGAGAATGGATCAGTTCAGGATAAAATGGTGGAGCAGACTTGATTGGCTGAATGGCCGACTTGCTCCTTTGTCTTTTGGTCTTAAGTATAAAGTGCCAGCAGCATTATCAACTTACTTGTTAAACTTATGCCCTCAATACACATTATTTATTTGTGGCATTATTTATTATTTGTTTATTACCTTATGTGGTGTGCAAGTTATATGTATTATATTGTTCTGCAAGGGGTGGAAAATGGTGTTTCATTTAATGGTACACGTTGGTTAAATGACAATAAACTTAAATTTGAACAAAATGGAACGTGAAGCTTTGTCAAGATGGCGCTAAATGGCGACTCCTTTGCTTGCATCTTTAGAGACAGCTCTATTTCCATCTTTAATATCTCTTTTCTTCCCTTTCAGGGTTCTTTTGAAGACCCTGACCTGGAGTTACATGCTGACTTCGGTTCTTTGCGGGAATGGGACCCGCTCTCGGGGTGTCATGACTGGCTGTTAGCCTAAGAGTTTAGCTTGCCTTTGGAGGCCTAGGATCTCGGGGCTCTGGAGATAGGCAGATTGAAGGGCAGTGTCCCAACAGAGTTGCGTGTTGTAGGAGATGGAATATCTTTCGGAGATCCAAGTCTTTGGGCACAGAGTTCAGTAAAAGTGATGCAACATACTCTTAACATCATAAACCAGCAAGTTGTTTATGTCTCTCCACTCATGAAATGGAGACATCTCTCTTTCTCCCTAATTAGAAAGAGAGAACCTGTGGTATGTTGAATAATGCATGAAATGTGAAGTCTTTGGGGTAACTGTAAGTCTGTATCTTTGCTGTTGCCTTGCTCATGCTGGAGAGCTCGGTGCTGATGCTTTTTTTGCCAGTGGAGGAAGGGGGGGGTTCGTTACTTGCTGCTGCTTACATACGAGAGGGAGGGGAGCTGGGGTGTCTCTGGGGTTCTAACATTTAATTGTCATTCATTCTTTGGGGCATTCCTCTGTTTTCATGGATGTTTGCGAAGAAAAAGCATTTAAGGATGTATATTGTATACACTTCTCTGACATTAAATGTATCTTTGAAACAGTCTGCTCAACTTACCACTTTGTTGAAATGGTACTTGCAATAGCCACAGTACTTCACATTGTCGATTTCAGAGCCTTGTTCCTTACAAAGTAGGCCTGCCATCTGGGCGCTAGGGTGAAACATATCACACATCAGCCGCACACTCAGACTTAACACCTGTGAAATGTCAGAATACCCCTAGATCAGGTGCCTTCATTCCAGCTCCCTGGCCATGAACTTTCACCCCTGTTAAGGGCATCACTATACCAGTCAGCTGAGATGCTACCTCATAGCTCCAAACACAAGTTTGGTTTAAACATCTGGTTCTGTTTGTGTGAATTTGCATGTTCTCATTGCAGACACATGGATTTATTCCTACATCCCACAATCTGTAGGTTTATAGGTGTCCATTGAATGAAGTGGAAAAATAAAAATAGAAAATAGGAAAAATAAAATGAGTTAGGCTAAGATTAGTACAAAAATGTCACTGATATTGAAGCATAATAGTTAGTGAAATCTTCAGAATCAGAATAGAATCGGGTTTATTATCACCAACACGTGTTCTGAAATTTGTTAATTCAGCAGCAGCAGTTCAATGCAACACGTAATATAGAAGAAAAGTATAAATAAATAATTATGGTATATATACATTGAATAGATTAAAATTGTGCAAAAAGTAGTAATAATATATACAGAAAGTCAAATTACTGACAGAGCCTGCTCATCTCACAAAAGATCTGTTTATCTGCACCATGTTTTGATCAAAACTTTCAGAGGATCTTAGAAAATTGTTGCGATAGATGCTTGAAAAGGCTAAAGACCATTCAAAGGCATTTCTAAAGACCACTTCTAAACCATTTCTGAAGTTCATCAGTCCACAGTAAGAAAATTATCCACAGATGGTGAAAACTCTGTACTGTTGCTACTCTCCCTTGGAGTAGTGTCCTGCAAAGATCACACCAAGAGCACAACGTGTAATGTTGAAGGAGATGAAAAAAAAAGCAAGGTAACAGCAAAAAACCTGCAGAAATCCTGGAACCTGCTAAAATTTCTGTTCATGAGTCCACTATAAGAATAACACTGAACAACAATGATAATAATGGAAGGACACCAGGGAGGAAACCACTGTTCTTCAAATAAAAACACTGGTACATATCTCAAGTTTGCAAAAGACTACACTTCTGGGACAAGGTTCTATGGGTAGATGAGATAAGTTCTTTTACTGTGGAATAATGAATACTCAGGACTTTAGAAATAATTTTATAGTCTTCATCCCTGAATTTGCTTTGGTAGCCTCTTCATTGTTTGCGATGATAATTTACTACAATTTACTTCAAAAAAAAGGTGTTATTAGCAATATCTTTAGTCAAATGCCTTGCCTTTTGAACTACCAGTAAGCTGCCACATGCATTCAGTAGCACCATCTTAAACTGGAAGTTTTTTCTCCCAGGCATTAGGTCTAATCAACCAATCTAGTTAGCCTTCCCCCATTCCCCTCCAATATGACCTCAGTCACAGTTCTGTGGACACTTTAAACCATTTTTTATAATGCTGGTTATATTCTAATGCCAGAATTTATGTAATACACATTTAATTTCATATCTGTACCTTAACTTCCAACTTTATTTTTATATAATTCTTTCTTCTGTATAATAGTTGAATTTTTTTTTTGTGGCATGTTGTATCTTGACCAACAGACTAAGCAAATATATATGGTGAATAAAGTTGATCCTTGCTTCTCAAAGTAGTTATGTCTGGAATGAGTTGCCTGGATGGCATGTAAACAAAAACTTATCATTATACCTTCGGTACAAGTGATAACATCTACTGAATTCCTGAAGATGATCAACCTAAAAGGAAAATTATATTTCTTTCTCCACACATGCTGCCGAATTAGTTAATTATTTCCAGTGTTCTTTGTTTTTATTCCAGATTTCCGAAGTACAGAAGAGGTGGGTGTACTGGTAGAGGAAAGAGGATGAAATGTCAGGTAGTGAAGAAAATGTGAGGGATAAAAGATTGAGTAGGAGATGGAACACATAAGAACTCCTGTCCTGATCAAGCAATGATCTAAGCTGATTAGAAATAACACACATTTTTAAACAGCCCATGGGGCCCTTAGACAAGGTTACAAAGACACAGAAAATTGATTCATAAAACAATCAGATATTGTTTTACAAATGTAGAAATGCTGCTCTTGTAATCAGCCCTCCATATTAATTTGGGCTTCCATTTAATTTCTTCATAAATAAACCTTCAACTTGAATCCATCATTCACATTCTACATTCAGTGGTTACTTAATTCTGCACCTCATAAAGTGGCCATTGAGTGTATATTCACAGTCTTCTGCTGCACATTTGCTTCAAGATTCAGTATGTTATGCATTCAGAGATGCTCTTCTGCACACCTCTTCCAATACGTGACTATTTGAATTACTGTCAACTTGAACCAGTCTGGCCATTCTCCTCTGACCTCTTTGATTAACGACGTGTTTTCAGCACAGAACTAGCATTCATCGGATTTTTTTGTTGTTATTCTCACACCATTCTCTGTAAACTCTAGTGAATGCTATACATCAAAACCCCAGAAGTTCAGCAGTTTCTGAGTGGCAGACCACAGTTTGTGGGGCTTCAGAGCCATGTTTCAGACATGGTTATAAGCATACTTGGCAATCATTGGATGTATAAAGGAGAATGTGAGGATAAATACAGAGCCCTGATGGAAGATTTGTCAAATGGTGCAAGCTGAATCAACAACTCCTCAACATCATTAAGACGAAGACCATAGACCATAACAGCAAAATTAGACCATTTAGCTCATTCAGTCTGGTCTGCCAATTACTAATGTATGATATTTTTTGTCCCTCCTCATCCCAAAACCTTTGATGCCATGTCCAATGAAGAGCTTATTAATTTCCACCTTACCCAATAATCTGGCCATCAAAGCTGTCTGTGGTAACAAATTCCATAAATTCACCACCCTTTAGCTAAAGAAGTTTCTCCATATCTGTTATAAATGGGCACCACTCTATCCTGAGGCTGTGCCCTCTTGTCCTGGACATCCCCACTTTCCACATCTGCTCTGTCTCAGCCTTTCAACATTTGAAAGTTTTCAATGTGATTCCCCCTCATCCTTCTGAATTACATTGAGTACAGACCCAGAACATGACCACAAGAAAATGAATCTTGGGGTAATACAGTCGGCTCTCCTTATCCTTGGGGGATTGGTTCCAAGACCCCCGTGGATACCAAAATCTGTGGATATTCAAGTCCCTTATTTAACCTGGCTTGGTGCGGTGGTCTTTAGGACCCAGCAGAACCCCAGACTTTATTTAACATGTCTCAGTGCGGTGGACATTAGGACCTGGCGGTGCAGCTCTGAATCTGCAGTGTTTCTGTTCACGAAAATAATCACGATCGCGATTGAAAATAAGGTGCAAGTAATAAAGCAATTGGAAAGAGGTGAAACACCACTGGTCCTTGGAAAAGCGTTAGGCTACAGTTGGTCAATGATCAGAACAATTTTAATGGAGCATGTGAAAGGCCCTGCCCTGTTGAAAGCTACAATTATTACTAAGAAACACAGTGGTTTAATTATTGAAATATGTATGATCCTTAAGTGTTTTATATGCATAGAAAGGTAAAATATATACTATACAGGTAGCCCCGAGTTACGAACCTCTGACTTACGGACAAGTCATACTTACGAACCGAGGAAGGAGAACGCAGTCCGCCATTTTAAGTCGTTGCCGTTGACACTGTGTTGAGTGTTTATCTTTGTATTTGGCTTAAATTTTTCTTAGTTAAGATTCACCTTGATCCTGCCCCCCCCCCCCACCCGTTCCAGTCAGATGGTGGCGCAGTGAGATGAGCACCAGGCTGGAGAATGGAGGTTTCCAAGTTCGATCCAGTGACAATCTGCTCCCGTGCTGGGTTGAGATCGAAATCGCAACTCGACCTCGTAAAAAAAACCCACTGCCACCTCCAGTTTAAATTCCCACGTGGAATATTGTGGATGATCAAATACCCAAACCCAGCACAGCCCCCACTTGTTCCATTTAGTCTGTCTCAATGCAGTGGTCCTTAGGACCCAGCAAACCTTGGGAGTCGGTGAAGCTCGGGACCCGCTGCCCACAGTGTTTCTGTTCCATTGATAGTGTGTAGTGGTCCTTAAAACCCAGTGGACCTCGGGAGCCAGCGGAGGTCGGGACCTGACGCCTGCAGTATTTCTGTTCCATTGACAGGAAACAATCGCGATTGAAAATAAAGTGGAAATAATAAAGCGTTTGGAAAGAGGTGAAACACCATCGGTCAGCAGAAAAGTGTTAGGGTACTGTCGGTCAACATTCAGAACAATTTTAAAGTTTAACGGATAAACTGTGAATAATGGAGCATGTGAAAGACCCTGCCCTGATGAAAGCTGCAATTATTACTAAGCAACACGGTGGCTTAATTATTGGAATACATATGTCTGTGAAGCTTTATATGCACAGAAAGGTGAAATATGTACTATATACTAAGAAAAATGTTTGACTAGTTGACGCTAAATAATACTGGACGTACCTGTTCCAACTTCAAATCCAACTTAAAGACGGACTCAGGAATGGAACTCATTCATAACCTGGCGACTGCCTGTACTTTTAAGTCATTTCTTGATTAGTTATAATACTTAATACAATGTAAATGCTATGTAAATAGTTATTATACTGTATTGTTTAGGGAATAATGACAAGAAAAAATAGTCTGTACATGCTCAAACAATAAGTGCTGGAGAGAGAACTTCCGGGTTTTCCCGATCTGTGGTTGGTTGAATCCGCGCATGCAGAACCCGTGGATAAGGAGGGCCGACTGAATATGGTTGCGTAAATGAATTTTGATAATAACTTTACATTGAACTTTTGTAGATTGTAATGATGGCATAATAATTTGAGAAGCCCTGTTTAGTGTTTAGTTTTTTTTACTTTGTTTAGTGATGCCACACAGACAGCCCCTTCTGGCCCAGCATCTCACTGATTTAACTCTAACCTAATCATCAAACAATTTAAAATGACCAATTAATATACTAATTGGTACATCTATGGACTGCTATGGGAAACCAGAGCATTCAGGGGATATCCACATGCACATAGGAAGGACGTACAAACTGGAATTGTATTCACATACTCCAAGTCACATTAACATCATGCAGTTCTACACCACTGTTACACCCCGCAGTTGGTGAATAAACTTTTGTAAAAAAAGTTTCAGGGTATTAGGAGTGTTAGGGTTAGTGAGTTGGTGCTGGTGATGGACATCTCAGTAATGCTACTGAATAGCCACAGTAGGTGATTACACCTACATGCCAATCCACATTCGGTGCACTGCCACCTGGCTGGTCAGAGGACACACCACATGCCAATCAACCTTCGGTGCACTGCCAGCTGGCTGGTCGGAGGACATACCACATGCCAATCAACATTCGAAGCATTGCCACCTTGCTGGTCGGAGGACACACCACATGCCAAGTAACATCCGGTGCACTGCCACCTGTCGGGTCAGTGGACACATCACATGACAATCAACATTCGCTGCACTGCCACCTGGTGTGTCGGAGGACACACCACATGCCAATCAACATTCGGTGCACTGCCACCTGGCTGGTCGGAGAACACATCACACGACAATCAACATTCGGTGCACTGACACCTGGCTGGTCGGAGAACACATCACATGACAATCAACATTCGGTACACTGCCACCTGGCTGGTCGGAGGACACACCACATGCCAATCAACATTTGATGCACTGCCACCTGGCTGGTCGGAGGACACACCACATGCCACTCATCGTTCGGTACACTGCCACCTTGCTGGTCGGAGAACACATCACACGACAATCAACATTCGGTGCACTGCCAGCTGGCTGGTCAGTGAACACATCACATGCCAATCAACATTAGGTGCACTGCCACCTGGCTGGTCAGAGGACACACTACATGCCAATCAACCGTAGGTGCACTGCCACCTGGCGGTACAGTGGACACACCACAGGCCAATCAACACACGCTGCACTGCAACCTTGCGTGTCGGAGGACACACCACATGCCAATCCAATTTCGGTGCACTGCCACCTTGCTGGTCGGAGGACACACCACATGCCAATCAACATTCAGTGCACTGCCACCTGGCTGGTCAGAGGACACACCACAAGCCAATCCAATTTCGGTGCACTGCCACCTTGCTGGTCGGAGGACACACCACATGCCAATCAACATTCTGTGCACTGCCACCTGGCTGGTCGGACGACACAACACATGCCAATCAACATTTGCTGCACTGCCACCTCGCTGGTCGGTGGACACACCACATGCCAATCAACATTCAGGGCACTGCGACCTGGCGGGTCGGAGGACACACAACATGCCAATCAACGTTCGGTGCACTGCAACCTTGCTTGTCGGAGGACACATCACATGCCAATCAACGTTCGGTGCACTGCAACCTTGCTTGTCGGAGGACAGACGACATGCCAATCAACGTTTGGTGCACTGCCACCTGGCTGGTCGGAGGACACATCACATGCCAATCAACGTTCGGTGCACTGCCACCAGGCTGGTCGGAGGACACAAGACATGCCAATGAACATTCGGTGCACTGCCACCTGGTTGGTTGGAGGAAACACCAGATGCAAATCAACATTCGGTGCACTGCCACCAGGCTGGTCGGAGGACACATCACATGCCAATCTAATTTCAGTGCACTGCCACCTGGCTTGTCAGAGGACACACCACTTGCCAATCAACATTCGGTGCACTGCCACCTGGCTGGTCGGAGGACACACCAGATGCAAAGCAACATTCGGTTTACTGCCACCCGGCTGGTCGATGGATATACCACATGCCAATCAACATTCTGTGCACTGCCATCAGGCTGGTCGGAGGACACACCACATGCCAATCAACATTCGGTGCACTGCCACCTGGCTGGTCGGAGGACATACCACAAGCCAATCAACATTCGGTGCACTGCCACCTGGCTGGTCAGAGGACACACCACAAGCCAATCAACATTCGGTGCACTGCCACCTGGCTGGTCGGAGGACATACCACATGCCAATCAACATTCGGAGCACTGCCACCTTGCTGGTCGGCGAACACACCACATGACAATCAACGTTCGGTGCACTGCCACCTGGCTGGTCGGAGGACACACCACATGCCAATCAACGTTCGGCGCACTGCCACCTGGCTGATCTGAGTACACACCACATGCCAATCAACGTTCGGTGCACTGCCACCTGGCTGGTCAGAGGACACCACATGCCAATCAACATACTGTGCACTGCCACCTGGCTGGTCTGAGGATACACCACAGGCCAATCATCGTTCGGTGCACTGCCACCTGGCTGGTCAGTGGACACATCACATGACAATCAACATTCGCTGCACTGTCACCCAGATAATCGGAGGATACACCAGATGCCAATCAACGTTCGGTGCACTGCCACCTGGCTGGTCGGAGGACATACCACATGCCAATCAACATTCGGAGCACAGCCAACTTGGTGGTCGGAGGACACACCACATGCCAATCAACATCCGGTGCACAGCCACCTGGCGGGTCAGTGGACACATCACATGACAATCAACATTCGCTGCACTGTCACCCAGATAATCGGAGGATACACCAGATGCCAATCAACGTTCGGTGCACTGCCACCTGCCTGATCGGAGGACACACCAGATGCCAATCAACATTCGGTGCACTGCCACCAGGCTGGTCGGAGGACACATCACATGCCAATCTAATTTCAGTGCACTGCCACCTGGCTTGTCAGAGGACACACCACTTGCCAATCAACATTCGGTGCACTGCCACCTGGCTGGTCGGAGGACACACCAGATGCAAAGCAACATTCGGTTTACTGCCACCCGGCTGGTCGATGGATATACCACATGCCAATCAACATTCTGTGCACTGCCACCAGGCTGGTCGGAGGACACACCACATGCCAATCAACATTCGGTGCACTGCCACATGGCTGGTCGGAGGACACACCACATGCCAATCAACATTCGGTGCACTGCCACCTGGCTGGTCGGAGGACATACCACAAGCCAATCAACATTCGGTGCACTGCCACCTGGCTGGTCAGAGGACACACCACAAGCCAATCAACATTCGGTGCACTGCCACCTGGCTGGTCGGAGGACATACCACATGCCAATCAACATTCGGTGCACTGCCACCAGGCTGGTCGGAGGACACACCACATGCCAAGGAACATTTGGTGCACTGTCACCTGGCTGGTCAGAGGACACACCGCATGCTAATCAACATTCTGTGCACTGCCACCTGGCTGGTCTGAGGATACACCACAGGCCAGTTATCGTTCGGTGCACTGCCACCTGGCTGGTCGGCGAACACACCACATGCCAATCAACATTCGGTGCACTGCCACCTGGCTGGTCGGAGGACACACCACATGCCAATCAACATACTGTGCACTGCCACCTGGCTGGTCTGAGGATACACCACAGGCCAATCATCGTTCGGTGCACTGCCACCTGGCTGGTCGGCGGACACACCACATGCCAATCATCGTTCGGTGCACTGCCACCTGGCTGGTCGGAGGACATACCACATGCCAATCAACGTTCGGTACACTGCCACCTGGCTGGTCGGAGGACACACCACATGCCAATCAACATCCGGTGCACAGCCACCTGGCAGGTCAGTGGACACATCACATGACAATCAACATTCGCTGCACTGTCACCCAGATAATCGGAGGATACACCAGATGCCAATCAACGTTCGGTGCACTGCCACCTGCCTGATCGGAGGACACACCAGATGCCAATCAACATTCGGTGCACTGCCACCTGGCTGGTCGGAGAACACATCACACGACAATCAACATTCGGTGCACTGCCACCTGGCTGGTCGGAGGACACACCACATGCCAATAAACATTCGGTGCACTGCCACCTGGCTGGTCGGAGGACACATCACATGCCACTCATCGTTCGGTACACTGCCACCTGGCTGGTAGGAGAACACATCACACGACAATCAACATTCGGTGCACTGCCACCTGGCTGGTCGGAGAACACATCACATGACAATCAACATTAGGTGCACTGCCACCTGGCTGGTCGGAGGACACACCACATGCCACTCATCGTTCGGTACACTGCCACCTTGCTGGTCGGAGAACACATCACACGACAATCAACATTCGATGCACTGCCACCTGGCTGGTCGGAGAACACATCACATGACAATCAACATTCGATGCACTGCCACCTGGCTGGTCGGAGGACACATCACACGACAATCAACATTCTGTGCACTGCCACCTGGCTGGTCTGAGGACACACCACAGGCCAAACATCGTTCGGTGCACTGCCACCTGGCTGGTCGGAGGACACACCACATGCCAATCATCGTTCGGTGCACTGCCACCTGGCTGGTCAGAGGACACACCACATGCCAATCAACATTCGGTGCACTGCCACCTGGCTGGTCGGAGGACACACCACATGCCAATCAACATTCGGTGCACTGCCACCTGGCTGGTCGGAGGACATACCACATGCCAATCAACATTCGGTGCACTGCCACCAGGCTGGTCGGAGGACACACCACATGCCAAGGAACATTTGGTGCACTGTCACCTGGCTGGTCAGAGGACACACCGCATGCTAATCAACATTCTGTGCACTGCCACCTGGCTGGTCTGAGGATACACCACAGGCCAATTATCGTTCGGTGCACTGCCACCTGGCTGGTCGGCGAACACACCACATGCCAATCAACATTCGGTGCACTGCCACCTGGCTGGTCGGAGGACACACCACATGCCAATCAACATACTGTGCACTGCCACCTGGCTGGTCTGAGGATACACCACAGGCCAATCATCGTTCGGTGCACTGCCACCTGGCTGGTCGGCGGACACACCACATGCCAATCATCGTTCGGTGCACTGCCACCTGGCTGGTCGGAGGACATACCACAGGCCAATCAACACACGCTGCACTGCAACCTTGCGTGTCGGAGGACACAACACATGCCAATCAACGTTCGGTGCACTGCCACATGGCTGGTCGGAGGACACACCACATGCCAATCAACATTCGGTGCACTGCCACCTGGCTGGTCGGTGGACACACCACATGCCAATCAACCTTCGATGCACTGCCACCTGGCGGGACAGAGGACACACCACAGGCCAATCAACACACGCTGCACTGCAACCTTGCGTGTCCGAGGACACACCACATGCCAATCCAATTTCGGTGCACTGCCTCCTTGCTGGTCGGAGGACACACCACATGCCAATCAACATTCGGTGCACTGCCACCGGGTTGGTCGAAATACACACCAAATGCCAATCAACATTCGGTACACTGCCACCTGGCTGGTCGGAGGACACACCACATGCCAATCAACGTTCAGTGCACTGCCACCTGGCTGGTCGGAGGACACAACACATGCCAATCAACATTTGGGTGCACTGCCACCTGGCTGGTCGGAGGACACACCACATGCCAATCAACATTTGGGTGCACTGCCACCTGGCTGGTCGGAGGACACACCACATGACAATCAACATTCGCTGCACTGTCATCCGGATAGTCGGAAGATACACCAGATGCCAATCAACGTTCGGTGAACTGCCACCTGGCTAATCGGAGGACACACCACATGCCAATCAACACACTGTGCACTGCCACCTGGCTGGTCAGAGGATACACCACAGGCCAATCATCGTTCGGTGCACTGCCACCTGGCTGGTCGGCGGACACACCACATGCCAATCATCGTTCGGTGCACTGCCACCTGGCTGGTCGGAGGACACACCACATGCCAATCAACATTCGGTGCACTGCCACCTGGCTGGTCGGAGGACACACCACAAGCCAATCAACGCTCGGTGCACTGCCACCTGGCTGGTCGGAGGACACACCACATGCCAATCCACATTCGGTGCACTGCCACCTGGCTGGTCAGAGGACACACCACATGCCAATCAACATTCGGTGCACTGCCACCTGGCTGGTCGGAGGACATACCACATGCCAATCAACATTCGGAGCACTGCCACCTTGCTGGTCGGAGGACACACCACATGCCAAGGAACATTCGGTGCACTGCCACCTGGCGGGTCAGTGTACACATCACATGACAATCAACATTCGCTGCACTGTCACACGGATAGTCGGAGGATACACCAGATGCCAATCAACGTTCGGTGCACTGCCACCTGGCTGATCGGAGGACACACCACATGCCAATCAACATTCGGTGCACTGCCACCTGGCTGGTCGGAGGACACACCACATGCCAATCAACATTCGGTGCACTGCCACCTGGCTGGTCGGAGGACATACCACATGCCAATCAACATTCGGAGCACTGCCAACTTGGTGGTCGGAGGACACACCACATGCCAATCAACATCCGGTGCACTGCCACCTGGCGGGTCAGTGGACAAATCACATGACAATCAACATTCGCTGCACTGTCACCCAGATAATCGGAGGATACACCAGATGCCAATCAACGTTCGGAGCACTGCCACCTGCCTGATCGGAGGACACACCAGATGCCAATCAACATTCGGTGCACTGCCACCTGGCTGGTCGGAGAACACATCACACGACAATCAACATTCGGTGCACTGCCACCTGGCTGGTCGGAGGACACACCACATGCCAATCAACATTCGGTGCACTGCCACCTGGCTGGTCGGAGGACACACCACATGCCACTCATCGTTCGGTACACTGCCACCTGGCTGGTCGGAGAACACATCACACGACAATCAACATTCGGTGCACTGCCACCTGGCTGGTCGGAGAACACATCACATGACAATCAACATTAGGTGCACTTCCACCTGGCTGGTCGGAGGACACACCACATGCCACTCATCGTTCGGTACACTGCCACCTTGCTGGTCGGAGAACACATCACACGACAATCAACATTCGATGCACTGCCACCTGGCTGGTCGGAGAACACATCACATGCCACTCAACATTCTGTGCACTGCCACCTGGCTGGTCTGTGGACACACCACAGGCCAAACATCGTTCGGTGCACTGCCACCTGGCTGGTCGGAGGACACACCACATGCCAATCATCGTTCGGTGCACTGCCACCTGGCTGGTCAGAGGACACACCACATGCCAATCAACATTCGGTGCACTGCCACCTGGCTGGTCGGAGGACACACCACATGCCAATCAACATTCGGTGCACTGCCACCTGGCTGGTCGGTGGACACACCAGATGCCAATCAACCTTCGATGCACTGCCACCTGGCGGGACAGAGGACACACCACAGGCCAATCAACACACGCTGCACTGCAACCTTGCGTGTCGGAGGACACACCACATGCCAATCCAATTTCGGTGCACTGCCACCTTGCTGGTCGGAGGACACACCACATGCCAATCAACATTCGGTGCACTGCCACCGGGCTGGTCGAAATACACACCAAATGCCAATCAACATTCGGTACACTGCCACCTGGCTGGTCGGAGTACACACCACATGCCAATCAACGTTCAGTGCACTGCCACCTGGCTGGTCGGAGGACACAACACATGCCAATCAACGTTCGGTGCACTGCCACATGGCTGGTCGGAGGACACACCAGATGCTAATCAACATTCTGAGCACTGCCACCTGGCTGGTCGTTGGCACACCACATGTTAATCAACGTTCGGTGCACTACCACCTGGATTGTCGGAGGACACACCACATGCCAATCAACATTTGGGTGCACTGCCACCTGGCTGGTCGGAGGACACACCACATGACAATCAACATTCGCTGCACTGTCATCCGGATAGTCGGAAGATACACCAGATGCCAATCAACGTTCGGTGAACTGCCACCTGGCTAATCGGAGGACACACCACATGCCAATCAACATACTGTGCACTGCCACCTGGCTGGTCTGAGGATACACCACAGGCCAATCATCGTTCGGTGCACTGCCACCTGGCTGGTCGACGGACACACCACATGCCAATCATCGTTCGGTGCACTGCCACCTGGCTGGTCGGAGGACACACCACATGCCAATCAACATTCGGTGCACTGCCACCTGGCTGGTCGGAGGACACACCATATGCCAATCAACGCTCGGTGCACTGCCACCAGGCTGGTCGGAGGACACACCACATGCCAATCCACATTCGGTGCACTGCCACCTGGCTGGTCAGAGGACACACCACATGCCAATCAACATTCGGTGCACTGCCACCTGGCTGGTCGGAGGACATACCACATGCCAATCAACATTCGGAGGACTGCCACCTTGCTGGTCGGAGGACACACCACATGCCAAGGAACATTCGGTGCACTGCCACCTGGCGGGTCAGTGTACACATCACATGACAATCAACATTCGCTGCACTGTCACCCGGATAGTCGGAGGATACACCAGATGCCAATCAACGTTCGGTGCACTGCCACCTGGCTGATCGGAGGACACACCACATGCCAATCAACATTCGGTGCACTGCCACCTGGCTGGTCGGAGGACACACCACATGCCACTCATCGTTCGGTACACTGCCACCTGGCTGGTCGGAGAACACATCACATGACAATCAACATTAGGTGCACTGCCACCTGGCTGGTCAGAGGACACACCACATGCTAATCAACATTCTGTGCACTGCCAACTGGCTGGTCTGAGGATACACCACAGGCCAATCATCGTTCGGTGCACTGCCACCTGGCTGGTGGGCAAACACACCACATGCCAATCAACATTCGGTGCACTGCCACCTGGCTGGTCGGAGGACACACCACATGCCAATCAACATTCAGTGCACTGCCACCTGGCTGGTCGGAGGACGAACCAAATGCCAATCAACGCTCGGTGCACTGCCACCTGGCTGGTCGGAGGACACACCACATGCCAATCAATATTCGGTGCACTGCCACCTGGCTGGTCGGAGGACACACCACATGCCAATCATCGTTCGGTGCACTGCCACCTGGCTGGTCGGAGGACACACCACATGCCAATCAACATTCGGTGCACTGCCACCTGGCTGGTTGGAGGACACACCACATGCCAATCAATGCTCGGTGCACTGCCACCTGGCTGGTCGGAGGACACACCACGTGCCAATCCACGTTCGGTGAACTGCCACCTGGCTGGTCGGAGGACACACCACATGCCAATCCACATTCGGTGCACTGCCACCTGGCTGGTCAGAGGACACACCACATGCCAATCAACCTTCGGTGCACTGCCAGCTGGCTGGTCGGAGGACATACCACATGCCAATCAACATTCGGAACATTGCCACCTTGCTGGTCGGAGGACTCACCACATGCCAAGTAACATCCGGTGCACTGCCACCTGTCGGGTCAGTGGACACATCAAATGACAATCAACATTCACTGCACTGTCACCCGGATAGTTGGAGGACACACGACATGCCAATCAACGTTCGGTGCACTGCCACCTGGCTGGTCGGAGGACACACCACATGCCAATCAACATTCGGTGCACTGCCACCTGGCTGGTTGGAGGACACACCACATGCCAATCAATGCTCGGTGCACTGCCACCTGGCTGGTCGGAGGACACACCACGTGCCAATCCACGTTCGGTGAACTGCCACCTGGCTGGTCGGAGGACACACCACATGCCAATCCACATTCGGTGCACTGCCACCTGGCTGGTCAGAGGACACACCACATGCCAATCAACCTTCGGTGCACTGCCAGCTGGCTGGTCGGAGGACATACCACATGCCAATCAACATTCGGAGCATTGCCACCTTGCTGGTCGGAGGACACACCACATGCCAAGTAACATCCGGTGCACTGCCACCTGTCGGGTCAGTGGACACATCAAATGACAATCAACATTCGCTGCACTGTCACCCGGATAGTTGGAGGACACACCACATGCAATCAACGTTCGGTGCACTGCCACCTGGCTGATCGGAGGACACACCACATGCCAATCAACATTCGGTGCACTGCCACCTTGCTGGTCGGAGGACACACCACATGCCAATCAACATTCGGTGCACTGCCACCTGGCTGGTCGGAGAACACATCACACGACAATCAACATTCGGTGCACTGACACCTGGCTGGTCGGAGAACACATCACATGACAATCAACATTAGGTGCACTGCCACCTGGCTGGTCGGAGGACACACCACATGCCAATCAACATTTGATGCACTGCCACCTGGCTGGTCGGAGGACACACAACATGCCAATCAACATTCGCTGCACTGCCACCTGGCTGGTCGGAGAACACATCACATGACAATCAACATTAGGTGCACTGCCACCTGGCTGGTCGGAGGACACTCCACATGCCACTCATCGTTCGGTACACTGCCACCTTGCTGGTCGGAGAACACATCACACGACAATCAACATACGGTGCACTGCCAGCTGGCTGGTCAGTGAACACATCACATGACAATCAACATTAGGTGCACTGCCACCTGGCTGGTCAGAGGACACACTACATGCCAATCAACGTTCGGTGCACGGCCACCTGGCTGGTCGGAGGACACACCACATGCCAATCATCGTTCGGTGCACTGCCACCTGGCTGGTAGGAGGACACACCACGTGCCAATCCACGTTCGGTGAGCTGCCACCTGGCTGGTCGGAGGACACACCACATGCCAATCAACATTCGGTGCACTGCCACCTGGCTGGTTGGAGGACACACCACATGCCAATCAATGCTCGGTGCACTGCCACCAGGCTGGTCGGAGGACACACCACGTGCCAATCAACATTCGGTGCACTGCCACCTTGCTGGTCGGAGGACACACCACATGCCAATCAACATTCGGTGCACTGCCACCTGGCTGGTCGGAGAACACATCACACGACAATCAACATTCGGTGCACTGACACCTGGCTGGTCGGAGAACACATCACATGACAATCAACATTAGGTGCACTGCCACCTGGCTGGTCGGAGGACACACCACATGCCAATCAACATTTGATGCACTGCCACCTGGCTGGTCGGAGGACACACAACATGCCAATCAACATTCGCTGCACTGCCACCTGGCTGGTCGGAGAACACATCACATGACAATCAACATTAGGTGCACTGCCACCTGGCTGGTCGGAGGACACACCACATGCCACTCATCGTTCGGTGCACGGCCACCTTGCTGGTCGGAGAACACATCACACGACAATCAACATACGGTGCAATGCCAGCTGGCTGGTCAGTGAACACATCACATGACAATCAACATTTGGGTGCACTGCCACCTGGCTGGTCGGAGGACACACCACATGACAATCAACATTCGCTGCACTGTCATCCGGATAGTCGGAAGATACACCAGATGCCAATCAACGTTCGGTGAACTGCCACCTGGCTGATCGGAGGACACACCACATGCCAATCAACATACTGTGCACTGCCACCTGGCTGGTCTGAGGATACACCACAGGCCAATCATCGTTCGGTGCACTGCCACCTGGCTGGTCGGCGGACACACCACATGCCAATCATCGTTCGGTGCACTGCCACCTGGCTGGTCGGCGGACACACCACATGCCAATCAACATACTGTGCACTGCCACCTGGCTGGTCTGAGGATACACCACAGGCCAATCATCGTTCGGTGCACTGCCACCTGGCTGGTCGGCGGACACACCACATGCCAATCATCGTTCGGTGCACTGCCACCTGGCTGGTCGGCGGACACACCACATGCCAATCATCGTTCGGTGCACTGCCACCTGGCTGGTCTGTGGATACACCACAGGCTAATCATCGTTCGGTGCACTGCCACCTGGCTGGTCGGCGGACACACCACATGCCAATCATCGTTTGGTGCACTGCCACCTGGCTGGTCGGAGGACACACCACATGCCAATCCACATTCGGTGCACTGCCACCTGGCTGGTCGGAGGACACACCACATGCCAATCAACATTCGGTGCACTGCCACCTGGCTGGTCGGAGGACATACCACATGCCAATCAACATTCGGAGCACTGCCACCTTGCTGGTCGGAGGACACACCACATGCCAAGGAACATTCGGTGCACTGCCACCTGGCGGGTCAGTGTACACATCACATGACAATCAACATTCGCTGCACTGTCACCCGGATAGTCGGAGGATACACCAGATGCCAATCAACGTTCGGTGCACTGCCACCTGGCTGATCGGAGGACACACCACATGCCAATCAACATTCGGTGCACTGCCACCTGGCTGGTCGGAGGACACACCACATGCCACTCATCGTTCGGTACACTGCCACCTGGCTGGTCGGAGAACACATCACATGACAATCAACATTAGGTGCACTGCCACCTGGCTGGTCAGAGGACACACCACATGCTAATCAACATTCTGTGCACTGCCAACTGGCTGCTCTGAGGATACACCACAGGCCAATCATCGTTCGGTGCACTGCCACCTGGCTGGTGGGCGAACACACCACATGCCAATCAACATTCGGTGCACTGCCACCTGGCTGGTCGGAGGACACACCACATGCCAATCAACATTCAGTGCACTGCCACCTGGCTGGTCGGAGGACGCACCAAATGCCAATCAACGCTAGGTGCACTGCCACCTGGCTGGTCGGAGGACACACCACATGCCAATCAACATTCGGTGCACTGCCACCTGGCTGGTCGGAGGACACACCACATGCCAATCATCGTTCGGTGCACTGCCGCCTGGCTGGTCGGAGGACACACCACATGCCAATCAACATTCGGTGCACTGCCACCTTGCTGGTCGGAGGACACACCACATGCCAATCAACATTCGGTGCACTGCCACCTGGCTGGTCGGAGAACACATCACACGACAATCAACATTCGGTGCACTGACACCTGGCTGGTCGGAGAACACATCACATGACAATCAACATTAGGTGCACTGCCACCTGGCTGGTCGGAGGACACACCACATGCCAATCAACATTCGGTGCACTACCACCTGGCTGGTCGGAGGACACACAACATGCCAATCAACATTCGCTGCACTGCCACCTGGCTGGTCGGAGAACACATCACATGACAATCAACATTAGGTGCACTGCCACCTGGCTGGTCGGAGGACACACCACATGCCACTCATCGTTCGGTACACTGCCACCTTGCTGGTCGGAGAACACATCACACGACAATCAACATACGGTGCACTCCCAGCTGGCTGGTCAGTGAACACATCACATGACAATCAACATTAGGTGCACTGCCACCTGGCTGGTCAGAGGACACACTACATGCCAATCAACATTCGGTGCACGGCCACCTGGCTGGTCGGAGGACACACCACATGCCAATCATCGTTCGTTGCATTGCCACCTGGCTGGTAGGAGGACACACCGCATGACAATCAACCGTCGGTGCACTGCCACCTGGCGGTACAGAGGACACACCACAGGCCAATCAACACACGCTGCACTGCACCCTTGCGTGTCGGAGGACACACCACATGCCAATCCAATTTCGGTGCACTGCCACCTTGCTGGTCGGAGGACACACCACATGCCAATCAACATTCAGTGCACTGCCACCTGGCTGGTCGGAGTACACACCACATGCCAATCAACGTTCGGTGCACTGCAACCTTGCTTGTCGGAGGACAGACGACATCCCAATCAACATTCGGTGCACTGCCACCTGGCTGGTCAGACGACACAACACATGCCAATCAACATTTGCTGCACTGCCACCTGGCTGGTCGGTGGACACACCACATGCCAATCAACATTCAGGGCACTGCGACCTGGCGGGTCGGAGAACACACAACATGCCAATCAACGTTCGGTGCACTGCAACCTTGCTTGTCGGAGGACAGACGACATGCCAATCAACATTCGGTGCACTGCCACCTGGCGGGTCGGAGGACACATCACATGACAATCAACATTAGGTGCACTGCCACCTGGCTGGTCGGAAGACACACCACATGCCACTCATCGTTCGGTACACTGCCACCAGGCTGGTCGGAGGACACAAGACATGCCAATGAACATTTGGTACACTGCCACCTGGCTGGTTGGAGGAAACACCAGATGCAAATCAACACTCGGTGCACTGCCACCAGGCTGGTCGGAGGACACATCACATGCCAATCAAATTTCAGTGCACTGCCACATGGCTTGTCAGAGGACACACCACTTGCCAATCAACATTCGGTGCACTGCCACCTGGCTGGTCGGAGGACACACCAGATGCAAAGCAACATTCGGTTTACTGCCACCCAGCTGGTCGATGGATATACTACATGCCAATCAACATTCTGTGCACTGCCACGTGGATGGTCGGAGGACACACCACATGCCAATCAACATTCGGTGCACTGCCACCTGGCTGGTCGGAGGACACACCACATGCCAAGCAACATCCGGTGCACTGCCACCTGGCGGGTCAGTGGACACATCACATGCCAATCAACATTCGCTGCACTGTCACCCGGATAGTCGGAGGATACACGAGATGCCAATCAACGTTCGGTGCACTGCCTCCTGGCTGATCGGAGGACGCACCACATGCCAATCAACATTCGGTGCACTGCCACCTGGCGGGTCGGAGGACACACCACATGCCACTCATCGTTCGGTACACTGCCACCTGGCTGGTTGGAGAACACATCACACGACAATCGACATTCGGTGCACTGCCACCTGGCTGGTCGGAGAACACATCACATGACAATCAACATTAGGTGCACTGCCACCTGGCAGGTCGGAGGACACACCGCATGCCAATCAACATTCTGTGCACTGCCACCTGGCTGGTCAGTGGACACACCACATGCCAATCAACATTCTGTGCACAGCCACCTGGCTGGTCTGAGGACACACCACAGGCCAATCATCGTTCGGTGCACTGCCACCTGGCTGGTCGGTGGACACACCACATGCCAATCAACATTCGGTGCACTGCCACCTGGCTGGTCTGAGGACACACCACATGCCAATCAACGTTCGGTGCACTGCCACCAGGCTGGTCAGAGGACACACCACATGCCAATCAACATTCGGTGCACAGCGACCTGGCGGGTCGGAGAACACACCACATGCCAATCAACGTTCGGTGCACTGCAACCTTGCTTGTTGGAGGACACATGACATGCCAATCAACATTCGGTGCACTGCCACCTGGCTGGTCGGAGGACACATCACATGCCAATCAACGTTCGGTGCACTGCCACCAGGCTGGTCGGAGGACACAAGACATGCCAATGAACATTCGGTGCACTGCCACATGGCTGGTTGGAGGAAACACCAGATGCAAATCAAAATTCGGTGCACTGCCACCTGGCTGGTTGGAGGAAACACCAGATGCAAATCAACATTCGGTGCACTGCCACCTGGCTGGTCGGAGGACACATCACATGCCAATCAACTTTCAGTGCACTGCCACCTGGCTTGTCAGAGGACAGACCACTTGCCAATCAACATTCAGTGCACTACCACCTGGCTGGTCGGAGGACACACCAGATGCAAATCAACATTCGGTTTACTGCTACCCGGCTGGTCGGTGGACACACCACATGCCAATCAACATCCGGTGCACTGCCACCTGGCGGGTCAGTGGACACACCACATGACAATCAACACTCGCTGCACTGTCACCCGGATAGTCGGAGGATACACCAGATGCCAATCAACGTTCGGTGCACTGGCACCTGGCTGATCGAAGGACACACCACATGCCAATAAACATTCGGTGCACTGCCACCTGGCTGGTCGGAGGACACACTACATGCCACTCATCGTTCGGTACACTGCCACCTGGCTGGTCGGAGGACACACCACATGACAATCAACATTCGGTGCACCATCACCTGGCTGGTCAGAGGATACACCACATGCCAATCAACGTTTGGTACACTGCCACCTGGCTGGTCTGAGGATACACCACAGGCCAATCATCGTTTGGTGCACTGCTACCTGGCTGGTCAGCGGACACACCACATGCCAATCATCGTTCGGTGCACTGCCACCTGGCTGGTCGGAGAACACAACACATGACAATCAACATTGGCTGCACCATCACCTGGCTGGTCAGAGGAAACACCACATGCTAATCAACATTCTCTGCACTGCCACCTGGCTGGTCGGCGGACACACCACATGCCAATCAACGTTCGGTGCACTGCCACCTGGCATGTCGGAGGACACACCACATGCTAATCAACATTCTGTGCACTGCCACATGGCTTGTCAGAGGACACACCACTTGCCAATCAACATTCGGTGCACTGCCACCTGGCTGGTCGGAGGACACACCAGATGCAAAGCAACATTCGGTTTACTGCCACCCGGCTGGTCGATGGATATACTACATGCCAATCAACATTCTGTGCACTGCCACGTGGATGGTCGGAGGACACACCACATGCCAATCAACATTCGGTGCACTGCCACCTGGCTGGTCGGAGGACACACCACATGCCAAGCAACATCCGGTGCACTGCCACCTGGCGGGTCAGTGGACACATCACATGCCAATCAACATTCTGTGCACAGACACCTGGCGGGTCAGTGGACACATCACATGACAATCAACATTCGCTGCACTGTCACCCGGATAGTCGGAGGATACACGAGATGCCAATCAACGTTCGGTGCACTGCCTCCTGGCTGATCGGAGGACGCACCACATGCCAATCAACATTCGGTGCACTGCCACCTGGCGGGTCGGAGGACACACCACATGCCACTCATCTTTCGGTACACTGCCACCTGGCTGGTTGGAGAACACATCACACGACAATCGACATTCGGTGCACTGCCACCTGGCTGGTCGGAGAACACATCACATGACAATCAACATTAGGTGCACTGCCACCTGGCGGGTCGGAGGACACACCACATGCCAATCAACATTCTGTGCACTGCCACCTGGCTGGTCAGTGGACACACCACATGCCAATCAACATTCTGTGCACAGCCACCTGGCTGGTCTGAGGACACACCACAGGCCAATCATCGTTCGGTGCACTGCCACCTGGCTGGTCGGTGGACACACCACATGCCAATCAACATTCGGTGCACTGCCACCTGGCTGGTCTGAGGACACACCACATGCCAATCAACGTTCGGTGCACTGCCACCAGGCTGGTCAGAGGACACACCACATGCCAATCAACATTCGGTGCACAGCGACCTGGCGGGTCGGAGAACACACCACATGCCAATCAACGTTCGGTGCACTGCAACCTTGCTTGTTGGAGGACACATGACATGCCAATCAACATTCGGTGCACTGCCACCTGGCTGGTCGGAGGACACATCACATGCCAATCAACGTTCGGTGCACTGCCACCAGGCTGGTCGGAGGACACAAGACATGCCAATGAACATTCGGTGCACTGCCACATGGCTGGTTGGAGGAAACACCAGATGCAAATCAAAATTCGGTGCACTGCCACCTGGCTGGTTGGAGGAAACACCAGATGCAAATCAACATTCGGTGCACTGCCACCTGGCTGGTCGGAGGACACATCACATGCCAATCAACTTTCAGTGCACTGCCACCTGGCTTGTCAGAGGACAGACCACTTGCCAATCAACATTCAGTGCACTACCACCTGGCTGGTCGGAGGACACACCAGATGCAAATCAACATTCGGTTTACTGCTACCCGGCTGGTCGGTGGACACACCACATGCCAATCAACATCCGGTGCACTGCCACCTGGCGGGTCTGTGGACACATCACATGACAATCAACATTCGCTGCACTGCCACCTTGCTGGTCGGAGGACACACCACATGCCAATCAACAACCGGTGCACTGCCAACTGGCGGGTCAGTGGACACACCACATGACAATCAACACTCGCTGCACTGTCACCCGGATAGTCGGAGGATACACGAGATGCCAATCAACGTTCGGTGCACTGGCACCTGGCTGATCGAAGGACACACCACATGCCAATAAACATTCGGTGCACTGCCACCTGGCTGGTCGGAGGACACACTACATGCCACTCATCGTTCGGTACACTGCCACCTGGCTGGTCGGAGGACACACCACATGACAATCAACATTCGGTGCACCATCACCTGGCTGGTCAGAGGATACACCACATGCCAATCAACGTTTGGTACACTGCCACCTGGCTGGTCTGAGGATACACCACAGGCCAATCATCGTTTGGTGCACTGCTACCTGGCTGGTCAGCGGACACACCACATGCCAATCATCGTTCGGTGCACTGCCACCTGGCTGGTCGGAGAACACAACACATGACAATCAACATTGGCTGCACCATCACCTGGCTGGTCAGAAGAAACACCACATGCTAATCAACATTCTCTGCACTGCCACCTGGCTGGTCGGCGGACACACCACATGCCAATCAACGTTCGGTGCACTGCCACCTGGCTGGTCGGAGGACACACCACATGCCAATCAACATTCGGTGCACTGCCACCTGGCATGTCGGAGGACACACCACATGCTAATCAACATTCTGTGCACTGCCACCTGGCTGGTCGGCGGACACACCACATGCCAATCAACGTTCGGTACACTGCCACCTGGCGGGTCGGAGTACACACCACATGCCAATCAACGTTCGGTGCACTGCCACCTGGCTGGTCGGAGGACACACCACATGCCAATCCACATTCGGTGCACTGCCACCTGGCTGGTCAGAGGACACACCACATGCCAATCAACATTCGGTGCACTGCCACCTGGCTGGTCGGAGGACATGCCACATGCCAATCAACATTCGGAGCACTGCCACCTGGCTGGTCGGAGGACACACCACATGCCACTCATTGTTCGGTACACTGCCACCTGGCTGGTCGGAGGACACACCAGATGCCAATCAACATTCGGTGCACTGCCACCGGGCTGGTCGGAGAACACATCACATGCCAATCAACATTCTGTGCACTGCCACCTGGCTGGTCTGAGGACACACGACAGGCCAATCATCGTTCGGTGCACTGCCACCTGGCTGGTCGGTGGACACACCACATGCCAGTCAACCTTCGGTGCACTGCCACCTGGCGGGACAGAGGACACACCACAGGCCAATCAACACACGCTGCACTGCAAGCGTGTCGGAGGACACACCACATGCCAATCCAATTTCGGTGCACTGCCACCTTGCTGGTCGGAGGACACACCACATGCCAATCAACATTCGGTGCACTGCCACCTGGCTGGTCGGAGTACACAACAAATGCCAATCAACATTCGGTGAACTGCCACCTGGCTGGTCGGAGGACACACCACATGCCAATCCACATTCGGTGCACTGCCACCTGGCTGGTCAGAGGACACACCACATGCCAATCAACGTTCGGTGCACTGCCACCTGGCTGGTCGGAGGACATACCACATGCCAATCAACATTCAGAGCACTGCCACCTTGCTTGTCGGAGGACACACCACATGCCACTCATCGTTCGGTACACTGCCACCTTGCTGGTCGGAGAACACATCACACGACAATCATCGTTCGGTACACTGCCACCTGGCTGGTCGGAGAACACATCACATGACAATCAACATTCTGTGCACTGCCACCTGGCTGGTCTGAGGACACACCACAGGCCAATCATCGTTTGGTGCACAGCCACCTGGCTGGTCTGAGGACACACCACATGCCAATCATCGTTCGGTGCACTGCCACCTGGTTGGTCAGAGAACACACCACATGCCAATCAACATTCGGTGCACTGCCACCTGGCTGGTCGGAGGACACACCACACGCCAATCAACATTCGGTGCACTGCCACCTGGCTGGTCGGTGGACACACCACATGCCAATCAATATTCGGTGCACTGCCACCTGGCGGGACAGAGGACACACCACAGGCCAATCAACACACGCTGCACTGCAACCTTGCGTGTCGGAGGACACACCACATGCCAATCCAATTTCGGTTCACTGCCACCTTGCTGGTCGGAGGACACACCACATGCCAATCAACATTCGGTGCACTGCCACCTGGCTGGTCGGAGTACACACCACATGCCAATCAACATTCGGTGCACTGCCACCTGGCTGGTCGGTGGACACACCACATGCCAATCAACCTTCGGTACACTGCCACCTGGCGGGACAGAGGACACACCACAGGCCAATCAACACACGCAGCACTGCAACCTTGCGTGTCGGAGGACACACCACATGCCAATCCAATTTCGGTGCACTGCCACCTTGCTGGTCGGAGGACACACCACATGCCAATCATCGTTCGGTGCACTGCCACCTGGCTGGTAGGAGGACACACCGCATGACAATCAACCGTCGGTGCACTGCCACCTGGCGGTACAGAGGACACACCACAGGCCAATCAACATTCAGTGCACTGCCACCTGGCTGGTCGGAGTACACAACAAATGCCAATCAACATTCGGTGAACTGCCACCTGGCTGGTCGGAGGACACACCACATGCCAATCCACATTCGGTGCACTGCCACCTGGCTGGTCAGAGGACACACCACATGCCAATCAACGTTCGGTACACTGCCACCTGGCGGGTCGGAGTACACACCACATGCCAATCAACGTTCGGTGCACTGCCACCTGGCTGGTCGGAGGACACACCACATGCCAATCCACATTCGGTGCACTGCCACCTGGCTGGTCAGAGGACACACCACATGCCAATCAACATTCGGTGCACTGCCACCTGGCTGGTCGGAGGACATACCACATGCCAATCAACATTCGGAGCACTGCCACCTGGCTGGTCGGAGGACACACCACATGCCACTCATTGTTCGGTACACTGCCACCTGGCTGGTCGGAGGACACACCAGATGCCAATCAACATTCGGTGCACTGCCACCGGGATGGTCGGAGAACACATCACATGCCAATCAACATTCTGTGCACTGCCACCTGGCTGGTCTGAGGACACACCACAGGCCAATCATCGTTCGGTGCACTGCCACCTGGCTGGTCGGTGGACACACCACATGCCAATCAACCTTCGGTGCACTGCCACCTGGCGGGACAGAGGACACACCACAGGCCAATCAACACACGCTGCACTGCAAGCGTGTCGGAGGACACACCACATGCCAATCCAATTTCGGTGCACTGCCACCTTGCTGGTCGGAGGACACACCACATGCCAATCAACATTCGGTGCACTGCCACCTGGCTGGTCGGAGTACACAACAAATGCCAATCAACATTCGGTGAACTGCCACCTGGCTGGTCGGAGGACACACCACATGCCAATCCACATTCGGTGCACTGCCACCTGGCTGGTCAGAGGACACACCACATGCCAATCAACGTTCGGTGCACTGCCACCTGGCTGGTCGGAGGACATACCACATGCCAATCAACATTCAGAGCACTGCCACCTTGCTTGTCGGAGGACACACCACATGCCACTCATCGTTCGGTACACTGCCACCTTGCTGGTCGGAGAACACATCACACGACAATCATCGTTCGGTACACTGCCACCTGGCTGGTCGGAGAACACATCACACGACAATCAACATTAGGTGCACTGCCACCTGGCTGGTCGGAGAACACATCACATGACAATCAACATTCTGTGCACTGCCACCTGGCTGCTCTGAGGACACACCACAGGCCAATCATCGTTTGGTGCACAGCCACCTGGCTGGTCTGAGGACACACCACATGCCAATCATCGTTCGGTGCACTGCCACCTGGTTGGTCAGAGAACACACCACATGCCAATCAACATTCGGTGCACTGCCACCTGGCTGGTCGGAGGACACACCACACGCCAATCAACATTCGGTGCACTGCCACCTGGCTGGTCGGTGGACACACCACATGCCAATCAATATTAGGTGCACTGCCACCTGGCGGGACAGAGGACACAACACAGGCCAATCAACACACGCTGCACTGCAACCTTGCGTGTCGGAGGACACACCACATGCCAATCCAATTTCGGTTCACTGCCACCTTGCTGGTCGGAGGACACACCACATGCCAATCAACATTCGGTGCACTGCCACCTGGCTGGTCGGAGTACACACCACATGCCAATCAACATTCTGTGCACTGCCACCTGGCTGGTCGGTGGACACACCACATGCCAATCAACCTTCGGTACACTGCCACCTGGCGGGACAGAGGACACACCACAGGCCAATCAACACACGCAGCACTGCAACCTTGCGTGTCGGAGGACACACCACATGCCAATCCAATTTCGGTGCACTGCCACCTTGCTGGTCGGAGGACACACCACATGCCAATCATCGTTCGGTGCACTGCCACCTGGCTGGTAGGAGGACACACCGCATGACAATCAACCGTCGGTGCACTGCCACCTGGCGGTACAGAGGACACACCACAGGCCAATCAACACACGCTGCACTGCACCCTTGCGTGTCGGAGGACACACCACATGCCAATCCAATTTCGGTGCACTGCCACCTTGCTGGTCGGAGGACACACCACATGCCAATCAACATTCAGTGCACTGCCACCTGGCTGGTCGGAGGACACACCACATGCCAATCATCGTTCGGTGCACTGCCACCTGGCTGGTAGGAGGACACACCGCATGACAATCAACCGTCGGTGCACTGCCACCTGGCGGTACAGAGGACACACCACAGGCCAATCAACACACGCTGCACTGCACCCTTGCGTGTCGGAGGACACACCACATGCCAATCCAATTTCGGTGCACTGCCACCTGGCTGGTCGGAGGACACACCACATGCCAATCCACATTCGTTGCACTGCCACCTGGCTGGTCAGAGGACACACCACATGCCAATCAACATTCAGAGCACTGCCACCTTGCTTGTCGGAGGACACACCATATGCCACTCATCGTTCGGTACACTGCCACCTTGCTGGTCGGAGAACACATCACACGACAATCATCGTTCGGTACACTGCCACCTGGCTGGTCGGAGAACACATCACACGACAATCAACATTAGGTGCACTGCCACCTGGCTGGTCGGAGAACACATCACATGACAATCAACATTCTGTGCACTGCCACCTGGCTGGTCTGAGGACACACCACAGGCCAATCATCGTTTGGTGCACAGCCACCTGGCTGGTCTGAGGACACACCACATGCCAATCAACATTCGGTGCACTGCCACCTGGCTGGTCGGAGGACACACCACACGCCAATCAACATTCGGTGCACTGCCACCTGGCTGGTCGGAGTACACACCACATGCCAATCAACATTCTGTGCACTGCCACCTGGCTGGTCTGAGGACACACCACAGGCCAATCATCGTTCGGTGCACTGCCACCTGGCTGGTCGGTGGACACACCACATGCCAATCAACCTTCGGTGCACTGCCACCTTGCTGGTCGGAGGACACACCACATGCCAATCAACATTCGGTGCACTGCCACCTGGCTGGTCGGAGTACACAACAAATGCCAATCAACATTCGGTGAACTGCCACCTGGCTGGTCGGAGGACACACCACATGCCAATCCACATTCGGTGCACTGCCACCTGGCTGGTCAGAGGACACACCACATGCCAATCAACGTTCGGTGCACTGCCACCTGGCTGGTCGGAGGACATACCACATGCCAATCAACATTCAGAGCACTGCCACCTTGCTTGTCGGAGGACACACCACATGCCACTCATCGTTCGGTACACTGCCACCTTGCTGGTCGGAGAACACATCACACGACAATCATCGTTCGGTACACTGCCACCTGGCTGGTCGGAGAACACATCACACGACAATCAACATTAGTGCACTGCCACCTGGCTGGTCGGAGAACACATCACATGACAATCAACATTCTGTGCACTGCCACCTGGCTGGTCTGAGGACACACCACAGGCCAATCATCGTTTGGTGCACAGCCACCTGGCTGGTCTGAGGACACACCACATGCCAATCATCGTTCGGTGCACTGCCACCTGGCTGGTCAGACGACACAACACATGCCAATCAACATTTGCTGCACTGCCACCTGGCTGGTCGGTGGACACACCACATGCCAATCAACATTCAGGGCACTGCGACCTGGCGGGTCGGAGAACACACAACATGCCAATCAACGTTCGGTGCACTGCAACCTTGCTTGTCGGAGGACAGACGACATGCCAATCAACATTCGGTGTACTGCCACCTGGCGGGTCGGAGGACACATCACATGACAATCAACATTAGGTGCACTGCCACCTGGCTGGTCGGAGGACACACCACATGCCAATCAACCTTCGGTGCACTGCCACCTGGCGGGACAGAGGACACACCACAGGCCAATCAACACACGCTGCACTGCAAGCGTGTCGGAGGACACACCACATGCCAATCCAATTTCGGTGCACTGCCACCTTGCTGGTCGGAGGACACACCACATGCCAATCAACATTCGGTGCACTGCCATCTGGCTGGTCGGAGTACACAACAAATGCCAATCAACATTCGGTGAACTGCCACCTGGCTGGTCGGAGGACACACCACATGCCAATCCACATTCGGTGCACTGCCACCTGGCTGGTCGGAGGACATACCACATGCCAATCAACATTCAGAGCACTGCCACCTTGCTTGTCGGAGGACACACCACATGCCACTCATCGTTCGGTACACTGCCACCTTGCTGGTCGGAGAACACATCACACGACAATCATCGTTCGGTACACTGCCACCTGGCTGGTCGGAGAACACATCACACGACAATCAACATTAGGTGCACTGCCACCTGGCTGGTCGGAGAACACATCACATGACAATCAACATTCTGTGCACTGCCACCTGGCTGGTCTGAGGACACACCACAGGCCAATCATCGTTTGGTACACAGCCACCTGGCTGGTCTGAGGACACACTACATGCCAATCATCGTTCGGTGCACTGCCACCTGGTTGGTCAGAGAACACACCACATGCCAATCAACATTCGGTGCACTGCCACCTGGCTGGTCGGAGGACACACCACACGCCAATTAACATTCGGTGCACTGCCACCTGGCTGGTCGGTGGACACACCACATGCCAATCAACATTCGGTGCACTGCCACCTGGCGGGACAGAGGACACACCACAGGCCAATCAACACACGCTGCACTGCAACCTTGCGTGTCGGAGGACACACCACATGCCAATCCAATTTCGGTTCACTGCCACCTTGCTGGTCGGAGGACACACCACACGCCAATCAACATTCGGTGCACTGCCACCTGGCTGGTCGGTGGTCACACCACATGCCAATCAACATTCGGTGCACTGCCACCTGGCTGGTCGGAGGACACACCACATGCCAATCCAATTTCGGTTCACTGCCTCCTTGCTGGTCGGAGGACACACCACACGCCAATCAACATTCGATGCACTGCCACCTGGCGGGACAGAGGACACACCACAGGCCAATCAACACACGCTGCACTGCCACCTTGCTGGTCGGAGGACACACCACATGCCAATCCAATTTCGGTTCACTGCCACCTTGCTAGTCGGAGGACACACCACATGCCAATCAACATTCGGTGCACTGCCACCTGGCTGGTCAGAGGACACACCACATGCCAATCAACGTTCGGTGCACTGCCACCTGGCTGGTCGGAGGACATACCACATGCCAATCAACATTCAGAGCACTGCCACCTTGCTTGTCGGAGGACACACCACATGCCACTCATCGTTCGGTACACTGCCACCTTGCTGGTCGGAGAACACATCACACGACAATCATCGTTCGGTACACTGCCACCTGGCTGGTCGGAGAACACATCACACGACAATCAACATTAGGTGCACTGCCACCTGGCTGGTCGGAGAACACATCACATGACAATCAACATTCTGTGCACTGCCACCTGGCTGGTCTGAGGACACACCACAGGCCAATCATCGTTTGGTGCACAGCCACCTGGCTGGTCTGAGGACACACCACATGCCAATCATCGTTCGGTGCACTGCCACCTGGTTGGTCAGAGGACACACCACATGCCAATCAACATTTGATGCACTGCCACCTGGCTGGTCGGAGGACACACCAGATGCAAAGCAACATTCGGTTTACTGCCACCCGGCTGGTCGATGGATATACTACATGCCAATCAACATTCTGTGCACTGCCACGTGGATGGTCGGAGGACACACCACATGCCAATCAACATTCGGTGCACTGCCACCTGGCTGGTCGGAGGACACACCACATGCCAAGCAACATCCGGTGCACTGCCACCTGGCGGGTCAGTGGACACATCACATGCCAATCAACATTCGCTACACTGTCACCCGGATAGTCGGAGGATACACGAGATGCCAATCAACGTTCGGTGCACTGCCTCCTGGCTGATCGGAGGACGCACCACATGCCAATCAACGTTCGGTGCACTGCCACCTGGCTGGTCGGAGGACATACCACATGCCAATCAACATTCAGAGCACTGCCACCTTGCTTGTCGGAGGACACACCACATGCCACTCATCGTTCGGTACACTGCCACCTTGCTGGTCGGAGAACACATCACACGACAATCATCGTTCGGTACACTGCCACCTTGCTGGTCGGAGAACACATCACACGACAATCAACATTAGGTGCACTGCCACCTGGCTGGTCGGAGAACACATCACATGACAATCAACATTCTGTGCACTGCCACCTGGCTGGTCTGAGGACACACCACAGGCCAATCATCGTTTGGTGCACAGCCACCTGGCTGGTCTGAGGACACACCACATGCCAATCATCGTTCGGTGCACTGCCACCTGGTTGGTCAGAGGACACACCACATGCCAATCAACATTTGATGCACTGCCACCTGGCTGGTCGGAGGACACACCAGATGCAAAGCAACATTCGGTTTACTGCCACCCGGCTGGTCGATGGATATACTACATGCCAATCAACATTCTGTGCACTGCCACGTGGATGGTCGGAGGACACACCACATGCCAATCAACATTCGGTGCACTGCCACCTGGCTGGTCGGAGGACACACCACATGCCAAGCAACATCCGGTGCACTGCCACCTGGCGGGTCAGTGGACACATCACATGCCAATCAACATTCGCTGCACTGTCACCCGGATAGTCGGAGGATACACGAGATGCCAATCAACGTTCGGTGCACTGCCTCCTGGCTGATCGGAGGACGCACCACATGCCAATCAACATTCGGTGCACTGCCACCTGGCGGGTCGGAGGACACACCACATGCCACTCATCGTTCGGTACACTGCCACCTGGCTGGTTGGAGAACACATCACACGACAATCGACATTCGGTGCACTGCCACCTGGCTGGTCGGAGAACACATCACATGACAATCAACATTAGGTGCACTGCCACCTGGCGGGTCGGAGGACACACCACATGCCAATCAACATTCTGTGCACTGCCACCTGGCTGGTCAGTGGACACACCACATGCCAATCAACATTCTGTGCACAGCCACCTGGCTGGTCTGAGGACACACCACAGGCCAATCATCGTTCGGTGCACTGCAACCTGGCTGGTCGGTGGACACACCACATGCCAATCAACATTCGGTTCACTGCCACCTGGCTGGTCTGAGGACACACCACATGCCAATCAACGTTCGGTGCACTGCCACCAGGCTGGTCAGAGGACACACCACATGCCAATCAACATTCGGTGCACAGCGACCTGGCGGGTCGGAGAACACACCACATGCCAATCAACGTTCGGTGCACTGCAACCTTGCTTGTTGGAGGACACATGACATGCCAATCAACATTCGGTGCACTGCCACCTGGCTGGTCGGAGGACACATCACATGCCAATCAACGTTCGGTGCACTGCCACCAGGCTGGTCGGAGGACACAAGACATGCCAATGAACATTCGGTGCACTGCCACATGGCTGGTTGGAGGAAACACCAGATGCAAATCAAAATTCGGTGCACTGCCACCTGGCTGGTTGGAGGAAACACCAGATGCAAATCAACATTCGGTGCATTGCCACCTGGCTGGTCGGAGGACACATCACATGCCAATCAACTTTCAGTGCACTGCCACCTGGCTTGTCAGAGGACAGACCACATGCCAATCAACGTTCGGTGCACTGCCACCTGGCTGGTCGGAGGACATACCACATGCCAATCAACATTCAGAGCACTGCCACCTTGCTTGTCGGAGGACACACCACATGCCACTCATCGTTCGGTACACTGCCACCTTGCTGGTCGGAGAACACATCACACGACAATCATCGTTCGGTACACTGCCACCTGGCTGGTCGGAGAACACATCACACGACAATCAACATTAGGTGCACTGCCACCTGGCTGGTCGGAGAACACATCACATGACAATCAACATTCTGTGCGCTGCCACCTGGCTGGTCTGAGGACACACCACAGGCCAATCATCGTTTGGTGCACAGCCACCTGGCTGGTCTGAGGACACACCACATGCCAATCATCGTTCGGTGCACTGCCACCTGGTTGGTCAGAGGACACACCACATGCCAATCAACATTTGATGCACTGCCACCTGGCTGGTCGGAGGACACACCAGATGCAAAGCAACATTCGGTTTACTGCCACCCGGCTGGTCGATGGATATACTACATGCCAATCAACATTCTGTGCACTGCCACGTGGATGGTCGGAGGACACACCACATGCCAATCAACATTCGGTGCACTGCCACCTGGCTGGTCGGAGGACACACCACATGCCAAGCAACATCCGGTGCACTGCCACCTGGCTGGTCAGTGGACACATCACATGCCAATCAACATTCGCTGCACTGTCACCCGGATAGTCGGAGGATACACGAGATGCCAATCAACGTTCGGTGCACTGCCTCCTGGCTGATCGGAGGACGCACCACATGCCAATCAACATTCGGTGCACTGCCACCTGGCGGGTCGGAGGACACCACATGCCACTCATCGTTCGGTACACTGCCACCTGGCTGGTTGGAGAACACATCACACGACAATCGACATTCGGTGCACTGCCACCTGGCGGGTCGGAGGACACACCACATGCCAATCAACATTCTGTGCACTGCCACCTGGCTGGTCAGTGGACACACCACATGCCAATCAACATTCTGTGCACAGCCACCTGGCTGGTCTGAGGACACACCACAGGCCAATCATCGTTCGGTGCACTGCCACCTGGCTGGTCGGTGGACACACCACATGCCAATCAACATTCGGTTCACTGCCACCTGGCTGGTCTGAGGACACACCACATGCCAATCAACGTTCGGTGCACTGCCACCAGGCTGGTCAGAGGACACACCACATGCCAATCAACATTCGGTGCACAGCGACCTGGCGGGTCGGAGAACACACCACATGCCAATCAACGTTCGGTGCACTGCAACCTTGCTTGTTGCAGGACACATGACATGCCAATCAACATTCGGTGCACTGCCACCTGGCTGGTCGGAGGACACATCACATGCCAATCAACGTTCGGTGCACTGCCACCAGGCTGGTCGGAGGACACAAGACATGCCAATGAACATTCGGTGCACTGCCACATGGCTGGTTGGAGGAAACACCAGATGCAAATCAAAATTCGGTGCACTACCACCTTTCTGGTTGGAGGAAACACCAGATGCAAATCAACATTCGGTGCACTGCCACCTGGCTGGTCGGAGGACACATCACATGCCAATCAACTTTCAGTGCACTGCCACCTGGCTTGTCAGAGGACAGACCACTTGCCAATCAACATTCAGTGCACTACCACCTGGCTGGTCGGAGGACACACCAGATGCAAATCAACATTCGGTTTACTGCTACCCGGCTGGTCGGTGGACACACCACATGCCAATCAACATCCGGTGCACTGCCACCTGGCGGGTCTGTGGACACATCACATGACAATCAACATTCGCTTCACTGCCACCTTGCTGGTCGGAGGACACACCACATGCCAATCAACAACCGGTGCACTGCCACCTGGCTGGTCAGTGTACACACCACATGACAATCAACACTCGCTGCACTGTCACCCGGATAGTCGGAGGATACACCAGATGCCAATCAACGTTCGGTGCACTGGCACCTGGCTGATCGAAGGACACACCACATGCCAATAAACATTCGGTGCACTGCCACCTGGCTGGTCGGAGGACACACCACATGACAATCAACATTAGGTGCACCATCACCTGGCTGGTCAGAGGATACACCACATGCCAATCAACGTTCGGTACACTGCCACCTGGCTGGTCGGAGGACACACCACAGGCCAATCATCGTTTGGTGCACTGCTACCTGGCTGGTCGGCGGACACACCACATGCCAATCATCGTTCGGTGCACTGCCACCTGGCTGGTCGGAGAACACAACACATGACAATCAACATTGGCTGCACCATCACCTGGCTGGTCAGAGGAAACACCACATGCTAATCAACATTCTCTGCACTGCCACCTGGCTGGTCGGCGGACACACCACATGCCAATCAACATTCTCTGCACTGCCACCTGGCATGTCGGAGGACACACCACATGCTAATCAACATTCTGTGCACTGCCACCTGGCTGGTCGGAGGACATACCACATGCCAATCAACATTCAGAGCACTGCCACCTTGCTTGTCGGAGGACACACCACATGCCACTCATCGTTCGGTACACTGCCACCTTGCTGGTCGGAGAACACATCACACGACAATCAACATTAGGTGCACTGCCACCTGGCTGGTCGGAGAACACATCACATGACAATCAACATTCTGTGCACTGCCACCTGGCTGGTCTGAGGACACACCACAGGCCAATCATCGTTTGGTGCACAGCCACCTGGCTGGTCTGAGGACACACCACATGCCAATCATCGTTCGGTGCACTGCCACCTGGTTGGTCAGAGAACACACCACATGGCAATCAACATTCGGTGAACTGCCACCTGGCTGGTCAGAGGACACACCACACGCCAATCAACATTCGGTGCACTGCCACCTGGCTGGTCGGTGGACACACCACATGCCAATCAACATTCGGTGCACTGCCACCTGGCGGGACAGAGGACACACCACAGGCCAATCAACACACGCTGCACTGCAACCTTGCGTGTCGGAGGACACACCACATGCCAATCCAATTTCGGTTCACTGCCACCTTGCAGGTCGGAGGACACACCACATGCCAATCAACATTCGGTGCACTGCCACCTGGCTGGTCGGAGTACACACCACATGCCAATCAACATTCGGTGCACTGCCACCTGGCTAGTCAGAGGACACACCACATGCCAATCAACGTTCGGTGCACTGCCACCTGGCTGGTCGGAGGACATACCACATGCCAATCAACATTCAGAGCACTGCCACCTTGCTTGTCGGAGGACACACCACATGCCACTCATCGTTCGGTACACTGCCACCTTGCTGGTCGGAGAACACATCACACGACAATCATCGTTCGGTACACTGCCACCTGGCTGGTCGGAGAACACATCACACGACAATCAACATTAGGTGCACTGCCACCTGGCTGGTCGGAGAACACATCACATGACAATCAACATTCTGTGCACTGCCACCTGGCTGGTCTGAGGACACACCACAGGCCAATCATCGTTTGGTGCACAGCCACCTGGCTGGTCTGAGGACACACCACATGCCAATCATCGTTCGGTGCACTGCCACCTGGTTGGTCAGAGGACACACCACATGCCAATCAACATTTGATGCACTGCCACCTGGCTGGTCGGAGGACACACCAGATGCAAAGCAACATTCGGTTTACTGCCACCCGGCTGGTCGATGGATATACTACATGCCAATCAACATTCTGTGCACTGCCACGTGGATGGTCGGAGGACACACCACATGCCAATCAACATTCGGTGCACTGCCACCTGGCTGGTCGGAGGACACACCACATGCCAAGCAACATCCGGTGCACTGCCACCTGGCGGGTCAGTGGACACATCACATGCCAATCAACATTCGCTGCACTGTCACCCGGATAGTCGGAGGATACACGAGATGCCAATCAACGTTCGGTGCACTGCCTCCTGGCTGATCGGAGGACGCACCACATGCCAATCAACGTTCGGTGCACTGCCACCTGGCTGGTCGGAGGACATACCACATGCCAATCAACATTCAGAGCACTGCCACCTTGCTTGTCGGAGGACACACCACATGCCACTCATCGTTCGGTACACTGCCACCTTGCTGGTCGGAGAACACATCACACGACAATCATCGTTCGGTACACTGCCACCTTGCTGGTCGGAGAACACATCACACGACAATCAACATTAGGTGCACTGCCACCTGGCTGGTCGGAGAACACATCACATGACAATCAACATTCTGTGCACTGCCACCTGGCTGGTCTGAGGACACACCACAGGCCAATCATCGTTTGGTGCACAGCCACCTGGCTGGTCTGAGGACACACCACATGCCAATCATCATTCGGTGCACTGCCACCTGGTTGGTCAGAGGACACACCACATGCCAATCAACATTTGATGCACTGCCACCTGGCTGGTCGGAGGACACACCAGATGCAAAGCAACATTCGGTTTACTGCCACCCGGCTGGTCGATGGATATACTACATGCCAATCAACATTCTGTGCACTGCCACGTGGATGGTCGGAGGACACACCACATGCCAATCAACATTCGCTGCACTGTCACCCGGATAGTCGGAGGATACACGAGATGCCAATCAACGTTCGGTGCACTGCCTCCTGGCTGATCGGAGGACGCACCACATGCCAATCAACATTCGGTGCACTGCCACCTGGCGGGTCGGAGGACACCACATGCCACTCATCGTTCGGTACACTGCCACCTGGCTGGTTGGAGAACACATCACACGACAATCGACATTCGGTGCACTGCCACCTGGCGGGTCGGAGGACACACCACATGCCAATCAACATTCTGTGCACAGCCACCTGGCTGGTCTGAGGACACACCACAGGCCAATCATCGTTCGGTGCACTGCCACCTGGCTGGTCGGTGGACACACCACATGCCAATCAACATTCGGTTCACTGCCACCTGGCTGGTCTGAGGACACACCACATGCCAATCAACGTTCGGTGCACTGCCACCAGGCTGGTCAGAGGACACACCACATGCCAATCAACATTCGGTGCACAGCGACCTGGCGGGTCGGAGAACACACCACATGCCAATCAACGTTCGGTGCACTGCAACCTTGCTTGTTGCAGGACACATGACATGCCAATCAACATTCGGTGCACTGCCACCTGGCTGGTCGGAGGACACATCACATGCCAATCAACGTTCGGTGCACTGCCACCAGGCTGGTCGGAGGACACAAGACATGCCAATGAACATTCGGTGCACTGCCACATGGCTGGTTGGAGGAAACACCAGATGCAAATCAAAATTCGGTGCACTACCACCTTTCTGGTTGGAGGAAACACCAGATGCAAATCAACATTCGGTGCACTGCCACCTGGCTGGTCGGAGGACACATCACATGCCAATCAACTTTCAGTGCACTGCCACCTGGCTTGTCAGAGGACAGACCACTTGCCAATCAACATTCAGTGCACTACCACCTGGCTGGTCGGAGGACACACCAGATGCAAATCAACATTCGGTTTACTGCTACCCGGCTGGTCGGTGGACACACCACATGCCAATCAACATCCGGTGCACTGCCACCTGGCGGGTCTGTGGACACATCACATGACAATCAACATTCGCTTCACTGCCACCTTGCTGGTCGGAGGACACACCACATGCCAATCAACAACCGGTGCACTGCCACCTGGCTGGTCGGAGTACACACCACATGACAATCAACACTCGCTGCACTGTCACCCGGATAGTCGGAGGATACACCAGATGCCAATCAACGTTCGGTGCACTGGCACCTGGCTGATCGAAGGACACACCACATGCCAATAAACATTCGGTGCACTGCCACCTGGCTGGTCGGAGGACACACCACATGACAATCAACATTAGGTGCACCATCACCTGGCTGGTCAGAGGATACACCACATGCCAATCAACGTTCGGTACACTGCCACCTGGCTGGTCGGAGGACACACCACAGGCCAATCATCGTTTGGTGCACTGCTACCTGGCTGGTCGGCGGACACACCACATGCCAATCATCGTTCGGTGCACTGCCACCTGGCTGGTCGGAGAACACAACACATGACAATCAACATTGGCTGCACCATCACCTGGCTGGTCAGAGGAAACACCACATGCTAATCAACATTCTCTGCACTGCCACCTGGCTGGTCGGCGGACACACCACATGCCAATCAACATTCTCTGCACTGCCACCTGGCATGTCGGAGGACACACCACATGCTAATCAACATTCTGTGCACTGCCACCTGGCTGGTCGGAGGACATACCACATGCCAATCAACATTCAGAGCACTGCCACCTTGCTTGTCGGAGGACACACCACATGCCACTCATCGTTCGGTACACTGCCACCTTGCTGGTCGGAGAACACATCACACGACAATCAACATTAGGTGCACTGCCACCTGGCTGGTCGGAGAACACATCACATGACAATCAACATTCTGTGCACTGCCACCTGGCTGGTCTGAGGACACACCACAGGCCAATCATCGTTTGGTGCACAGCCACCTGGCTGGTCTGAGGACACACCACATGCCAATCATCGTTCGGTGCACTGCCACCTGGTTGGTCAGAGAACACACCACATGCCAATCAACATTCGGTGAACTGCCACCTGGCTGGTCGGAGGACACACCACACGCCAATCAACATTCGGTGCACTGCCACCTGGCTGGTCGGTGGACACACCACATGCCAATCAACATTCGGTGCACTGCCACCTGGCGGGACAGAGGACACACCACAGGCCAATCAACACACGCTGCACTGCAACCTTGCGTGTCGGAGGACACACCACATGCCAATCCAATTTCGGTTCACTGCCACCTTGCAGGTCGGAGGACACACCACATGCCAATCAACATTCGGTGCACTGCCACCTGGCTGGTCGGAGTACACACCACATGCCAATCAACATTCGGTGCACTGCCACCTGGCTGGTCGGTGGACACACCACATGCCAATCAACCTTCGGTACACTGCCACCTGGCGGGACAGAGGACACACCACAGGCCAATCAACACACGCAGCACTGCAACCTTGCGTGTCGGAGGACACACCACATGCCAATCCAATTTCGGTGCACTGCCACCTTGCTGGTCGGAGGACACACCACATGCCAATCAACATTCGGTGCACTGCCACCTGGCTGGTCGGAGTACACACCAAATGCCAATCAACATTCGGTAGACTGCCACCTGGCTGGTCGGAGTACACACCAAATGCCAATCAACATTCGGTAGACTGCCACCTGGCTGGTTGGAGTACTCACCACATGCCAATCAACGTTCGGTGCACTGCCACCTGGCTGGTCGGAGGACACAACACATGCCAATCAACGTTCGGTGCACTGCCACCTGGCTGGTCGGAGGACACACCACATGCCAATCAACGTTCGGTGCACTGCCACCTGGCTGGTCGGAGGACACAACACATGCCAATCAACGTTCGGTGCACTGCCACATGGCTGGTCGGAGGACACACCACATGACAATCAACATTCGCTGCACTGCCACCTGGCTAGTTGGAGGACACACCACATGCCAATCATCATTCGCTGCACTGCCACCTGGCTGGTCGGAGGACATACCACATGCCAATCAACATTCGGTGCACTGCCACTTTGCAGGTCGGAGGACACACCACAAGCCAATCAACATTCGCTGCACTGCCACCTGTCTGGTCGGAGGACATACCACATGCCAATCAACATTCGGAGCACTGCCACCTTGCTGGTCGGAGGACACACCACATGCCAATCAACATTCGGTGCACTGCCACCTGGCTGGTCGGAGAACACATCACATGACAATCAACATTAGGTGCACTGCCACCTGGCTGGTCGGAGGACACACCAGATGCAAATCAACATTCGGTTTACTGCCAACCGGCTGGTCGGTGGACACACCACATGCCAATCAACATCCGGTGCAATGCCACCTGGCGGGTCAGTGGACACATCACATGACAATCAACACTCGCTGCACTGTCACCCGGATAGTCGGAGGATACACCAGATGCCAATCAACGTTCAGTGCACTGCCACCTGCCTGATCGGAGGACGCACCACATGCCAATCAACATTCGGTGCACTGCCACCTGGCGGGTCGGAGGACACACCACATGCCACTCATCGTTCGGTACACTGCCACCTGGCTGGTTGCAGAACACATCACACGACAATCAGCATTCGGTGCACTGCAACCTGGCTGGTCGGAGAACACATCACATGACAATCAACATTAGGTGCACTGCCACCTGGCGGGTCGGAGGACACACCACATGCCAATCAACATTCTGTGCACTGCCACCTGGTTGGTCAGTGGACACACCACATGCCAATCAACATTCGGTGCACAGCGAACTGGCGGGTCGAAGAACACACCACATGCCAATCAACGTTCGGTGTACTGCAACCTTGCTTGTTGGAGGACACATGACATGCCAATCAACATTCGGTGCACTGCCACCTGGCTGGTCGGAGGACACATCACATGCCAATCAACGTTCGGTGCACTGCCACCAGGCTGGTCGGAGGACACAAGACATTCCAATGAACATTCGGTGCACTGCCACATGGCTGGTTGGAGGAAACACCAGATGCAAATCAAAATTCGGTGCACTGCCACCTGGCTGGTTGGAGGAAACACCAGATGCAAATCAACATTCGGTGCACTGCCACCTGGCTGGTCGGAGGACACATCACATGCCACTCATCGTTCGGTACACTGCCACCTGGCTGGTTGCAGAACACATCACACGACAATCAACATTCGGTGCACTGCAACCTGGCTGGTCGGAGAACACATCACATGACAATCAACATTAGGTGCAATGCCACCTGGCGGGTCGGAGGACACACCACATGCCAATCAACATTCTGTGCACTGCCACCTGGTTGGTCAGTGGACACACCACATGCCAATCAACATTCGGTGCACAGCGAACTGGCGGGTCGAAGAACACACCACATGCCAATCAACGTTCGGTGCACTGCAACCTTGCTTGTTGGAGGACACATGACATGCCAATCAACATTCGGTGCACTACCACCTGGCTGGTCGGAGGACACATCACATGCCAATCAACGTTCGGTGCACTGCCACCAGGCTGGTCGGAGGACACAAGACATGCCAATGAACATTCGGTGCACTGCCACATGGCTGGTTGGAGGAAACACCAGATGCAAATCAAAATTCGGTGCACTGCCACCTGGCTGGTTGGAGGAAACACCAGATGGAAATCAACATTCGGTGCACTGCCACCTGGCTGGTCGGAGGACACATCACATGCCAATCAACTTTCAGTGCACTGCCACCTGGCTTGTCAGAGGACAGACCACTTGCCAATCAACATTCAGTGCACTACCACCTGGCTGGTCGGAGGACACACCAGATGCAAATCAACATTCGGTTTACTGCCACCCGGCTGGTCGGTGGACACACCACATGCCAATCAACATCCGGTGCACTGCCACCTGGCGGGTCTGTGGACACATCACATGACAATCAACATTTGCTGCACTGCCACCTTGCTGGTCGGAGGACACACCACATGCCAATCAACAACCGGTGCACTGCCACCTGGCTGGTCGGAGTACACACCACATGACAATCAACACTCGCTGCACTGTCACCCGGATAGTCGGAGGATACACCAGATGCCAATCAACTTTCGGTGCACTGCCACCTGGCTGATCGAAGGACACACCAGATACCAATAAACATTCGGTGCACTGCCACCTGGGTGGTCGGAGGACACACCACATGCCACTCATCGTTCGGTACACTGCCACCTGGCTGGTCGGAGGACACACCACATGCCAATCAACGTTCGGTACACTGCCACCTGGCTGGTCTGAGGATACACCACAGGCCAATCATCGTTTGGTACACTGCCACCTGGCTGGTCGGAGGACACACCACATGCCAATCAACATTCGGTGCACTGCCACCGGGCTGGTCGGAGAACACATCACATGCCAATCAACATTCGGTACACTGCCACCTGACTGGTCTGAGAAGACACCACAGGCCAATCATCGTTCGGTGCACTGCCACTTGGCTGGTCGGTGGACACACCACATGCCAATCAACCTTCGGTGCACTGCCACCTGGCGGGACAGAGGACACACCACAGGCCAATCAACACACGCTGCACTGCAAGCGTGTCGGAGGACACACCACATGCCAATCCAATTTCGGTGCACTGCCACCTTGCTGGTCGGAGGACACACCACATGCCAATCAACATTCGGTGCACTGCCACCTGGCTGGTCGGAGTACACAACAAATGCCAATCAACATTCGGTGCACTGCCACCTGGCTGGTCAGAGGACACACCACATGCCAATCAACTTTCGGTGCACAGCCACCTGGCTGGTCAGAGGACACACCACATGCCAATCAACATTCGGTGCACTGCCACCTGGCTGGTCGGAGGACATACCACATGCCAATCAACATTCGGAGCACTGCCACCTTGCTTGTCGGAGGACACACCACATGCCACTCATCGTTCGGTACACTGCCACCTTGCTGGTCGGAGAACACATCACACGACAATCAACATTAGGTGCACTGCCACCTGGCTGGTCGGAGAACACAACACATGACAATCATCGTTCGGTACACTGCCACCTGGCTGGTCGGAGAACACATCACACGACAATCAGCATTCTGTGCACTGCCACCTGGCTGGTCTGAGGACACACCACAGGCCAATCATCGTTTGGTGCACAGCCACCTGGCTGGTCTGAGGACACACCACATGCCAATCATCGTTCGGTGCACTGCCACCTGGCTGGTCAGAGGGCACACCACATGCCAATCAACATTCGGTTCACTGCCACCTGGCTGGTCGGTGGACACACCACATGCCAAACAACATTCGGTGCACTGCCACCTGGCGGGACAGAGGACACACCACAGGCCAATCAACACACGCTGCACTGCAACCTTGCGTGTCGGAGGACACACCACATGCCAATCCAATTTCGGTGCACTGCCACCTTGCTGGTCGGAGGACACACCACATGCCAATCAACATTCGGTGCACTGCCACCTGGCTGGTCGGAGTACACACCAAATGCCAGTCAACATTCGGTGCACTGCCACCTGGCTGGTCCGAGGACACACCAAATGCCAATCAACATTCAGTACACTGCCACCTGGCTGGTCGGAGTACACACCACATGCCAATCAACGTTCGGTGCACTGCCACCTGGCTGGTCGGAGGACACAACACATGCCAATGAACATTCGGTGCACTGCCACCTGGCTGGTCGGAGGACACAACACATGCCAATCAACGTTCGGTGCACTGCCACATGGCTGGTCGGAGGACACACCACATGCCAATCAACATTCGGTGCACTGCCACCTGGCTGGTCGGTGGACACACCACATGCCAATCAACCTTCGGTGCACTGCCACCTGGCGGGACAGTGGACACACCACAGGCCAATCAACACACGCTGCACTGCAACCTTGCGTGTCGGAGGACACACCACATGCCAATCCAATTTCGGTGCACTGCCACCTTGCTGGTCGGAGGACACACCACATGCCAATCAACATTCGGTGCACTGCCACCTGGTTGGTCGGAGTACACACCAAATGCCAATCAACATTCGGTAGACTGCCACCTGGCTGGTCGGAGTACTCACCACATGCCAATCAACGTTCGGTGCACTGCCACCTGGCTGGTCGGAGGACACAACACATGCCAATCAACGTTCGGTGCACTGCCACATGGCTGGTCGGAGGACACACCACATGCCAATCAACATTCGGTGCACTGCCACTTTGCAGGTCGGAGGACACACCACATGACAATCAACATTCGCTGCACTGCCACCTGGCTAGTTGGCGGACACACCACATGCCAATCATCATTCGCTGCACTGCCACCTGGCTGGTCGGAGGACATACCACATGCCAATCAACATTCGGAGCACTGCCACCTTGCTGGTCGGAGGACACACCACATGCCAATCAACATTCGGTGCACTGCCACCTGGCTGGTCGGAGAACACATCACATGACAATCAACATTAGGTGCACTGCCACCTGGCTGGTCGGAGGACACACCAGATGCAAATCAACATTCAGTTTACTGCCAACCGGCTGGTCGGTGGACACACCACATTCCAATCAACATCCGGTGCAATGCCACCTGGCGGGTCAGTGGACACATCACATGACAATCAACACTGGCTGCACTGTCACCCGGATAGTCGGAGGATACACCAGATGCCACTCATCGTTCGGTACACTGCCACCTGGCTGGTTGCAGAACACATCACACGACAATCAACATTCGGTGCACTGCCACCTGGCTGGTCGGAGAACACATCACATGACAATCAACATTAGGTGCACTGCCACCTGGCGGGCCGGAGGACACACCACATGCCAATCAACATTCTGTGCACTGCCACCTGGTTGATCAGTGGACACACCACATGCCAATCAACATTCTGTGCACAGCCACCTGGCTGGTCTGAGGACACACCACAGGCCAATCATCGTTCGGTACACTGCCACCTGGCTGGTCGGTGGACACACCACATGCCAATCAACATTCGGTACACTGCCACCTGGCTGGTCTGAGGACACACCACATGCCAATCAACGTTCGGTGCACTGCCATCAGGCTGGTCAGAGGACACACCACATGCCAATCAACATTCGGTGCACAGCGACCTGGCGGGTCGGAGAACACACCACATGCCAATCAACGTTCGGTGCACTGCAACCTTGCTTGTTGGAGGACACATGACATGCCAATCAACATTCGGTGCACTGCCACCTGGCTGGTCGGAGGACACATCACATGCCAATCAATGTTCGGTGCACTGCCACCAGGCTGGTCGGAGGACACAAGACATGCCAATGAACATTCGGTGCACTGCCACATGGCTGGTTGGAGGAAACACCAGATGCAAATCAAAATTCGGTGCACTGCCACCTGGCTGGTTGGAGGAAACACCAGATGCAAATCAACATCAGGTGCACTGCCACCTGGCTGGTCAGAGGACACATCACATGCCAATCAACTTTCAGTGCACTGCCAACTGGCTTGTCAGAGGACAGACTACTTGCCAATCAACATTCAGTGCACTACCACCTGGCTGGTCGGAGGATACACCAGATGCCAATCAATGTTCGGTGCACTGCCACCTGGCTGATCGGAGGACGCACCACATGCCAATCAACATTCGGTGCACTGCCACCTGGCGGGTCGGAGGACACACCACATGCCACTCATCGTTCGGTACACTGCCACCTGGCTGGTTGCAGAACACATCACACGACAATCAACATTCGGTGCACTGCCACCTGGCTGGTCGGAGAACACATCACATGACAATCAACATTAGGTGCACTGCCACCTGGCGGGCCGGAGGACACACCACATGCCAATCAACATTCTTGCACTGCCACCTGGTTGGTCAGTGGACACACCACATGCCAATCAACATTCTGTGCACAGCCACCTGGCTGGTCTGAGGACACACCACAGGCCAATCATCGTTCGGTACACTGCCACCTGGCTGGTCGGTGGACACACCACATGCCAATCAACATTCGGTACACTGCCACCTGGCTGGTCTGAGGACACACCACATGCCAATCAACGTTCGGTGCACTGCCATCAGGCTGGTCAGAGGACACACCACATGCCAATCAACATTCGGTGCACAGCGACCTGGCGGGTCGGAGAACACACCACATGCCAATCAACGTTCGGTGCACTGCAACCTTGCTTGTTGGAGGACACATGACATGCCAATCAACATTCGGTGCACTGCCACCTGGCTGGTCGGAGGACACATCACATGCCAATCAACGTTCGGTGCACTGCCACCAGGCTGGTCGGAGGACACAAGACATGCCAATGAACATTCGGTGCACTGCCACATGGCTGGTTGGAGGAATCACCAGATGCAAATCAAAATTCGGTGCACTGCCACCTGGCTGGTTGGAGGAAACACCAGATGCAAATCAACATCAGGTGCACTGCCACCTGGCTGGTCGGAGGACACATCACATGCCAATCAACTTTCAGTGCACTGCCACCTGGCTTGTCAGAGGACAGACCACTTGCCAATCAACATTCAGTGCACTACCACCTGGCTGGTCGGAGGACACACCAGATGCAAATCAACATTCGGTTTACTGCCACCCGGCTGGTCGGTGGACACACCACATGCCAATCAACATCCGGTGCACTGCCACCTGGCGGGTCTGTGGACACATCACATGACAATCAACATTCGCTGCACTGCCACCTGGCTGGTCGGAGGACACACTACATGCCACTCATCGTTCGGTACACTGCCACCTGGCTGGTCGGAGGACACACCACATGACAATCAACATTAGGTGCACTGCCACCTGGCTGGTCGGAGGACACACCACATGCCAATCAACGTTCGGTACACTGCCATCTGGCTGGTCTGAGGATACACCACAGGCCAATCATCGTTTGGTGCACTGCTACCTGGCTGGTCGGAAGACACACCACATGCCAATCATCGTTCGGTGCACTGCCACCTGGCTGGTCGGAGAACACATCACATGACAATCAACATTGGCTGCACCATCACCTGGCTGGTCAGAGGAAACACCACATGCTAATCAACATTCTCTGCACTGCCACCTGGCTGGTCGGCGGACACACCACATGCCAATCAACGTTCGGTGCACTGCCACCTGGCATGTCGGAGGACACACCACATGCTAATCAACATTCTGTGCACTGCCACCTGGCTGGTCGGCGGACACACCACATGCCAATCAACATTCGGTGCACTGCCACCTGGCTGGTCGGAGGACATACCACATGCCAATCAACATTCGGTGCACTGCCACCTGGCTGGTCGGAGGACACAACACATGCCAATCAACGTTCGGTGCACTGCCACATGGCTGGTCGGAGGACACACCACATGCCAATCAACATTCGGTGCACTGCCACCTGGCTGGTCGGTGGACACACCACATGCCAATCAACCTTCGGTGCACTGCCACCTGGCGGGACAGTGGACACACCACAGGCCAATCAACACACGCTGCACTGCAACCTTGCGTGTCGGAGGACACACCACATGCCAATCCAATTTCGGTGCACTGCCACCTTGCTGGTCGGAGGACACACCACATGCCAATCAACATTCGGTGCACTGCCACCTGGTTGGTCGGAGTACACACCAAATGCCAATCAACATTCGGTAGACTGCCACCTGGCTGGTCGGAGTACTCACCACATGCCAATCAACGTTCGGTGCACTGCCACCTGGCTGGTCGGAGGACACAACACATGCCAATCAACGTTCGGTGCACTGCCACATGGCTGGTCGGAGGACACACCACATGCCAATCAACATTCGGTGCACTGCCACTTTGCAGGTCGGAGGACACACCACATGACAATCAACATTCGCTGCACTGCCACCTGGCTAGTTGGAGGACACACCACATGCCAATCATCATTCGCTGCACTGCCACCTGGCTGGTCGGAGGACATACCACATGCCAATCAACATTCGGAGCACTGCCACCTTGCTGGTCGGAGGACACACCACATGCCAATCAACATTCGGTGCACTGCCACCTGGCTGGTCGGAGAACACATCACATGACAATCAACATTAGGTGCACTGCCACCTGGCTGGTCGGAGGACACACCAGATGCAAATCAACATTCAGTTTACTGCCAACCGGCTGGTCGGTGGACACACCACATTCCAATCAACATCCGGTGCAATGCCACCTGGCGGGTCAGTGGACACATCACATGACAATCAACACTGGCTGCACTGTCACCCGGATAGTCGGAGGATACACCAGATGCCACTCATCGTTCGGTACACTGCCACCTGGCTGGTTGCAGAACACATCACACGACAATCAACATTCGGTGCACTGCCACCTGGCTGGTCGGAGAACACATCACATGACAATCAACATTAGGTGCACTGCCACCTGGCGGGCCGGAGGACACACCACATGCCAATCAACATTCTGTGCACTGCCACCTGGTTGGTCAGTGGACACACCACATGCCAATCAACATTCTGTGCACAGCCACCTGGCTGGTCTGAGGACACACCACAGGCCAATCATTGTTCGGTACACTGCCACCTGGCTGGTCGGTGGACACACCACATGCCAATCAACATTCGGTACACTGCCACCTGGCTGGTCTGAGGACACACCACATGCCAATCAACGTTCGGTGCACTGCCATCAGGCTGGTCAGAGGACACACCACATGCCAATCAACATTCGGTGCACAGCGACCTGGCGGGTCGGAGAACACACCACATGCCAATCAACGTTCGGTGCACTGCAACCTTGCTTGTTGGAGGACACATGACATGCCAATCAACATTCGGTGCACTGTCACCTGGCTGGTCGGAGGACACATCACATGCCAATCAACGTTCGGTGCACTGCCACCAGGCTGGTCGGAGGACACAAGACATGCCAATGAACATTCGGTGCACTGCCACATGGCTGGTTGGAGGAAACACCAGATGCAAATCAAAATTCGGTGCACTGCCACCTGGCTGGTTGGAGGAAACACCAGATGCAAATCAACATCAGGTGCACTGCCACCTGGCTGGTCAGAGGACACATCACATGCCAATCAACTTTCAGTGCACTGCCACCTGGCTTGTCAGAGGACAGACCACTTGCCAATCAACATTCAGTGCACTACCACCTGGCTGGTTGCAGAACACATCACACGACAATCAACATTCGGTGCACTGCCACCTGGCTGGTCGGAGGACACACCACATGACAATCAACATTAGGTGCACTGCCACCTGGCTGGTCGGAGGACACACCACATGCCAATCAACGTTCGGTACACTGCCATCTGGCTGGTCTGAGGATACACCACAGGCCAATCATCGTTTGGTGCACTGCCACCTGGCTGGTCGGAAGACACACCACATGCCAATCATCGTTCGGTGCACTGCCACCTGGCTGGTCGGAGAACACATCACATGACAATCAACATTGGCTGCACCATCACCTGGCTGGTCAGAGGAAACACCACATGCTAATCAACATTCTCTGCACTGCCACCTGGCTGGTCGGCGGACACACCACATGCCAATCAACGTTCGGTGCACTGCCACCTGGCATGTCGGAGGACACACCACATGCTAATCAACATTCTGTGCACTGCCACCTGGCTGGTCGGCGGACACACCACATGCCAATCAACATTCGGTGCACTGCCACCTGGCTGGTCGGAGGGCACAACACATGCCAATCAACGTTCGGTGCACTGCCACATGGCTGGTCGGAGGACACACCACATGCCAATCAACATTCGGTGCACTGCCACCTGGCTGGTCGGTGGACACACCACATGCCAATCAACCTTCGGTGCACTGCCACCTGGCGGGACAGTGGACACACCACAGGCCAATCAACACACGCTGCACTGCAACCTTGCGTGTCGGAGGACACACCACATGCCAATCCAATTTCGGTGCACTGCCACCTTGCTGGTCGGAGGACACACCACATGCCAATCAACATTCGGTGCACTGCCACCTGGTTGGTCGGAGTACACACCAAATGCCAATCAACATTCGGTAGACTGCCACCTGGCTGGTCGGAGTACTCACCACATGCCAATCAACGTTCGGTACACTGCCACCTGGCTGGTCGGAGGACACACCACATGACAATCAACATTAGGTGCACTGCCACCTGGCTGGTCGGAGGACACACCACATGCCAATCAACGTTCGGTACACTGCCATCTGGCTGGTCTGAGGATACACCACAGGCCAATCATCGTTTGGTGCACTGCTACCTGGCTGGTCGGAAGACACACCACATGCCAATCATCGTTCGGTGCACTGCCACCTGGCTGGTCGGAGAACACATCACATGACAATCAACATTGGCTGCACCATCACCTGGCTGGTCAGAGGAAACACCACATGCTAATCAACATTCTCTGCACTGCCACCTGGCTGGTCGGAGGACACACCACATGCCAATCAACGTTCGGTGCACTGCCACCTGGCTGGTCGGAGAACACATCACATGACAATCAACATTAGGTGCACTGCCACCTGGCTGGTCGGAGGACACACCAGATGCAAATCAACATTCAGTTTACTGCCAACCGGCTGGTCGGTGGACACACCACATTCCAATCAACATCCGGTGCAATGCCACCTGGCGGGTCAGTGGACACATCACATGACAATCAACACTGGCTGCACTGTCACCCGGATAGTCGGAGGATACACCAGATGCCACTCATCGTTCGGTACACTGCCACCTGGCTGGTTGCAGAACACATCACACGACAATCAACATTCGGTGCACTGCCACCTGGCTGGTCGGAGAACACATCACATGACAATCAACATTAGGTGCACTGCCACCTGGCGGGCCGGAGGACACACCACATGCCAATCAACATTCTGTGCACTGCCACCTGGTTGGTCAGTGGACACACCACATGCCAATCAACATTCTGTGCACAGCCACCTGGCTGGTCTGAGGACACACCACAGGCCAATCATCGTTCGGTACACTGCCACCTGGCTGGTCGGTGGACACACCACATGCCAATCAACATTCGGTACACTGCCACCTGGCTGGTCTGAGGACACACCACATGCCAATCAACGTTCGGTGCACTGCCATCAGGCTGGTCAGAGGACACACCACATGCCAATCAACATTCGGTGCACAGCGACCTGGCGGGTCGGAGAACACACCACATGCCAATCAACGTTCGGTGCACTGCAACCTTGCTTGTTGGAGGACACATGACATGCCAATCAACATTCGGTGCACTGCCACCTGGCTGGTCGGAGGACACATCACATGCCAATCAACGTTCGGTGCACTGCCACCAGGCTGGTCGGAGGACACAAGACATGCCAATGAACATTCGGTGCACTGCCACATGGCTGGTTGGAGGAAACACCAGATGCAAATCAAAATTCGGTGCACTGCCACCTGGCTGGTTGGAGGAAACACCAGATGCAAATCAACGTCAGGTGCACTGCCACCTGGCTGGTCAGAGGACACATCACATGCCAATCAACTTTCAGTGCACTGCCACCTGGCTTGTCAGAGGACAGACCACTTGCCAATCAACATTCAGTGCACTACCACCTGGCTGGTTGCAGAACACATCACACGACAATCAACATTCGGTGCACTGCCACCTGGCTGGTCGGAGGACACACCACATGACAATCAACATTAGGTGCACTGCCACCTGGCTGGTCGGAGGACACACCACATGCCAATCAACGTTCGGTACACTGCCATCTGGCTGGTCTGAGGATACACCACAGGCCAATCATCGTTTGGTGCACTGCTACCTGGCTGGTCGGAAGACACACCACATGCCAATCATCGTTCGGTGCACTGCCACCTGGCTGGTCGGAGAACACATCACATGACAATCAACATTGGCTGCACCATCACCTGGCTGGTCAGAGGAAACACCACATGCTAATCAACATTCTCTGCACTGCCACCTGGCTGGTCGGCGGACACACCACATGCCAATCAACGTTCGGTGCACTGCCACCTGGCATGTCGGAGGACACACCACATGCTAATCAACATTCTGTGCACTGCCACCTGGCTGGTCGGCGGACACACCACATGCCAATCAACATTCGGTGCACTGCCACCTGGCTGGTCGGAGGACACAACACATGCCAATCAACGTTCGGTGCACTGCCACATGGCTGGTCGGAGGACACACCACATGCCAATCAACATTCGGTGCACTGCCACCTGGCTGGTCGGTGGACACACCACATGCCAATCAACCTTCGGTGCACTGCCACCTGGCGGGACAGTGGACACACCACAGGCCAATCAACACACGCTGCACTGCAACCTTGCGTGTCGGAGGACACACCACATGCCAATCCAATTTCGGTGCACTGCCACCTTGCTGGTCGGAGGACACACCACATGCCAATCAACATTCGGTGCACTGCCACCTGGTTGGTCGGAGTACACACCAAATGCCAATCAACATTCGGTAGACTGCCACCTGGCTGGTCGGAGTACTCACCACATGCCAATCAACGTTCGGTACACTGCCACCTGGCTGGTCGGAGGACACACCACATGACAATCAACATTAGGTGCACTGCCACCTGGCTGGTCGGAGGACACACCACATGCCAATCAACGTTCGGTACACTGCCATCTGGCTGGTCTGAGGATACACCACAGGCCAATCATCGTTTGGTGCACTGCTACCTGGCTGGTCGGAAGACACACCACATGCCAATCATCGTTCGGTGCACTGCCACCTGGCTGGTCGGAGAACACATCACATGACAATCAACATTGGCTGCACCATCACCTGGCTGGTCAGAGGAAACACCACATGCTAATCAACATTCTCTGCACTGCCACCTGGCTGGTCGGCGGACACACCACATGCCAATCAACGTTCGGTGCACTGCCACCTGGCATGTCGGAGGACACACCACATGCTAATCAACATTCTGTGCACTGCCACCTGGCTGGTCGGCGGACACACCACATGCCAATCAACATTCGGTGCACTGCCACCTGGCTGGTCGGAGGACATACCACATGCCAATCAACATTCGGTGCACTGCCACCTGGCTGGTCGGAGGACACAACACATGCCAATCAACGTTCGGTGCACTGCCACATGGCTGGTCGGAGGACACACCACATGCCAATCAACATTCGGTGCACTGCCACCTGGCTGGTCGGTGGACACACCACATGCCAATCAACCTTCGGTGCACTGCCACCTGGCGGGACAGTGGACACACCACAGGCCAATCAACACACGCTGCACTGCAACCTTGCGTGTCGGAGGACACACCACATGCCAATCCAATTTCGGTGCACTGCCACCTTGCTGGTCGGAGGACACACCACATGCCAATCCACATTCGGTGCACTGCCACCTGGCTGGTCAGAGGACACACCACATGCCAATCAACATTCGGTGCACTGCCACCTGGCTGGTCGGAGGACATACCACATGCCAATCAACATTCGGAGCACTGCCACCTGGCTGGTCGGAGAACACATCACATGACAATCAACATTAGGTGCACTGCCACCTGGCTGGTCGGAGGACACACCAGATACAAATCAACATTCGGTTTACTGCCAACCGGCTGGTCGGTGGACACACCACATGCCAATCAACATCCGGTGCAATGCCACCTGGCGGGTCAGTGGACACATCACATGACAATCAACACTCGCTGCACTGTCACCCGGATAGTCGGAGGATACACCAGATGCCAATCAACGTTCGGTGCACTGCCACCTGGCTGATCGGAGGACGCACCACATGCCAATCAACATTCGGTGCACTGCCACCTGGCGGGTCGGAGGACACACCACATGCCACTCATCGTTCGGTACACTGCCACCTGGCTGGTTGCAGAACACATCACACGACAATCAACATTCGGTGCACTGCCACCTGGCTGGTCGGAGAACACATCACATGACAATCAACATTCGGTGCACTGCCACCGGGCTGGTCGGAGAACACATCACATGCCAATCAACATTCTGTGCACTGCCACCTGGCTGGTCGGTGGACACACCACATGCCAATCAACCTTCGGTGCACTGCCACCTGGCGGGACAGAGGACACACCACAGGCCAATCAATACACGCTGCACTGCAAGCGTGTCGGAGGACACACCACATGCCAATCCAATTTCGGTGCACTGCCACCTTGCTGGTCGGAGGACACACCACATGCCAATCAACATTCGGTGCACTGCCACCTGGCTGGTCGGAGTACACAACAAATGCCAATCAACATTCGGTGAACTGCCACCTGGCTGGTCGGAGGACACACCACATGCCAATCCACATTCGGTGCACTGCCACCTGGCTGGACAGAGGACACACCACATACCAATCAAAGTTCGGTGCACTGCCACCTGGCTGGTCGGAGGACATACCACATGCCAATCAACATTCGGAGCACTGCCACCTTGCTTGTCGGAGGACACACCACATGCCACTCATCGTTCGGTACACTGCCACCGTGCTGGTCGGAGAACACATCACACGACAATCATCGTTCGGTACACTGCCACCTGGCTGGTCGGAGAACATATCACACGACAATCAACATTAGGTGCACTGCCACCTGGCTGGTCGGAGAACACATCACATGACAATCAACATTCTGTGCACTGCCACCTGTCTGGTCTGAGGACACACCACAGGCCAATCATCGTTTGGTGCACAGCCACCTGGCTGGTCTGAGGACACACCACATGCCAATCATCGTTCGGTGCACTGCCACCTGGCTGGTCGGAGGACACATCACATGCCAATCAACATTCGGTGCACTGCCACCTGGCTGGTCGGAGGACACACCACATGCCAATCAACATTCGGTGCACTGCCACCTGGCTGGTCGGTGGACACACCACATGCCAATCAACATTCGGTACACTGCCACCTGGCGGGACAGAGGACACACCACAGGCCAATCAACACACGCTGCACTGCAACCTTGCGTGTCGGAGGACACACCACATGCCAATCCAATTTCGGTTCACTGCCACCTTGCTGGTCGGAGGACACACCACATGCCAATCAACATTCGGTGCACTGCCACCTGGCTGGTCGGAGTACACAACAAATGCCAATCAACATTCGGTGCACCGTCACCTGGCTGGTCGGAGGACACACCAAATGCCAATCAACATTCAGTACACTGCCACCTGGCTGGTGGGAGTACACACCAAATGCCAGTCAACATTTGGTGCACTGCCACCTGGCTGGTCGGAGTACACACCAAATGCCATTCAACATTTGGTGCACTGCCACCTGGCTGGTCGGAGGACACACCAAGTGCCAGTCAACATTCAGTACACTGCCACCTGGCTGGTCGGAGTACACACCACATGCCAATCAACGTTCGGTACACTGCCACCTGGCTGGTCGGAGGACACAACACATGCCAATCAAAGTTCGGTGCACTGCCACATGGCTGGTCGGAGGACACACCACATGCCAATCAACATTCGGTGCACTGCCACCTGGCTGGTCGGTGGACACAAGACATGCCAATCAACCTTCGGTGCACTGCCACCTGGCGGGACAGAGGACACACCACAGGCCAATCAACACACGCAGAACTGCAACCTTGCGTGTCGGAGGACACACCACATGCCAATCCAATTTCGGTGCACTGCCACCTTGCTGGTCAGAGGACACACCAAATGCCAATCAACATTCGGTAGACTGCCACCTGGCTGGTCGGAATACTCACCACATGCCAATCAACGTTCGGTGCACTGCCACCTGGCTGGTCGGAGGACACAACACATGCCAATCAACGTTCGGTGCACTGCCACCTGGCGTGTCGGAGGACACACCACATGCCAATCAACATTCGGTGCACTGCCACCTGGTTGGTCGGAGTACACACCAAATGCCAATCAACATTCGGTAGACTGCCACCTGGCTGGTCGGAGTACTCACCACATGCCAATCAACGTTCGGTGCACTGCCACCTGGCTGGTCGGAGGACACAACACATGCCAATCAACGTTCGGTGCACTGCCACATGGCTGGTCGGAGGACACACCACATGCCAATCAACGTTCGGTGCACTGCCACTTTGCAGGTCGGAGGACACACCACATGACAATCAACATTCGCTGCACTGCCACCTGGCTAGTTGGAGGACACACCACATGCCAATCATCATTCGCTGCACTGCCACCTGGCTGGTCGGAGGACATACCACATGCCAATCAACATTCGGAGCACTGCCACCTTGCTGGTCGGAGGACACACCACATGCCAATCAACATTCGGTGCACTGCCACCTGGCTGGTCGGAGAACACATCACATGACAATCAACATTAGGTGCACTGCCACCTGGCTGGTCGGAGGACACACCACATGCCAATCAACGTTCGGTGCACTGCCACTTTGCAGGTCGGAGGACACACCACATGACAATCAACATTCGCTGCACTGCCACCTGGCTAGTTGGAGGACACACCACATGCCAATCATCATTCGCTGCACTGCCACCTGGCTGGTCGGAGGACATACCACATGCCAATCAACATTCGGAGCACTGCCACCTTGCTGGTCGGAGGACACACCACATGCCAATCAACATTCGGTGCACTGCCACCTGGCTGGTCGGAGAACACATCACATGACAATCAACATTAGGTGCACTGCCACCTGGCTGGTCGGAGGACACACCAGATGCAAATCAACATTCGGTTTACTGCCAACCGGCTGGTCGGTGGACACACCACATGCCAATCAACACTCGCTGCACTGTCACCCGGATAGTCGGAGGATACACCAGATGCCAATCAACGTTCGGTGCACTGCCACCTGGCTGATCGGAGGACGCACCACATGCCAATCAACATTCGGTGCACCGCCACCTGGCGGGTCGGAGGACACACCACATGCCACTCATCGTTCGGTACACTGCCACCTGGCTGGTTGCAGAACACATCACACGACAATCAACATTCGGTGCACTGCCACCTGGCTGGTTGGAGAACACATCACATGACAATCAACATTAGGTGCACTGCCACCTGGCGGGTCGGAGGACACACCACATGCCAATCAACATTCTGTGCACTGCCACCTGGTTGGTCAGTGGACACACCACATGCCAATCAACATTCTGTGCACAGCCACCTGCCTGGTCTGAGGACACACCACAGGCCAATCATCGTTCGGTACATTGCCACCTGGCTGGTCGGTGGACACACCACATGCCAATCAACATTCGGTGCACTGCCACCTGGCTGGTCTGAGGACACACCACATGCCAATCAACGTTCGGTGCACTGCCATCAGGCTGGTCAGAGGACACACCACATGCCAATCAACATTCGGTGCACAGCGACCTGGCGGGTCGGAGAACACACCACATGCCAATCAACGTTCGGTGCACTGCAACCTTGCTTGTTGGAGGACACATGACATGCCAATCAACGTTCGGTGCACTGCCACCAGGCTGGTCGGAGGACACAAGACATGCCAATGAACATTCGGTGCACTGCCACATGGCTGGTTGGAGGAAACACCAGATGCAAATCAAAATTCGGTGCACTGCCACCTGGCTGGTTGGAGGAAACACCAGATGCAAATCAACATTCGGTGAACTGCCACCTGGCTGGTCGGAGGACACATCACATGCCAATCAACTTTCAGTGCACTGCCACCTGGCTTGTCAGAGGACAGACCACTTGCCAATCAACATTCAGTGCACTACCACCTGGCTGGTCGGAGGACACACCAGATGCAAATCAACATTCGGTTTACTGCCACCCGGCTGGTCGGTGGACACACCACATGCCAATCAACATCCGGTGCACTGCCACCTGGCGGGTCTGTGGACACATCACATGACAATCAACATTCGCTGCACTGCCACCTTGCTGGTCGGAGGACACACCACATGCCAATCAACAACCGGTGCACTGCCACCTGGCTGGTCGGAGTACACACCACATGACAATCAACACTCGCTGCACTGTCACCCGGATAGTCGGAGGATACACCACATGCCAATAAACATTCAGTGCACTGCCACCTGGCTGGTCGGAGGACACACCACATGCCACTCATCGTTCGGTACACTGCCACCTGGCTGGTCGGAGGACACACCACATGCCAATCAACATTCGGTGCACTGCCACCTGGCTGGTCGGAGGATACACCACAGGCCAATCAACATTCGGTGCACTGCCACCGGGCTGGTCGGAGGACACACCACATGCCAATCAACATTCGGTGCACTGCCACCGGGCTGGTCGGAGAACACATCACATGCCAATCAACATTCTGTGCACTGCCACCTGGCTGGTCTGAGGACACACCACAGGCCAATCAATGTTCGGTGCACTGCCACCTGGCTGGTCGGTGGACACACCACATGCCAATCAACCTTCGGTGCACTGCCACCTGGCGGGACAGAGGACACACCACAGGCCAATCAACACACGCTGCACTGCAACCTTGCGTGTCGGAGGACACACCACATGCCAATCCAATTTCGGTTCACTGCCACCTTGCTGGTCGGAGGACACACCACATGCCAATCAACATTCGGTGCACTGCCACCTGGCTGGTCGGAGTACACAACAAATGCCAATCAACATTCGGTGCACCGTCACCTGGCTAGTCGGAGGACACACCAAATGCCAATCAACATTCAGTACACTGCCACCTGGCTGGTGGGAGTACACACCAAATGCCAGTCAACATTTGGTGCACTGCCACCTGGCTGGTCGGAGTACACACCAAATGCCAGTCAACATTTGGTGCACTGCCACCTGGCTGGTCGGAGGACACACCAAGTGCCAGTCAACATTCAGTACACTGCCACCTGGCTGGTCGGAGTACACACCACATGCCAATCAACGTTCGGTACACTGCCACCTGGCTGGTCGGAGGACACAACACATGCCAATCAAAGTTCGGTGCACTGCCACATGGCTGGTCGGAGGACACACCACATGCCAATCAACATTCGGTGCACTGCCACCTGGTTGGTCGGTGGACACACCACATGCCAATCAACCTTCGGTGCACTGCCACCTGGCGGGACAGAGGACACACCACAGGCCAATCAACACACGCAGAACTGCAACCTTGCGTGTCGGAGGACACACCACATGCCAATCCAATTTCGGTGCACTGCCACCTTGCTGGTCAGAGGACACACCAAATGCCAATCAACATTCGGTAGACTGCCACCTGGCTGGTCGGAGTACTCACCACATGCCAATCAACGTTCGGTGCACTGCCACCTGGCTGGTCGGAGGACACAACACATGCCAATCAACGTTCGGTGCACTGCCACCTGGCGTGTCGGAGGACACACCACATGCCAATCAACATTCGGTGCACTGCCACCTGGTTGGTCGGAGTACACACCAAATGTCAATCAACATTCGGTAGACTGCCACCTGGCTGGTCGGAGTACTCACCACATGCCAATCAACGTTCGGTGCACTGCCACCTGGCTGGTCGGAGGACACAACACATGCCAATCAACGTTCGGTGCACTGCCACATGGCTGGTCGGAGGACACACCACATGCCAATCAACGTTCGGTGCACTGCCACTTTGCAGGTCGGAGGACACACCACATGACAATCAACATTCGCTGCACTGCCACCTGGCTAGTTGGAGGACACACCACATGCCAATCATCATTCGCTGCACTGCCACCTGGCTGGTCGGAGGACATACCACATGCCAATCAACATTCGGAGCACTGCCACCTTGCTGGTCGGAGGACACACCACATGCCAATCAACATTCGGTGCACTGCCACCTGGCTGGTCGGAGAACACATCACATGACAATCAACATTAGGTGCACTGCCACCTGGCTGGTCGGAGGACACACCAGATGCAAATCAACATTCGGTTTACTGCCAACCGGCTGGTCGGTGGACACACCACATGCCAATCAACACTCGCTGCACTGTCACCCGGATAGTCGGAGGATACACCAGATGCCAATCAACGTTCGGTGCACTGCCACCTGGCTGATCGGAGGACGCACCACATGCCAATCAACATTCGGTGCACCGCCACCTGGCGGGTCGGAGGACACACCACATGCCACTCATCGTTCGGTACACTGCCACCTGGCTGGTTGCAGAACACATCACACGACAATCAACATTCGGTGCACTGCCACCTGGCTGGTTGGAGAACACATCACATGACAATCAACATTAGGTGCACTGCCACCTGGCGGGTCGGAGGACACACCACATGCCAATCAACATTCTGTGCACTGCCACCTGGTTGGTCAGTGGACACACCACATGCCAATCAACATTCTGTGCACAGCCACCTGCCTGGTCTGAGGACACACCACAGGCCAATCATCGTTCGGTACATTGCCACCTGGCTGGTCGGTGGACACACCACATGCCAATCAACATTCGGTGCACTGCCACCTGGCTGGTCTGAGGACACACCACATGCCAATCAACGTTCGGTGCACTGCCATCAGGCTGGTCAGAGGACACACCACATGCCAATCAACATTCGGTGCACAGCGACCTGGCGGGTCGGAGAACACACCACATGCCAATCAACGTTCGGTGCACTGCAACCTTGCTTGTTGGAGGACACATGACATGCCAATCAACATTCGGTGCACTGCCACCTGGCTGGTCGGAGGACACATCACATGCCAATCAACGTTCGGTGCACTGCCACCAGGCTGGTCGGAGGACACAAGACATGCCAATGAACATTCGGTGCACTGCCACATGGCTGGTTGGAGGAAACACCAGATGCAAATCAAAATTCGGTGCACTGCCACCTGGCTGGTTGGAGGAAACACCAGATGCAAATCAACATTCGGTGCACTGCCACCTGGCTGGTCGGAGGACACATCACATGCCAATCAACTTTCAGTGCACTGCCACCTGGCTTGTCAGAGGACAGACCACTTGCCAATCAACATTCAGTGCACTACCACCTGGCTGGTCGGAGGACACACCAGATGCAAATCAACATTCGGTTTACTGCCACCCGGCTGGTCGGTGGACACACCACATGCCAATCAACATCCGGTGCACTGCCACCTGGCGGGTCTGTGGACACATCACATGACAATCAACATTCGCTGCACTGCCACCTTGCTGGTCGGAGGACACACCACATGCCAATCAACAACCGGTGCACTGCCACCTGGCTGGTCGGAGTACACACCACATGACAATCAACACTCGCTGCACTGTCACCCGGATAGTCGGAGGATACACCAGATGCCAATCAACGTTCGGTGCACTGCCACCTGGCTGATCGAAGGACACACCACATGCCAATAAACATTCAGTGCACTGCCACCTGGCTGGTCGGAGGACACACCACATGCCACTCATCGTTCGGTACACTGCCACCTGGCTGGTCGGAGGACACACCACATGCCAATCAACATTCGGTGCACTGCCACCTGGCTGGTCGGAGGATACACCACAGGCCAATCAACATTCGGTGCACTGCCACCGGGCTGGTCAGAGAACACATCACATGACAATCAACATTAGGTGCACTGCCACCTGGCTGGTCGGAGGACACACCACATGCAAATCAACATTCGGTTTACTGCCAACCGGCTGGTCAGTGGACACACCACATGCCAATCAACATCCGGTGCAATGCCACCTGGCGGGTCAGTGGACACATCACATGACAATCAACACTCGCTGCACTGTCACCTGGCTAGTTGGAGGACACACCACATGCCAATCATCATTCGCTGCACTGCCACCTGGCTGGTCGGAGGACACACCACATGCCAATCAACATTCGGTGCACTGCCACCTGGCCAGTCGGAGGACACAGCACATGCCAATCAACATTCGGTGCACCTCCACCTGGCTGGTCGGAGGACATACCACATGCCAATCAACATTCGGAGCACTGCCACCTTGCTGGTCGGAGGACACACCACATGCCAATCAACATTCGGTGCTCTGCCACCTGGCTGGTCGGAGAACACATCACATGACAATCAACATTAGGTGCACTGCCACCTGGCTGGTCGGTGGGCGCACCAGATGCAAATCAACATTCGGTTTACTGCCAACCGGCTGGTCGGTGGACACACCACATGCCAATCAACATCCGGTACAATGCCAACTGGCGGGTCAGTGGACACATCACATGACAATCAACACTCGCTGCACTGTCACCCGGATAGTCGGAGGATACACCAGGTGCCAATCAACGTTTTGTGCACTGCCACCTGGCTGATCGAAGGACACACCACAAGCCAATCAACATTCTGTGCACTGCCACCAGGCTGGTCGGTGGACACACCACAAGCCAATCAACATTCTGTGCACTGCCACCTGGCTGGTCGGAGGACACACCAGATGCAAATCAACATTCGGTTTACTGCCAACCGGCTGGTCGGTGGACACACCACATGCCAATCAACATCCGGTGCAATGCCAACTGGCGGGTCAGTGGACACATCACATGACAATCAACACTCGCTGCACTGTCACCCGGATAGTCGGAGGATAAACCAGGTGCCAATCAACGTTCGGTGCACTGCCACCTGGCTGATCGAAGGACACACCACAAGCCAATCAACATTCTGTGCACTGCCACCAGGCTGGTCGGTGGACACACCACATGCCAATCAACATTCTGTGCACTGCCACCAGGCTGGTCGGAAGACACACCACATGCCAATCAACATTCGGTGCACTGCCTCCTGGCTGGTCGGTGGACACACCACATGCCAATCAACATTCTGTGCACTGCCACCTGGTTGGTCAGTGGACACACCACATGCCAATCAACATTCTGTGCACAGCCACCTGGCTAGTCTGAGGACACACCACAGGCCAATCATCGTTCGGTACACTGCCACCTGGCTGGTCGGTGGACACACCACATGCCAATCAACATTCGGTGCACTGCCACCTGGCTGGTCTGAGGACACACCACATGCCAATCAACGTTCGGTGCACTGCCATCAGGCTGGTCAGAGGACACAAGACATGCCAATGAACATTCGGTGCACTGCCACATGGCTGGTTGGAGGAAACACCAGATGCAAATCAAAATTCGGTGCACTGCCACCTGGCTGGTTGGAGGAAACACCAGATGCAAATCAACATTCGGTGCACTGCCACCTGGCTGGTCGGAGGACACATCACATGCCAATCAACTTTCAGTGCACTGCCACCTGGCTTGTCAGAGGACAGACCACTTGCCAATCAACATTCAGTGCACTACCACCTGGCTGGTCGGAGGACACACCAGATGCAAATCAACATTCGGTTTACTGCCACCCGGCTGGTCGTTGGACACACCACATGCCAATCAACATCCGGTGCACTGCCACCTGGCGGGTCTGTGGACACATCACATGACAATCAACATTCGCTGCACTGCCACCTTGCTGGTCGGAGGACACACCACATGCCAATCAACAACCGGTGCACTGCCACCTGGCTGGTCGGAGTACACACCACATGACAATCAACACTCGCTGCACTGTCACCCGGATAGTCGGAGGATACACCAGATGCCAATCAACGTTCGGTGCACTGCCACCTGGCTGATCGAAGGACACACCACATGCCAATGAACATTCGGTGCACTGCCACCTGGCTGGTCGGAGGACACACCACATGCCACTCATCGTTCGGTACACTGCCACCTGGCTGGTCGGAGGACACACCACATGCCAATCAACATTCGGTGCACTGCCACCTGGCTGGTCGGAGGATACACCACAGGCCAATCAACATTCAGTGCACTGCCACCTGGCTGGTCGGAGGACACACCACATGACAATCAACATTAGGTGCACCATCACCTGGCTGGTCAGAGGACACACCACATGCCAATCAACATTTGGTGCACTGCCACCGGGCTGGTCGGAGGACACACCACATGCCACTCATCGTTCGGTACACTGCCATCTGGCTGGTCGGAGAACACACCACATGACAATCAACATTAGGTGCACCATCACCTGGCTGGTCAGAGGAGACACCACATGCCAATCAACATTCGGTGCACTGCCACCGGGCTGGTCGGAGGACACACCACATGCCACTCATCGTTCGGTACACTGCCATCTGGCTGGTCGGAGAACACACCACATGACAATCAACATTAGGTGCACCATCACCTGGCTGGTCGGAGGACACACCACATGCCAATCAACATTCTGTGCACTGCCACCTGGCTGGTCTGAGGACACACCACAGGCCAATCAATGTTCGGTGCACTGTCACCTGGCTGTTCGGTGGACACACCACATGCCAATCAACCTTCGGTGCACTGCCACCTGGCGGGACAGAGGACACACCACAGGCCAATCAACACACGCTGCACTGCAAGCGTGTCGGAGGACACACCACATGCCAATCCAATTTCGGTGCACCATCACCTGGCTGGTCAGTGGACACACAACATGCCAATCAACATTCTGTGCACTGCCACCTGGCTGGTCTGAGGACACACCACAGGCCAATCAATGTTCGGTGCACTGTCACCTGGCTGTTCGGTGGATACACCAGCTGCCAATCAACGTTCGGTGCACTGCCACCTGGCTGATCGGAGGACACACCACATGCCAATCAACATTCGGTGCACTGCCACCTGGCTGGTCGGAGTACACAACAAATGCCAATCAACATTCGGTGCACTGTCACCTGGCTGGTCGGAGGAAACACCACATGCCAATCCACATTCGGTGTACTGCCACCTGGCGGGTCAGAGGACACACCACATGCCAATCAACGTTCGGTGCACTGCCACCTGGCTGGTCGGAGGACATACCACATGCCAATCAACATTCGGAGCACTGCCACCTTGCTTGTCGGAGGACGCACCACATGCCACTCATCGTTCGGTACACTGCCACCTTGCTGGTCGGAGAACACATCACACGACAATCATCGTTCGGTACACTGCCACCTGGCTGGTCGGAGAACACATCACACGACAATCAACATTAGGTGCACTGCCACCTGGCTGGTCGGAGAACACATCACATGCCAATCAACGTTCGGTACACTGCCACCTGGCTGGTCGGAGAACACATCACACGACAATCAACATTCGGTGCACTGCCACCAGGCTGGTCGGAGAACACATCACATGACAATCAACATTCTGTGCACTGCCACCTGGCTGGTCTGAGGACACACCACAGGCCAATCATCGTTTGGTGCACAGCCACCTGGCTGGTCTGAGGACACACCACATGCCAATCATCGTTCGGTGCACTGCCACCTGGCTGGTCAGAGGGCACACCACATGCCAATCAACATTCGGTGCACTGCCACCTGGCTGGTCGGAGTACACAACAAATGCCAGTCAACATTCGGTGCACTGCCACCTGGCTGGTTGGAGGACACACCAAATGCCAATCAACGTTCAGTACACTGCCACCTGGCTGGTCGGAGTACACACCACATGCCAATCAACATTCGGTGCACTGCCACCTGGCTGGTCGGTGGACACACCACATGCCAATCAACGTTCGGTGCACTGCCACCTGGCTGGTCGGAGGACACACCACATGCCAATCATCATTCGCTGCAATGCCACCTGGCTGGTCGGAGGACACACCACATGCCAATCAACGTTCGGTGCACTGCCACCTGGCTAGTCGGAGGACACAGCACATGCCAATCAACATTCGGTGCACTGCCACCTGGCTGGTCGGAGGACATACCACATGCCAATCAACATTCGGAGCACTGCCACCTTGCTGGTCGGAAGACACACCACATGCCAATCAACATTCGGTGCACTGGCACCTGGCTGGTCGGAGAACACATCACATGACAATCAACATTAGGTGCACTGCCACCTGTCTGGTCGGAGGACACACCACATGCAAATCAACATTCGGTTTACTGCCAACCGGCTGGTCAGTGGACACACCACATGCCAATCAACATCCGGTGCAATGCAACCTGGCGGGTCAGTGGACACATCACATGACAATCAACACTCGCTGCACTGTCACCCGGATAGTCGGAGGATACACCAGCTGCCAATCAACGTTCGGTGCACTGCCACCTGGCTGATCGGAGGACGCACCACATGCCAATCATCATTCGGTGCACCGCCACCTGGCGGGTCGGAGGACACACCACATGCCACTCATCGTTCGGTACACTACCACCTGGCTGGTTGCAGAACACATCACACGACAATCAACATTCGGTGCACTGCCACCTGGCTGGTCGGAGAACACATCACATGACAATCAACATTAGGTGCACTGCCACCTGGCGGGTCGGAGGACACACCACATGCCAATCAACATTCTGTGCACTGCCACCTGGTTGGTCAGTGGACACACCACAGGCCAATCAACACACGCTGCACTGCAACCTTGCGTGTCGGAGGACACACCACATTCCCATCCAATTCCGGTGCACTGCCACCTTGCTGGTCGGAGGACACACCACATGCCAATCAACATTCGGTGCACTGCCACCTGGCTGGTCGGAGTACACAACAAATGCCAGTCAACATTCGGTGCACTGCCACCTGGCTGGTCGGAGGACACACCAAATGCCAATCAACGTTCAGTACACTGCCACCTGGCTGGTCGGAGTACACACCACATGCCAATCAACATTCGGTGCACTGCCACCTGGCTGGTCGGTGGACACACCACATGCCAATCAACGTTCGGTGCACTGCCACCTGGCTGTTCGGAGGACACAACACATGCCAATCAACGTTCGGTGCACTGCCACATAGCTGGTCGGAGGACACACCACATGCCAATCAACATTCGGTGCACTGCCACCTGGCTAGTTGGAGGACACACCACATGCCAATCATCATTCGCTGCAATGCCACCTGGCTGGTCGGAGGACACACCACATGCCAATCAACGTTCGGTGCACTGCCACCTGGCTAGTCGGAGGACACAGCACATGCCAATCAACATTCGGTGCACTGCCACCTGGCTGGTCGGAGGACACACCACATGCCAATCAACACTCGCTGCACTGTCACCCGGATAGTCGGAGGATACACCAGATGCCAATCAACGTTCGGTGCACTGCCACCTGGCTGATCGAAGGACACACCACATGCCAATAAACATTAGGTGCACTGCCACCTGGCTGGTCGGAGGACACACCACATGTCACTCATCGTTCGGTACACCATCACCTGGCTGGTCAGAGGACACACCACATGCCAATCAACGTTCGGTACACTGCAACCTGGCTGGTCTGAGGATACACCACAGGCCAATCATCGTTTGGTGCACAGCCACCTGGCTGGTCGGCGGTCACACCACATGCCAATCATCGTTCGGTGCACTGCCACCTGGCTGGTCGGAGAACACATCACATGACAATCAACATTAGCTGCACCATCACCTGGCTGGTCAGAGGACACTCCACAGGCCAATCATCGTTTGTTGCACTGCCACCTGACTGGTCGGCGGACACACCACATGCCAATCATCGTTCGGTGCACTGCCAACTGGCTGGTCGGAGGACACACCACATGCCAATCAACGTTCGGTGCACTGCCACATGGCTGGTCGGAGGACACACCACATGCCAATCAACATTCGGTGCAGTACCACTTTGCAGGTCGGAGGGCACACCACATGACAATCAACATTCGCTGCACTGCCACCTGGCTGGTCGGAGAACACATCACATGACAATCAACATTCTGTGCACAGCCACCTGGATGGTCTGAGGACACACCACAGGCCAATCATCGTTCGGTGCACTGCCACCTGGCTGGTCAGAGGACACCCCACATGCCAATCAACATTCGGTGCACTGCCACCTGGCTGGTCGGTGGACACACCACATGCCAATCAACCTTCGGTGCACTGCCACCTGGCTGGTCGGTGGACACACCACATGCCAATCAACCTTCGGTGCACTGCCACCTGGCTGGTCGGAGGACACAACACATGCCAATCAAAGTTCGGTGCACTGCCACCTGGTTCGTCGGAGTACACACCACATGCCAATCAACATTCGGTAGACTGCCACCTGGCTGGTCTGAGTACTCACCACATGCCAATCAACGTTCGGTGCACTGCCACCTGGCTGGTCGGAGGACACAACACATGCCAATCAACGTTCGGTGCACTGCCACATGGCTGGTCGGAGGACACACCACATGCCAATCAACATTCGCTGCACTGCCACCTGGCTAGTTGGAGGACACACCACATGCCAATCATCATTCGCTGCACTGCCACCTGGCTGGTCGGAGGACACACCACATGCCAATCAACATTCGGTGCACTGCCACCTGGCCAGTCGGAGGACACAGCACATGCCAATCAACATTCGGTGCACTGCCACCTGGCTGGTCGGAGGACATACCACATGCCAATCAACATTCGGAGCACTGCCACCTTGCTGGTCGGAGGACACACCACATGCCAATCAACATTCGGTGCTCTGCCACCTGGCTGGTCGGAGAACACATCACATGACAATCAACATTAGGTGCACTGCCACCTGGCTGGTCGGTGGGCGCACCAGATGCAAATCAACATTCGGTTTACTGCCAAACAGCTGGTCGGTGGACACACCACATGCCAATCAACATCCGGTGCAATGCCAACTGGCGGGTCAGTGGACACATCACATGACAATCAACACTCGCTGCACTGTCACCCGGATAGTCGGAGGATACACCAGGTGCCAATCAACGTTTTGTGCACTGCCACCTGGCTGATCGAAGGACGCACCACAAGCCAATCAACATTCTGTGCACTGCCACCAGGCTGGTCGGTGGACACACCACAAGCCAATCAACATTCTGTGCACTGCCACCTGGCTGGTCGGAGGACACACCAGATGCAAATCAACATTCGGTTTACTGCCAACCGGCTGGTCGGTGGACACACCACATGCCAATCAACATCCGGTGCAATGCCAACTGGCGGGTCAGTGGACACATCACATGACAATCAACACTCGCTGCACTGTCACCCGGATAGTCGGAGGATACACCAGGTGCCAATCAACGTTCGGTGCACTGCCACCTGGCTGATCGAAGGACACACCACAAGCCAATCAACATTCTGTGCACTGCCACCAGGCTGGTCGGTGGACACACCACATGCCAATCAACATTCTGTGCACTGCCACCAGGCTGGTCGGAAGACACACCACATGCCAATCAACATTCGGTGCACTGCCTCCTGGCTGGTCGGTGGACACACCACATGCCAATCAACGATCGGTGCACTGCCACATGGCTGGTCGGAGGACACACCACATGCCAATCCACATTCGCTGCACTGCCACCTGGCTGTACGCAGGACACACCACATGCCAATCAACATTCGGTGCAGTACCACCTGGTTGGTCGGAGGACACACCACATGCCAATCAACATTTGGTGCACTGCCAGCTGGCTGGTCGGAGGACATACCACATGCCACTCATCGTTCGGTACACTGCCACATGGCTAGTCGGAGGACATACCACATGCCAATCAACATTCGGAGCACTGCCACCTGGCTGGTCGGAGGACACACCACATGCCAATCCATTCTCGGTGCACTGCTTCCTTGCTGGTCGGAGGACACACCACATGCCAATCAACATTCGGTGCACTGCCACCTGGCTGGTCGGAGTACACAACAAATGCCAATCAACATTCTGTGCACTGCCACCTGGCTGGTCGGAGTACACAACAAATGCCAATCAACATTCGGTGCACTGCCACCTGGCTGGTCGAAGGACACACCATATGCCAGTCAACATTCGGTGCACTGCCACCTGGCTGGTCGGAGGACACACCAAATGCCAATCAACATTCGGTACACTGCCACCTGGCGGGTCGGAGTACACACCACATGCCAATCAACGTTCGGTGCACTGCCACCTGGCTGTTCGGAGGACACAACACATGCCAATCAACATTCGGTGCACTGCCACCTGGCTGGTCGGAGGACACACCACATGCCAATCAACGTTCGGTACACTGCCACATGGCTGGTCGGAGGACACACCACTTGCCAATCAACATTCGGTGCACTGCCACTTGGCTAGTTGGAGGACACACCACATGCCAATCATCATACGCTGCACTGCCACCTGGCTGGTCGGAGGACACACCACATGCCAATCAACGTTCGGTGCACTGCCACCTGGCTGGTCGGAGGACACAGCACATGCCAATCAACATTCGGTGCACTGCCACCTGGCTGGTCGGAGGACATACCACATGCCAATCAACATTCGGAGCACTGCCACCTTGCTGTTCGGAGGACACACCACATGACAATCAACATTCGGTGCACTACCAGCTGGCTGGTCGGAGGACACACCACATGCCAATCAACATTCGGTGCACTACCAGCTGGCTGGTCGGAGGACACACCACATGCCAATCAACATTCGGTGCACTGCCACCTGGCTGGTCGGAGGACACATCACATGACAATCAACATTAGGTGCACTGCCACCTGGCTGGTCGGAGGACACACCAGATGCAAATCAACATTCGGTTTACTGCCAACCGGCTGGTCAGTGGACACACCACATGCCAATCAACATCTGGTGCAATGCCACCTGGCGGGTCAGTGGACACATCACATGACAATCAACACTCGCTGCACTGTCACCCGGATAGTCGGAGGATACACCAGATGCCAATCAACTTTCGGTGCACTGCCACCTGGCTGATCGGAGGACGCACCACATGCCAATCAACATTCGGTGCACTGCCAACTGGCTGGTCAGAGAACACATCACATGTCAATCAACATTAGGTGCACTGCCACCTGGCGGGTCGGAGGACACACCACATGCCAATCAACATTCTGTGCACTGCCACCTGGCTGGTCAGTGGACACACCACATGCTAATCAACATTCTGTGCACAGCCACCTGGCTGGTCTGAGGACACACCACAGGCCAATCATCGTTCGGTGCACTGCCACCTGGCTGGTCGGTGGACACACCACATGCCAATCAACATTCGGTGCACAGCGACCTGGCGGATCGGAGAACACACCACATGCCAATCAACGTTCGGTGCACTGCAACCTTACTTGTTGGAGGACACATGACATGCCAATCAACATTCGGTGCACTGCCACCTGGCTGGTCGGAGGACACATCACATGCCAATCAACGTTCGGTGCACTGCCACCAGGCTGGTCGGAGGACACAAGACATGCCAATGAACATTCGATGCACTGCCACATGGCTGGTTGGAGGAAACACCAGATGCAAATCAAAATTCGGTGCACTGCCACCTGGCTGGTTGGAGGAAACACCAGATGCAAATCAACATTCGGTGCACTGCCACCTGGCTGGTCGGAGGACACATCACATGCCAATCAACTTTCAGTGCACTGCCACCTGGCTTGTCAGAGGACAGACCACTTGCCAATCAACATTCAGTGCACTACCACCTGGCTGGTCGGAGGACACACCACATGCCAATCAACATCCGGTGCAATGCCAACTGGCGGGTCAGTGGACACATCACATGACAATCAACACTCGCTGCACTGTCACCCGGATTGTCGGAGGATACACCAGGTGCCAATCAACGTTCGGTGCACTGCCACCTGGCTGATCGAAGGACACACCACAAGCCAATCAACATTCTGTGCACTGCCACCAGGCTGGTCGGTGGACACACCACATGCCAATCAACATTCTGTGCACTGCCACCAGGCTGGTCGGAATACACACCACATGCCAATCAACATTCGGTGCACTGCCTCCTGGCTGGTCGGTGGACACACCACATGCCAATCAACGATCGGTGCACTGCCACATGGCTGGTCGGAGGACACACCACATGCCAATCCACATTCGCTGCACTGCCACCTGGCTGTACGCAGGACACACCACATGCCAATCAACATTCGGTGCAGTACCACCTGGTTGGTCGGAGGACACACCACATGCCAATCAACATTTGGTGCACTGCCAGCTGGCTGGTCGGAGGACATACCACATGCCACTCATCGTTCGGTACACTGCCACATGGCTAGTCGGAGGACATACCACATGCCAATCAACATTCGGAGCACTGCCACCTGGCTGGTCGGAGGACACACCACATGCCACTCATCGTTCGGTACACTGCCACCTTGCTGGTCGGAGAACACATCACACGACAATCATCGTTCGGTACACTGCCACCTGGCTGCTCGGAGAACACATCACACGACAATCAACATTAGGTTCACTGCCACCTGGCTGGTCGGAGAACACATCACATGACAATCAACATTCTGTGCACTGCCACCTGGCTGGTCTGTGGACACACCACAGGCCAATCATCGTTCGGTGCACTGCCACCTGGCTGGTCTGAGGACACACCACATGCCAATCATCGTTCGGTGCACTGCCACCTGGCTGGTCAGAGGACACACCACATGCCAATCAACATTCGGTGCACTGCCACCTGGCTGGTCGGAGGACACACCACATGCTAATCAACATTCGGTGCACTGCCACCTGGCTGGTCGGTGGACACACCACATGCCAATCAACATTCGGTGCACTGCCACCTGGCGGGACAGAGGACACACCACAGGCCAATCAACACACGCTGCACTGCAACCTTGCGTGTCGGAGGTCACAACACATGCCAATCCATTTTCGGTGCACTGCCTCCTTGCTGGTCGGAGGACACACCACATGCCAATCAACATTCGGTGCACTGCCACCTGGCTGGTCGGAGTACACAACAAATGCCAATCAACATTCTGTGCACTGCCACCTGGCTGGTCGGAGTACACACCAAATGCCAGTCAACATTCGGTGCACTGCCACCTGGCTGGTCGGAGGACACACCAAATGCCAATCAACATTCGGTACACTGCCACCTGGCTGGTCGGAGTACACACCACATGCCAATCAACGTTCGGTGCACTGCCACCTGGCTGGTCGGAGGACACAACACATGCCAATCAACGTTCGGTGCACTGCCACATGGCTGGTCGGAGGACACACCACATGCCAATCAACATTCGGTGCACTGCCACCTGGCTGGTCGGTGGACACACCACATGCCAATCAACCTTCGGTGCACTGCCACCTGGCGGGACAGAGGACACACCACAGGCCAATCAACACACGCAGCACTGCAACCTTGCGTGTCGGAGGACACACCACATGCCAATCCAATTTCGGTGCACTGCCACCTTGCTGGTCGGAGGACACACCACATGCCAATCAACATTCGGTGCACTGCCACCTGGTTGGTCGGAGTACACACCAAATGCCAATCAACATTCGGTAGACAGCCACCTGGCTGGTCGGAGTACTCACCACATGCCAATCAACGTTCGGTGCACTGCCACCTGGCTGGTCGGAGGACACAACACATGCCAATCAACGTTCGGTGCACTGCCACATGGCTGGTCGGCGGACACACCACATGCCAATCAACATTCGGTGCACTGCCACTTTGCAGGTCGGAGGACACACCACATGACAATCAACATTCGCTGCACTGCCACCTGGCTAGTTGGAGGACACACCACATGACAATCAACATTCGCTGCACTGCCACCTGGCTAGTTGGAGGACACACCACATACCAATCATCATTCGCTGCACTGCCACCTGGCTGGTCGGAGGACACACCACATGCCAATCAACGTTCGGTGCACTGCCACCTGGCTAGTCGGAGGACACAACACATGCCAATCAACATTCGGTGCACTGCCACCTGGCTAGTCGGAGGACACACCACATGCCAATCATCATTCGCTGCACTGCCACCTGGCTGGTCGGAGGACACACCACATGCCAATCAACATTCGGAGCACTGCCACCTTGTTGGTCGGAGGACACACCACATGCCAATCAACATTCGGTGCACTGCCACCTGGCTGGTCGGAGAACACATCACATGACAATCAACATTAGGTGCACTGCCACCTGGCTGGTCGGAGGACACACCAGATGCAAATCAACATTCTGTGCACTGCCACCTGGCTGGTCAGTGGACACACCACATGCCAATCAACATTCTGTGCACAGCCACCTGGCTGGTCTGAGGACACACCACAGGCCAATCATCGTTCGGTGCACTGCCACCTGGCTGGTCGGTGGACACACCACATGCCAATCAACATTCGGTGCACAGCGACCTGGCGGATCGGAGAACACACCACATGCCAATCAACGTTCGGTGCACTGCAACCTTACTTGTTGGAGGACACATGACATGCCAATCAACATTCGGTGCACTGCCACCTGGCTGGTCGGAGGACACATCACATGCCAATCAACGTTCGGTGCACTGCCACCAGGCTGGTCGGAGGACACAAGACATGCCAATGAACATTCGGTGCACTGCCACATGGCTGGTTGGAGGAAACACCAGATGCAAATCAAAATTCGGTGCACTGCCACCTGGCTGGTTGGAGGAAACACCAGATGCAAATCAACATTCGGTGCACTGCCACCTGGCTGGTCGGAGGACACATCACATGCCAATCAACGTTCAGTGCACTGCCACCTGGCTTGCAGAGGACAGACCACTTGCCAATCAACATTCAGTGCACTACCACCTGGCTGGTCGGCGGACACACCACATGCCAATCATCGTTCGGTGCACTGCCACCTGGCCGGTCGGAGAACACATCACATGACAATCAACATTAGCTGCACCATCACCTGGCTGGTCAGAGGACACACCACATGCTAATCAACATTCTCTGCACTGCCACCTGGCTGGTCGGCGGACACACCACATGCCAATCAAGGTTCGGTGCACTGCCACCTGGCTGGTCGGAGGACACAACACATGCCAATCAACGTTCGGTGCACTGCCACATGGCTGGTCGGAGGACACACCACATGCCAATCAACATTCGGTGCAGTGCCACTTTGCAGGTCGGAGGTCACACCACATGACAATCAACATTCGCCTCACTGCCACCTGGCTGGTCGGAGAACACATCACATGACAATCAACATTCTGTGCACTGCCACCTGGCTGGTCTGAGGACACACCACAGGCCAATCATCGTTCGGTGCACTGCCACCTGGCTGGTCAGAGGACACACCACATGCCAATCAACGTTCGGTGCACTGCCACCTGGCTGGTCTGAGGGCACACCACATGCCAATCAACGTTCGGTGCACTGCCACCTGGCTGGTCGGAGTACACACCACATGCCAATCAACATTCGGTGCACTGCCACCTGGCTGGTCGGAGGGCACACCACATGCCAATCAACATTCGGTGCACTGCCACCTGGCTGGTCGGTGGACACACGACATGCCAATCAACATTCGGTGCACTGCCACCTGGCGGGACAGAGGACACACCACAGGCCAATCAACACACGCTGCACTGCAACCTTGCGTGTCGGAGGACACACCACATGCCAATCCATTCTCGGTGCACTGCTTCCTTGCTGGTCGGAGGACACACCACATGCCAATCAACATTCGGTGCACTGCCACCTGGCTGGTCGGAGTACACAACAAATGCCAATCAACATTCTGTGCACTGCCACCTGGCTGGTCGGAGTACACAACAAATGCCAATCAACATTCGGTGCACTGCCACCTGGCTGGTCGAAGGACACACCATATGCCAGTCAACATTCGGTGCACTGCCACCTGGCTGGTCGGAGGACACACCAAATGCCAATCAACATTCGGTACACTGCCACCTGGCGGGTCGGAGTACACACCACATGCCAATCAACGTTCGGTGCACTGCCACTTGGCTGTTCGGAGGACACAACACATGCCAATCAACATTCGGTGCACTGCCACCTGGCTGGTCGGAGGACACACCACATGCCAATCAACGTTCGGTACACTGCCACATGGCTGGTCGGAGGACACACCACTTGCCAATCAACATTCGGTGCACTGCCACTTGGCTAGTTGGAGGACACACCACATGCCAATCATCATACGCTGCACTGCCACCTGGCTGGTCGGAGGACACACCACATGCCAATCAACATTCGGAGCACTGCCACCTTGCTGGTCGGAGGACACACCACATGCCAATCAACATTCGGTGCACTGCCACCTGGCTGGTCGGAGAACACATCACATGACAATCAACATTAGGTGCACTGCCACCTGGCGGGTCGGAGGACACACCACATGCCAATCAACATTCTGTGCACTGCCACCTGGCTGGTCAGTGGACACACCACATGCTAATCAACATTCTGTGCACAGCCACCTGGCTGGTCTGAGGACACACCACAGGCCAATCATCGTTCGGTGCACTGCCACCTGGCTGGTCGGTGGACACACCACATGCCAATCAACATTCGGTGCACAGCGACCTGGCGGATCGGAGAACACACCACATGCCAATCAACGTTCGGTGCACTGCAACCTTACTTGTTGGAGGACACATGACATGCCAATCAACATTCGGTGCACTGCCACCTGGCTGGTCGGAGGACACATCACATGCCAATCAACGTTCGGTGCACTGCCACCAGGCTGGTCGGAGGACACAAGACATGCCAATGAACATTCGATGCACTGCCACATGGCTGGTTGGAGGAAACACCAGATGCAAATCAAAATTCGGTGCACTGCCACCTGGCTGGTTGGAGGAAACACCAGATGCAAATCAACATTCGGTGCACTGCCACCTGGCTGGTCGGAGGACACATCACATGCCAATCAACTTTCAGTGCACTGCCACCTGGCTTGTCAGAGGACAGACCACTTGCCAATCAACATTCAGTGCACTACCACCTGGCTGGTCGGAGGACACACCACATGCCAATCAACATTCGGTGCACTGCCACCTGGCTGGTCGGAGGACACACCACATGCCAATCAACATTCGGTGCACTGCCACCTGGCTGGTCGGTGGACACACCACATGCCAATCAACATTCGGTGCACTGCCACCTCGCGGGACAGAGGACACACCACAGACCAATCAACACACGCTGAACTGCAACCTTGCGTGTCGGAGGACACACCACATGCCAATCAACATTCGGTGCACTGCCTCCTTGCTGGTCGGAGGATACACCAAATGCCAATCAACATTCGGTGTACTGCCACCTGGCTGGTCGGAGTACACACCAAATGCCAGTCAACATTCGGTGCACTGCCACCTGGCTGGTCGGAGTACACACCAAATGCCAATCAACATTCGGTACACTGCCACTTGGCTGTTCGGAGGACACACCACATGCCAATCATCGTTCGGTGCACTGCCACCTGGCTGGTCAGAGGACACACCACATGCCAATCAACATTCGGTGCACTGCCACATGGCTGGTCGGAGGACACACCACATGCCAATCAACATTCGGTGCACTGCCACATGGCTGGTCGGAGGACACACCACATGCCAATCAACATTCGGTGCACTGCCACCTGGCTGGTCGGTGGACACAACACATGCCAATCAACCTTCGGTGCACTGCCACCTGGCGGGACAGAGGACACACCACAGGCCAATCAACACACGCAGCACTGCAACCTTGCGTGTCGGAGGACACACCACATGCCAATCCAATTTCGGTGCACTGCCACCTTGCTGGTCGGAGGACACACGACATGCCAATCAACATTCGGTGCACTGCCACCTGGTTGGTCGGAGTACACACCAAATGCCAATCAACATTCGGTAGACTGCCACCTGGCTGGTCGGAGTACTCACCACATGCCAATCAACGTTCGGTGCACTGCCACCTGGCTGGTCGGAGGACACACCACATGCCAATCAACATTCGGTGCACTGCCACTTTGCAGGTCGGAGGACACACCACATGACAATCAACATTCGCTGCACTGCCACCTGGCTGGTCGGAGGACATACCACATGCCAATCAACATTCGGAGCACTGCCACCTTGCTGGTCGGAGGACACACCACATGCCAATGAACATTCGGTGCACTGCCACCTGGCTGGTCGGAGAACACATCACATGACAATCAACATTAGGTGCACTGCCACCTGGCTGGTCGGAGGACACACCAGATGCAAATCAACATTCGGTTTACTGCCAACTGGCTGGTAGGTGGACACACCAAATGCCAGTCAACATTCGGTGCACTGCCACCTGGCTGGTCGGAGGACACACCAAATGCCAATCAACATTCGGTACACTGCCACCTGGCTGGTCGGAGTACACAACACATGCCAATCAACGTTCGGTGCACTGCCACCTGGCTGATCGGAGGACACAACACATGCCAATCAACGTTCGGTGCACTGCCACCTGGCTGATCGGAGGACACAACACATGCCAATCAACATTCGGTGCACTGCCACCTGGCTGGTCGGAGAGCACATCACATGTCAATCAACATTAGGTGCACTGCCACCTGGCGGGTCGGAGGACACACCACATGCCAATCAACATTCTGTGCACTGCCACCTGGCTGGTCAGTGGACACACCACATGCCAATCAACATTCTGTGCACAGCCACCTGGCTGGTCTGAGGACACACCACAGGCCAATCATCGTTCGGTGCACTGCCACCTGGCTGGTCGGTGGACACACCACATCCCAATCAACATTCGGTGCACAGCGACCTGGCGGATCGGAGAACACACCACATTTCAATCAACGTTCGGTGCACTGCAACCTTACTTGTTGGAGGACACATGACATGCCAATCAACATTCGGTGCACTGCCACCTGGCTGGTCGGAGGACACATCACATGCCAATCAACGTTCGGTGCACTGCCACCAGGCTGGTCGGAGGACACAAGACATGCCAATGAACATTCGGTGCACTGCCACTTGGCTGGTTGGAGGAAACACCAGATGCAAATCAAAATTCGGTGCACTGCCACCTGGCTGGTTGGAGGAAACACCAGATGCAAATCAACATTCGGTGCACTGCCACCTGGCTGGTCGGAGAACACATCACATGCCAATCAACTTTCAGTGCACTGCCAGCTGGCTTGTCAGAGGACAGACCACTTGCCAATCAACATTCAGTGCACTACCACCTGGCTGGTCGGAGGACACACCAGATGCAAATCAACATTCGGTTTACTGCCACCCGGCTGGTCGGTGGACACACCACATGCCAATCAACATCCAGTGCACTGCCACCTGGCGGGTCTGTGGACACATCACATGACAATCAACATTCGCTGCACTGCCACCTTGCTGGTCGGAGCACACACCACATGCCAATCAACATTAGGTGCACTGCCACCTGGCGGGTCGGAGGACACACCACATGCCAATCAACATTAGGTGCACTGCCACCTGGCGGGTCAGTGGACACACCACATGCCAATCAACATTCTGTGCACAGCCACCTGGCTGGTCTGAGGACACACCACAGGCCAATCATCGTTCGGTGCACTGCCCCATGGCTGGTCGGTGGACACACCACATGCCAATCAACATTCGGTGCACAGCGACCTGGCGGATCGGAGAACACACCACATTTCAATCAACGTTCGGTGCACTGCAACCTTACTTGTTGGAGGACACATGACATGCCAATCAACATTCGGTGCACTGCCACCTGGCTGGTCGGAGGACACATCACATGCCAATCAACGTTCGGTGCACTGCCACCAGGCTGGTCGGAGGACACAAGACATGCCAATGAACATTCGGTGCACTGCCACATGGCTGGTTGGAGGAAACACCAGATGCAAATCAAAATTCGGTGCACTGCCACCTGGCTGGTTGGAGGAAACACCAGATGCAAATCAACATTCGGTGCACTGCCACCTGGCTGGTCGGAGGACACATCACATGCCAGTCAACTTTCAGTGCACTGCCACCTGGCTTGTCAGAGGACAGACCACTTGCCAATCAACATTCGGTGCACTGCCACCTGGCTGGTCGGAGGACACACCACATGACAATCAACATTAGGTGCACCATCACCTGGCTGGGCAGAGGACACATCACATGACAATCAACATTCGCTGCACTGCCACCTGGCGGGTCAGAGGACATACCACATGCCAATCAACAACCGGTGCACTGCCACCTGGCGGGTCAGTGGACACACCACATGACAATCAACACTCGCTGCACTGTCACCCGGATAGTCGGAGGATACACCAGATGCCAAACAACGTTCGGTGCACTGCGACCTGGCTGATCGAAGGACACACCACATGCCAATAAACATTCGGTGCACTGCCACCTGGCTGGTCGGAGGACACACCACATGCCACTCATCGTTCGGTACACTGCCACCTGGCTGGTCGGAGGACACACCACATGACAATCAACATTAGGTGCACTGCCACCTGGCTGGTCAGAAAACACACCACATGCCAATCAACGTTCGGTACACTGCCACCTGGCTGGTCAGAGGATACACCACAGGCCAATCATCGTTTGGTGCACTGCCACCTGGCTGGTCGGCGGACACACCACATGCCAATCATCGTTCGGTGCACTGCCACCTGGCTGGTCGGAGAACACATCACATGACAATCAACATTGGCTGCACCATCACCTGGCTGGTCAGAGGACATACCACAGGCCAATCATCGTTTGGTGCAATGCCACCTGACTGGTCGGCAGACACAGCACATGCCAATCATCGTTCGGTGCACTGCCACCTGGCCGGTCGGAGAACACATCACATGACAATCAACGTTAGCTGCACCATCACCTGGCTGGTCAGAGGACACACCACATGCTAATCAACATTCTCTGCACTGCCACCTGGCTGGTCGGCGGACACACAACATGCCAATCAACGTTCGGTGCACTGCCACCTGGCTGGTCGGAGGACACAACACATGCCAATCAACGTTCGGTGCACTGCCACATGGCTGGTCGGAGGACACACCACATGCCAATCAACATTCGTTGCACTACCAGCTGGCTGGTCGGAGAACACATCACATGACAATCAACATTCTGTGCACTGCCACCTGGCTGGTCTGAGGACACACCACAGGCCAATCATCGTTCGGAGCACTGCCACCTGGCTGGTCTGAGGACACACCACATGCCAATCATCGGTCGGTGCACTGCCACCTGGCTGGTCAGAGGACACACCATATGCCAATCAACATTCGGTGCACTGCCACCTGGCTGGTCGGAGGACACACCACATGCCAATCAACATTCGGTGCACTGCCACCTGGCTGGTCGGTGGACACACCACATGCCAATCAACCTTCGGTGCACTGCCACCTGGCGGGACAGAGGACACACCACAGGCCCATCAACACACGCAGCACTGCAACCTTGCGTGTCGGAGGACACACCACATGCCAATCCAATTTCGGTGCACTGCCAACTTGCTGGTCGGAGGACACACCACATGCCAATCAACATTCGGTGGACTGCCACCTGGTTGGTCGGAGTACACACCAAATGCCAATCAACATTCGGTAGACTGCCACCTGGCTGGTCGGAGGACACACCACATGCCAATCTACATTCGGTGCACTGCCACCGGGCTGGTCGGAGTACTCACCACTTGCCAATCAACGTTCGGTGCACTGCCACCTGGCTGGTCGGAGGACACACCACATGCCAATCATCATTCGCTGCACTGCCACCTGGCTAGTTGGAGGACACACCACATGCCAATCATCATTCGCTGCACTGCCACCTGGCTGGTCGGAGGACACACCACATGCCAATCAACGTTCGGTGCACTGCCACCTGGCCAGTCGGAGGACACAGCACATGCCAATCAACATTCGGTGCACTGCCACCTGGCTGGTCGGAGGACATACCACATGCCAATCAACATTCGGAGCACTGCCACCTTGCTGGTCGGAGCACACACCACATGCCAATCAACATTCGGTGCACTGCCACCTGGCTGGTCGGAGAACACATCACATGACAATCAACATTAGGTGCACTGCCACCTGGCTGGTCGGAGGACACACCAGATGCAAATCAACATTTGGTTTACTGCCAACCGGCTGGTCGGTAGACACACCACATGCCAATCAACATCCGTTGCAATGCCACCTGGCGGGTCAGTGGACACATCACATGACAATCAACACTCGCTGCACTGTCACCCGGATAGTCGGAGGATACACCAGATGCCAATCAACGTTCGGTGCACTGCCACCTGGCTGATCGAAGGACACACCACAAGCCAATCAACATTCTGTGCACTGCCACCAGGCTGGTCGGTGGACACACCACATGCCAATCAGCATTCTGTGCACTGACACCTGGTGTGTCGGAGTACACACCACAAGCCAATCAACATTCTGTGCACTGCCACCAGGCTGGTCGGAAGACTCACCACATGCCAATCAACATTCGGTGCACTGCCTCCTGGCTGGTCGGTGGACACACCACATGCCAATCAACGATCGGTGCACTGCCACATGGCTGGTCGGAGGACACACCACATGCCAATCCACATTCGCTGCACTGCCACCTGGCTGTACGCAGGACACACCACATGCCAATCAACATTCGGTGCAGTACCACCTGGTTGGTCGGAGGACACACCACATGCCAATCAACATTTGGTGCACTGCCAGCTGGCTGGTCGGAGGACATACCACATGCCAATCAACATTCGGAGCACTGCCACCTTGCTGGTCGGAGGACACACCACATGACAATCAACATTCGGTGCACTGCCACCTGGCTGGTCGGAGGACACACCACATGCCACTCATCGTTCGGTACACTGCCACATGGCTGGTCGGAGGACATACCACATGCCAATCAACATTCGGAGCACTGCCACCTGGCTGATCGGAGGACACACCACATGCCACTCATCGTTCGGTACACTGCCACCTGGCTGGTCGGAGGACACACCAGATGCCAATCAACATTCGGTGCACCGTCACCGGGCTGGTCGGAGAACACATCACATGCCAATCAACATTCTGTGCACTGCCACCTGGCTGGTCTGAGGACACACCACAGGCCAGTCATCGTTCGGTGCACTGCCACCTGGCTGGTCGGTGGACACACCACATGCCAATCAACCTTCGGTGCACTGCCACCTGGCGGGACAGAGGACACACCACAGGCCAATCAACACACGCTGCACTGCAAGCGTGTCGGAGGACACACCACATGCCAATCCAATTTCGGTGCACTGCCACCTTGCTGGTCGGAGGACACACCACATGCCAATCAACATTCGGTGCACTGCTATCTGGCTGGTCGGAGTACACACCACATGCCAATCCACATTCGGTGCACTGCCACCTGGCTGGTCAGAGGACACAACAAATGCCAATCAACATTCGGTGCACTGCCACCTGGATGGTCAGAGTACATACCACATACCAATCAACATTCGGAGCACTGCCACCTGGCTGGTCGGAGGACATACCACATGCCAATCAACATTCGGAGCACTGCCACCTTGCTGGTCGGAGGACACACCACATGCCACTCATCGTTCGGTACACTGCCACCTTGCTGGTCGGAGAACACATCACACGACAATCATCGTTCGGTACACTGCCACCTGGCTGGTCGGAGTACTCACCACATGCCAATCAACGTTCGGTTCACTGCCACCTGGCTGGTCGGAGGACACAACACATGCCAGTCAACGTTCGGTGCACTGCCACATGGCTGGTCGGAGGACACACCACATGCCAATCAACATTCGGTGCACTGCCACATGGCGGGACAGAGGACACACCACAGGCCAATCAACAAACGCTGCACTGCAAGCGTGTCGGAGGACACACCACATGCCAATCCAATTTCGGTGCACTGCCACCTTGCTGGTCGGAGGACACACCACATGCCAATCAACATTCGGTGCACTGCTATCTGGCTGGTCGGAGTACACACCACATGCCAATCCACATTCGGTGCACTGCCACCTGGCTGGTCAGAGGACACAACAAATGCCAATCAACATTCGGTGCACTGCCACCTGGATGGTCAGAGTACATACCACATACCAATCAACATTCGGAGCACTGCCACCTGGCTGGTCGGAGGACATACCACATGCCAATCAACATTCGGAGCACTGCCACCTTGCTGGTCGGAGGACACACCACATGCCACTCATCGTTCGGTACACTGCCACCTTGCTGGTCGGAGAACACATCACACGACAATCATCGTTCGGTACACTGCCACCTGGCTGGTCGGAGTACTCACCACATGCCAATCAACGTTCGGTGCACTGCCACCTGGCTGGTCGGAGGACACAACACATGCCAGTCAACGTTCGGTGCACTGCCACATGGCTGGTCGGAGGACACACCACATGCCAATCAACATTCGGTGCACTGCCACATGGCTGGTTGGAGGAAACACCAGATGCAAATCAAAATTCGGTGCACTGCCACCTGGCTGGTTGGAGGAAACACCAGATGCAAATCAACATTCGGTGCACTGCCACCTGGCTGGTCGGAGGACACATCACATGCCAATCAACTTTTAGTGCACTGCCACCTGGCCTGTCAGAGGACAGACCACTTGCCAATCAACATTCAGTGCACTACCACCTGGCTGGTCGGAGGACACACCAGATGTAAATCAACATTCGGTTTACTGCCACCCGGCTGGTCGGTGGACACACCACATGCCAATCAACATCCGGTGCACTGCCACCTGGCGGGTCTGTGGACACATCACATGACAATCAACATTCGCTGCACTGCCACCTTGCTGGTCGGAGGACACACCACATGCCAATCAACAACCGGTGCACTGCCACCTGGCGGGTCAGTGGACACACCACATGACAATCAACACTCGCTGCACTGTCACCCGGATAGTCGGAGGATACACCAGATGCCAAACAACGTTCGGTGCACTGCCACCTGGCTGATCGAAGGACACACCACATGCCAATAAACATTCGGTGCACTGCCACCTGGCTGGTCGGAGGACACACCACATGCCACTCATCGTTCGGTACACTGCCACCTGGCTGGTCGGAGGACACACCACATGACAATCAACATTAGGTGCACCATCACCTGGCTGGTCGGAGGACACACCACATGCCACTCATCGTTCGGTACACTGCCACCTGGCTGGTCGGAGGACACACCACATGCCAATCAACGTTCGGTACACTGCCACCTGGCTGGTCTGAGGATACACCACAGGCCAATCATCGTTTGGTGCACTGCCACCTGGCTGGTCGGCGGACACACCACATGCCAATCATCGTTCGGTGCACTGCCACCTGGCTGGTCGGAGAACACATCACATGACAATCAACATTGGCTGCACCATCACCTGGCTGGTCAGAGGACACACCACAGGCCAATCATCGTTTGGTGCACTGCCACCTGGCTGGTCGGCGGACACACCACATGCCAATCATTGTTCGGTGCACTGCCACCTGGCCGGTCGGAGAACACATCACATGACAATCAACATTAGCTGTACCATCACCTGGCTGGTCAGAGGACACACCACATGCTAATCAACATTCTCTGCACTGCCACCTGGCTGGTCGGAGGACACACCACATGCCACTCATCGTTCGGTACACTGCCATCTGGCTGGTCGGAGAACACACCACATGACAATCAACATTAGGTGCACCATCACCTGGCTGGTCAGTGGACACACCACATGCCAATCAACATTCTGTGCACTGCCACCTGGCTGGTCTGAGGACACACCACATGCCAATCAACCTTCGGTGCACTGCCACCTGGCGGGACAGAGGACACACCACAGGCCAATCAACACACGCTGCACTGCAAGCGTGTCGGAGGACACACCACATGCCAATCCAATTTCGGTGCACTGCCACCTTGCTGGTCGGAGGACACACCACATGCCAATCAACATTCGGTGCACTGCCACCTGGCTGGTCGGAGTACACAACAAATGCCAATCAACATTCGGTGCACTGTCACCTGGCTGGTCGGAGGAAACACCACATGCCAATCCACATTCGGTGTACTGCCACCTGGCGGGTCAGAGGACACACCACATGCCAATCAACGTTCGGTGCACTGCCACCTGGCTGGTCGGAGGACATACCACATGCCAATCAACATTCGGAGCACTGCCACCTTGCTTGTCGGAGGACGCACCACATGCCACTCATCGTTCGGTACACTGCCACCTTGCTGGTCGGAGAACACATCACACGACAATCATCGTTCGGTACACTGCCACCTGGCTGGTCGGAGAACACATCACACGACAATCAACATTAGGTGCACTGCCACCTGGCTGGTCGGAGAACACATCACATGACAATCAACATTCTGTGCACTGCCACCTGGCTGGTCTGAGGACACAACACAGGCCAATCATCGTTTGGTGCACAGCCACCTGGCTGGTCTGAGGACACACCACATGCCAATCATCGTTCGGTGCACTGCCACCTGGCTGGTCAGAGGGCACACCACATGCCAATCAACATTCGGTGCACTGCCACCTGGCTGGTCGGAGTACACAACAAATGCCAGTCAACATTCGGTGCACTGCCACCTGGCTGGTCGGAGGACACACCAAATGCCAATCAACGTTCAGTACACTGCCACCTGGCTGGTCGGAGTACACACCACATGCCAATCAACATTCGGTGCACTGCCACCTGGCTGGTCGGTGGACACACCACATGCCAATCAACGTTCGGTGCACTGCCACCTGGCTGGTCGGAGGACACACCACATGCCAATCATCATTCGCTGCAATGCCACCTGGCTGGTCGGAGGACACACCACATGCCAATCAACATTCGGAGCACTGCCACCTTGCTGGTCGGAAGACACACCACATGCCAATCAACATTCGGTGCACTGGCACCTGGCTGGTCGGAGAACACATCACATGACAATCAACATTAGGTGCACTGCCACCTGTCTGGTCGGAGGACACACCACATGCAAATCAACATTCGGTTTACTGCCAACCGGCTGGTCAGTGGACACACCACATGCCAATCAACATCCGGTGCACTGCCACCTGGCGGGTCAGTGGACACATCACATGACAATCAACACTCGCTGCACTGTCACCCGGATAGTCGGAGGATACACCAGCTGCCAATCAACGTTCGGTGCACTGCCACCTGGCTGATCGGAGGACGCACCACATGCCAATCATCATTCGGTGCACCGCCACCTGGCGGGTCGGAGGACACACCACATGCCACTCATCGTTCGGTACACTGCCACCTGGCTGGTTGCAGAACACATCACACGACAATCAACATTCGGTGCACTGCCACCTGGCTGGTCGGAGAACACATCACATGACAATCAACATTAGGTGCACTGCCACCTGGCGGGTCGGAGGACACACCACATGCCAATCAACATTCTGTGCACTGCCACCTGGTTGGTCAGTGGACACACCACAGGCCAATCAACACACGCTGCACTGCAACCTTGCGTGTCGGAGGACACACCACATTCCCATCCAATTCCGGTGCACTGCCACCTTGCTGGTCGGAGGACACACCACATGCCAATCAACATTCGGTGCACTGCCACCTGGCTGGTCGGAGTACACAACAAATGCCAGTCAACATTCGGTGCACTGCCACCTGGCTGGTCGGAGGACACACCAAATGCCAATCAAAGTTCAGTACACTGCCACCTGGCTGGTCGGAGTACACACCACATGCCAATCAACATTCGGTGCACTGCCACCTGGCTGGTCGGTGGACACACCACATGCCAATCAACGTTCGGTGCACTGCCACCTGGCTGTTCGGAGGACACAACACATGCCAATCAACGTTCGGTGCACTGCCACATAGCTGGTCGGAGGACACACCACATGCCAATCAACATTCGGTGCACTGCCACCTGGCTAGTTGGAGGACACACCACATGCCAATCATCATTCGCTGCAATGCCACCTGGCTGGTCGGAGGACACACCACATGCCAATCAACGTTCGGTGCACTGCCACCTGGCTAGTCGGAGGACACAGCACATGCCAATCAACATTCGGTGCACTGCCACCTGGCTGGTCGGAGGACACACCACATGCCAATCAACACTCGCTGCACTGTCACCCGGATAGTCGGAGGATACACCAGATGCCAATCAACGTTCGGTGCACTGCCACCTAGCTGATCGAAGGACACACCACATGCCAATAAACATTAGGTGCACTGCCACCTGGCTGGTCGGAGGACACACCACATGTCACTCATCGTTCGGTACACCATCACCTGGCTGGTCAGAGGACACACCACATGCCAATCAACGTTCGGTACACTGCAACCTGGCTGGTCTGAGGATACACACAGGCCAATCATCGTTTGGTGCACAGCCACCTGGCTGGTCGGCGGTCACACCACATGCCAATCATCGTTCGGTGCACTGCCACCTGGCTGGTCGGAGAACACATCACATGACAATCAACATTAGCTGCACCATCACCTGGCTGGTCAGAGGACACACCACAGGCCAATCATCGTTTGGTGCACTGCCACCTGACTGGTCGGCGGACACACCACATGCCAATCATCGTTCGGTGCACTGCCAACTGGCTGGTCGGAGGACACACCACATGCCAATCAACGTTCGGTGCACTGCCACATGGCTGGTCGGAGGACACACCACATGCCAATCAACATTCGGTGCAGTGCCACTTTGCAGGTCGGAGGGCACACCACATGACAATCAACATTCGCTGCACTGCCACCTGGCTGGTCGGAGAACACATCACATGACAATCAACATTCTGTGCACAGCCACCTGGATGGTCTGAGGACACACCACAGGCCAATCATCGTTCGGTGCACTGCCACCTGGCTGGTCAGAGGACACACCACATGCCAATCAACATTCGGTGCACTGCCACCTGGCTGGTCGGTGGACACACCACATGCCAATCAACCTTCGGTGCACTGCCACCTGGCTGGTCGGTGGACACACCACATGCCAATCAACCTTCGGTGCACTACCACCTGGCAGGTCGGAGGACACAACACATGCCAATCAAAGTTCGGTGCACTGCCACCTGGTTCGTCGGAGTACACACCACATGCCAATCAACATTCGGTAGACTGCCACCTGGCTGGTCTGAGTACTCACCACATGCCAATCAACGTTCGGTGCACTGCCACCTGGCTGGTCGGAGGACACAACACATGCCAATCAACGTTCGGTGCACTGCCACATGGCTGGTCGGAGGACACACCACATGCCAATCAACATTCGCTGCACTGCCACCTGGCTAGTTGGAGGACACACCACATGCCAATCATCATTCGCTGCACTGCCACCTGGCTGGTCGGAGGACACACCACATGCCAATCAACATTCGGTGCTCTGCCACCTGGCCAGTCGGAGGACACAGCACATGCCAATCAACATTCGGTGCACTGCCACCTGGCTGGTCGGAGGACATACCACATGCCAATCAACATTCGGAGCACTGCCACCTTGCTGGTCGGAGTACACACCACATGCCAATCAACGTTCTGTGCACTGCCACCTGGCTGATCGAAGGACACACCACAAGCCAATCAACATTCTGTGCACTGCCACCAGGCTGGTCGGTGGACACACCACAAGCCAATCAACATTCTGTGCACAGCCACCTGGCTGGTCGGAGGACACACCAGATGCAAATCAACATTCGGTTTACTGCCAACCGGCTGGTCGGTGGACACACCACATGCCAATCAACATCCGGTGCAATGCCAACTGGCGGGTCAGTGGACACATCACATGACAATCAACACTCGCTGCACTGTCACCCGGATAGTCGGAGGATACACCAGGTGCCAATCAACGTTCGGTGCACTGCCACCTGGCTGATCGAAGGACACACCACAAGCCAATCAACATTCTGTGCACTGCCACCAGGCTGGTCGGTGGACACACCACATGCCAATCAACATTCTGTGCACTGCCACCAGGCTGGTCGGAAGACACACCACATGCCAATCAACATTCGGTGCACTGCCTCCTGGCTGGTCGGTGGACACACCACATGCCAATCAACGAACGGTGCACTGCCACATGGCTGGTCGGAGGACACACCACATGCCAATCCACATTCGCTGCACTGCCACCTGGCTGTACGCAGGACACACCACATGCCAATCAACATTCGGTGCAGTACCACCTGGTTGGTCGGAGGACACACCACATGCCAATCAACATTTGGTGCACTGCCAGCTGGCTGGTCGGAGGACATACCACATGCCACTCATCGTTCGGTACACTGCCACATGGCTAGTCGGAGGACATACCACATGCCAATCAACATTCGGAGCACTGCCACCTGGCTGGTCGGAGGACACACCACATGCCACTCATCGTTCGGTGCACTGCCACCTGGCTGGTCGGTGGACACACCACATGCCAATCAACCTTCGGTGCACTGCCACCTGGCTGGTCGGAGGACACAACACATGCCAATCAAAGTTCGGTGCACTGCCACCTGGTTCGTCGGAGTACACACCACATGCCAATCAACATTCGGTAGACTGCCACCTGGCTGGTCTGAGTACTCACCACATGCCAATCAACGTTCGGTGCACTGCCACCTGGCTGGTCGGAGGACACAACACATGCCAATCAACGTTCGGTGCACTGCCACATGGCTGGTCGGAGGACACACCACATGCCAATCAACATTCGCTGCAATGCCAACTGGCGGGTCAGTGGACACATCACATGACAATCAACACTCGCTGCACTGTCACCCGGATAGTCGGAGGATACACCAGGTGCCAATCAACGTTCGGTGCACTGCCACCTGGCTGATCGAAGGACACACCACAAGCCAATCAACATTCTGTGCACTGCCACCAGGCTGGTCGGTGGACACACCACATGCCAATCAACATTCTGTGCACTGCCACCAGGCTGGTCGGAAGACACACCACATGCCAATCAACATTCGGTGTACTGCCTCCTGGCTGGTCGGTGGACACACCACATGCCAATCAACGATCGGTGCACTGCCACATGGCTGGTCGGAGGACACACCACATGCCAATCCACATTCGCTGCACTGCCACCTGGCTGTACGCAGGACACACCACATGCCAATCAACATTCGGTGCAGTACCACCTGGTTGGTCGGAGGACACACCACATGCCAATCAACATTTGGTGCACTGCCAGCTGGCTGGTCGGAGGACATACCACATGCCACTCATCGTTCGGTACACTGCCACATGGCTAGTCGGAGGACATACCACATGCCAATCAACATTCGGAGCACTGCCACCTGGCTGGTCGGAGGACACACCACATGCCACTCATCGTTCGGTACACTGCCACCTGGCTGGTCGGAGGACACACCGGATGCCAATCAACATTCGGTGCACCATCACCGGGCTGGTCGGAGAACACATCACATGCCAATCAACATTCTGTGCACTGCCACCTGGCTGGTCTGAGGACACACCACAGGCCAATCATCGTTCGGTGCACTGCCACCTGGCTGGTCGGTGGACACACCACATGCCAATCAACCTTCGGTGCACTGCCACCTGGCGGGACAGAGGACACACCACAGGCCAATCAACACATGCTGCACTGCAAGAGTGTCGGAGGACACACCACATGCCAATCCAATTTCGGTGCACTGCCACCTTGCTGGTCGGAGGACACACCACAAGCCAATCAACATTTGGTGCACTGCTATCTGGCTGGTCGGAGTACGCACCACATGCCAATCCACATTCGGTGCACTGCCACCTGGCTGGTCGGAGGACATACCACATGCCAATCAACATTCGGAGCACTGCCACCTTGCTGGTCGGAGGACACACCACATGCCACTCATCGTTCGGTACACTGCCACCTTGCTGGTCGGAGAACACATCACACGACAATCATCGTTCGGTACACTGCCACCTGGCTGCTCGGAGAACACATCACACGACAATCAACATTAGGTTCACTGCCACCTGGCTGGTCGGAGAACACATCACATGACAATCAACATTCTGTGCACTGCCACCTGGCTGGTCTGTGGACACACCACAGGCCAATCATCGTTCGGTGCACTGCCACCTGGCTGGTCTGAGGACACACCACATGCCAATCATCGTTCGGTGCACTGCCACCTGGCTGGTCAGAGGACACACCACATGCCAATCAACATTCGGTGCACTGCCACCTGGCTGGTCGGAGGACACACCACATGCCAATCAACATTCGGTGCACTGCCACCTGGCGGGACAGAGGACACACCACAGGCCAATCAACACACGCTGCACTGCAACCTTGCGTGTCGGAGGTCACAACACATGCCAATCCATTTTCGGTGCACTGCCTCCTTGCTGGTCGGAGGACACACCACATGCCAATCAACATTCGGTGCACTGCCACCTGGCTGGTCGGAGTACACAACAAATGCCAATCAACATTCTGTGCACTGCCACCTGGCTGGTCGGAGTACACACCAAATACCAGTCAACATTCGGTGCACTGCCACCTGGCTGGTCGGAGGACACACCAAATGCCAATCAACATTCGGTACACTGCCACCTGGCTGGTCGGAGTACACACCACATGCCAATCAACGTTCGGTGCACTGCCACCTGGCTGGTCGGAGGACACAACACATGCCAATCAACGTTCGGTGCACTGCCACATGGCTGGTCGGAGGACACACCACATGCTAATCAACATTCGGTGCACTGCCACCTGGCTGGTCGGTGGACACACCACATGCCAATCAACCTTCGGTGCACTGCCACCTGGCGGGACAGAGGACACACCACAGGCCAATCAACACACGCAGCACTGCAACCTTGCGTGTCGGAGGACACACCACATGCCAATCCAATTTCGGTGCACTGCCACCTTGCTGGTCGGAGGACACACCACATGCCAATCAACATTTGGTGCACTGCCACCTGGTTGGTCGGAGTACACACCAAATGCCAATCAACATTCGGTAGACAGCCACCTGGCTGGTCGGAGTACTCACCACATGCCAATCAACGTTCGGTGCACTGCCACCTGGCTGGTCGGAGGACACAACACATGCCAATCAACGTTCGGTGCACTGCCACTTTGCAGGTCGGAGGACACACCACATGACAATCAACATTCGCTGCACTGCCACCTGGCTAGTTGGAGGACACACCACATGACAATCAACATTCGCTGCACTGCAACCTGGCTAGTTGGAGGACACACCACATGCCAATCATCATTCGCTGCACTGCCACCTGGCTGGTCGGAGGACACACCACATGCCAATCAACGTTCGGTGCACTGCCACCTGGCTAGTCGGAGGACACAACACATGCCAATCAACATTCGGTGCACTGCCACCTGGCTAGTTGGAGGACACACCACATGCCAATCATCATTCGCTGCACTGCCACCTGGCTGGTCGGAGGACACACCACATGCCAATCAACATTCGGAGCACTGCCACCTTGCTGGTCGGAGGACACACCACATGCCAATCAACATTCGGTGCACTGCCACCTGGCTGGTCGGAGAACACATCACATGACAATCAACATTAGGTGCACTGCCACCTGGCTGGTCGGAGGACACACCAGATGCAAATCAACATTCTGTGCACTGCCACCTGGCTGGTCAGTGGACACACCACATGCCAATCAACATTCTGTGCACAGCCACCTGGCTGGTCTGAGGACACACCACAGGCCAATCATCGTTCGGTGCACTGCCACCTGGCTGGTCGGTGGACACACCACATGCCAATCAACATTCGGTGCACAGCGACCTGGCGGATCGGAGAACACACCACATGCCAATCAACGTTCGGTTCACTGCAACCTTACTTGTTGGAGGACACATGACATGCCAATCAACATTCGGTGCACTGCCACCTGGCTGGTCGGAGGACACATCACATGCCAATCAACGTTCGGTGCACTGTCACCAGGCTGGTCGGAGGACACAAGACATGCCAATGAACATTCGGTGCACTGCCACATGGCTGGTTGGAGGAAACACCAGATGCAAATCAAAATTCGGTGCACTGCCACCTGGCTGGTTGGAGGAAACACCAGATGCAAATCAACATTCGGTGCACTGCCACCTGGCTGGTCGGAGGACACATCACATGCCAATCAACGTTCAGTGCACTGCCACCTGGCTTGTCAGAGGACAGACCACTTGCCAATCAACATTCAGTGCACTACCACCTGGCTGGTCGGCGGACACACCACATGCCAATCATCGTTCGGTGCACTGCCACCTGGCCGGTCGGAGAACACATCACATGACAATCAACATTAGCTGCACCATCACCTGGCTGGTCAGAGGACACACCACATGCTAATCAACATTCTCTGCACTGCCACCTGGCTGGTCGGCGGACACACCACATGCCAATCAAGGTTCGGTGCACTGCCACCTGGCTGGTCGGAGGACACAACACATGCCAATCAACGTTCGGTGCACTGCCACATGGCTGGTCGGAGGACACACCACATGCCAATCAACATTTGGTGCAGTGACACTTTGCAGGTCGGAGGTCACACCACATGACAATCAACATTCGCCTCACTGCCACCTGGCTGGTCGGAGAACACATCACATGACAATCAACATTCTGTGCACTGCCACCTGGCTGGTCTGAGGACACACCACAGGCCACTCATCGTTCGGTGCACTGCCACCTGGCTGGTCAGAGGACACACCACATGCCAATCAACGTTCGGTGCACTGCCACCTGGCTGGTCTGAGGGCACACCACATGCCAATCAACGTTCGGTGCACTGCCACCTGGCTGGTCGGAGTACACACCACATGCCAATCAACATTCGGTGCACTGCCACCTGGCTGGTCGGAGGGCACACCACATGCCAATCAACATTCGGTGCACTGCCACCTGGCTGGTCGGTGGACACACGACATGCCAATCAACATTCGGTGCACTGCCACCTGGCGGGACAGAGGACACACCACAGGCCAATCAACACACGCTGCACTGCAACCTTGCGTGTCGGAGGACACACCACATGCCAATCCATTCTCGGTGCACTGCTTCCTTGCTGGTCGGAGGACACACCACATGCCAATCAACATTCGGTGCACTGCCACCTGGCTGGTCGGAGTACACAACAAATGCCAATCAACATTCTGTGCACTGCCACCTGGCTGGTCGGAGTACACAACAAATGCCAATCAACATTCGGTGCACTGCCACCTGGCTGGTCGAAGGACACACCATATGCCAGTCAACATTCGGTGCACTGCCACCTGGCTGGTCGGAGGACACACCAAATGCCAATCAACATTCGGTACACTGCCACCTGGCGGGTCGGAGTACACACCACATGCCAATCAACGTTCGGTGCACTGCCACTTGGCTGGTCGGAGGACACAACACATGCCAATCAACGTTCAGTGCACTGCCACCTGGCTGTTCGGAGGACACAACACATGCCAATCAACATTCGGTGCACTGCCACCTGGCTGGTCGGAGGACACACCACATGCCAATCAACGTTCGGTACACTGCCACATGGCTGGTCGGAGGACACACCACTTGCCAATCAACATTCGGTGCACTGCCACTTGGCTAGTTGGAGGACACACCACATGCCAATCATCATACGCTGCACTGCCACCTGGCTGGTCGGAGGACACACCACATGCCAATCAACGTTCGGTGCACTGCCACCTGGCTGGTTGGAGGACACAGCACATGCCAATCAACATTCGGTGTACTGCCACCTGGCTGGTCGGAGGACACACCACATGCCAATCAACATTCGGTGCACTGCCACCTGGCTGGTCGGAGAACACATCACATGACAATCAACATTAGGTGCACTGCCACCTGGCTGGTCGGAGGACACACCAGATGCAAATCAACATTCGGTTTACTGCCAACCGGCTGGTCGGTGGACACACCACATGCCAATCAACATCTGGTGCAATGCCACCTGGCGGGTCAGTGGACACATCACATGACAATCAACACTCGCTGCACTGTCACCCGGATAGTCGGAGGATACACCAGATGCCAATCAACTTTCGGTGCACTGCCACCTGGCTGATCGGAGGACGCACCACATGCCAATCAACATTCGGTGCACTGCCACCTGGCTGGTCAGAGAACACATCACATGTCAATCAACATTAGGTGCACTGCCACCTGGCGGGTCGGAGGACACACCACATGCCAATCAACATTCTGTGCACTGCCACCTGGCTGGTCAGTGGACACACCACATGCTAATCAACATTCTGTGCACAGCCACCTGGCTGGTCTGAGGACACACCACAGGCCAATCATCGTTCGGTGCACTGCCACCTGGCTGGTCGGTGGACACACCACATGCCAATCAACATTCGGTGCACAGCGACCTGGCGGATCGGAGAACACACCACATGCCAATCAACGTTCGGTGCACTGCAACCTTACTTGTTGGAGGACACATGACATGCCAATCAACATTCGGTGCACTGCCACCTGGCTGGTCGGAGGACACATCACATGCCAATCAACGTTCGGTGCACTGCCACCAGGCTGGTCGGAGGACACAAGACATGCCAATGAACATTCGATGCACTGCCACATGGCTGGTTGGAGGAAACACCAGATGCAAATCAAAATTCGGTGCACTGCCACCTGGCTGGTTGGATGAAACACCAGATGCAAATCAACATTCGGTGCACTGCCACCTGGCTGGTCGGAGGACACATCACATGCCAATCAACTTTCAGTGCACTGCCACCTGGCTTGTCAGAGGACAGACCACTTGCCAATCAACATTCAGTGCACTACCACCTGGCTGGTCGGAGGACACACCACATGCCAATCAACATTCGGTGCACTGCCACCTGGCTGGTCGGAGGACACACCACATGCCAATCAACATTCGGTGCACTGCCACCTGGCTGGTCGGTGGACACACCACATGCCAATCAACATTCGGTGCACTGCCACCTCGCGGGACAGAGGACACACCACAGACCAATCAACACACGCTGAACTGCAACCTTGCGTGTCGGAGGACACACCACATGCCAATCAACATTCGGTGCACTGCCTCCTTGCTGGTCGGAGGATACACCACATGCCAATCAACATTCGGTGCACTGCCACCTGGCTGGTCGGAGTACACACCAAATGCCAGTCAACATTCGGTGCACTGCCACCTGGCTGGTCGGAGTACACACCAAATGCCAATCAACATTCGGTACACTGCCACTTGGCTGTTCGGAGGACACAGCACATGCCAATCATCGTTCGGTGCACTGCCACCTGGCTGGTCAGAGGACACACCACATGACAATCAACATTCGGTGAACTGCCACATGGCTGGTCGGAGGACACACCACATGCCAATCAACATTCGGTGCACTGCCACATGGCTGGTCGGAGGACACACCACATGCCAATCAACATTCGGTGCACTGCCACCTGGCTGGTCGGTGGACACAACACATGCCAATCAACCTTCGGTGCACTGCCACCTGGCGGGACAGAGGACACACCACAGGCCAATCAACACACGCAGCACTGCAACCTTGCGTGTCGGAGGACACACCACATGCCAATCCAATTTCGGTGCACTGCCACCTTGCTGGTCGGAGGACACACGACATGCCAATCAACATTCGGTGCACTGCCACCTGGTTGGTCGGAGTACACACCAAATGCCAATCAACATTCGGTAGACTGCCACCTGGCTGGTCGGAGTACTCACCACATGCCAATCAACGTTCGGTGCACTGCCACCTGGCTGGTCGGAGGACACACCACATGCCAATCAACATTCGGTGCACTGCCACTTTGCAGGTCGGAGGACACACCACATGACAATCAACATTCGCTGCACTGCCACCTGGCTGGTCGGAGGACATACCACATGCCAATCAACATTCGGAGCACTGCCACCTTGCTGGTCGGAGGACACACCACATGCCAATCAACATTCGGTGCACTGCCACCTGGCTGGTCAGAGAACACATCACATGTCAATCAACATTAGGTGCACTGCCACCTGGCGGGTCGGAGGACACACCACATGCCAATCAACATTCTGTGCACTGCCACCTGGCTGGTCAGTGGACACACCACATGCTAATCAGCATTCTGTGCACAGCCACCTGGCTGGTCTGAGGACACACCACAGGCCAATCATCGTTCGGTGCACTGCCACCTGGCTGGTCGGTGGACACACCACATGCCAATCAACATTCGGTGCACAGCGACCTGGCGGATCGGAGAACACACCACATGCCAATCAACGTTCGGTGCACTGCAACCTTACTTGTTGGAGGACACATGACATGCCAATCAACATTCGGTGCACTGCCACCTGGCTGGTCGGCGGACACATCACATGCCAATCAACGTTCGGTGCACTGCCACCAGGCTGGTCGGAGGACACAAGACATGCCAATGAACATTCGATGCACTGCCACATGGCTGGTTGGAGGAAACACCAGATGCAAATCAAAATTCGGTGCACTGCCACCTGGCTGGTTGGAGGAAACACCAGATGCAAATCAACATTCGGTGCACTGCCACCTGGCTGGTCGGAGGACACATCACATGCCAATCAACTTTCAGTGCACTGCCACCTGGCTTGTCAGAGGACAGACCACTTGCCAATCAACATTCAGTGCACTACCACCTGGCTGGTCGGAGGACACACCACATGCCAATCAACATTCGGTGCACTGCCACCTGGCTGGTCGGAGGACACACCACATGCCAATCAACATTCGGTGCACTGCCACCTGGCTGGTCGGTGGACACACCACATGCCAATCAACATTCGGTGCACTGCCACCTCGCGGGACAGAGGACACACCACAGACCAATCAACACACGCTGAACTGCAACCTTGCGTGTCGGAGGACACACCACATGCCAATCAACATTCGGTGCACTGCCTCCTTGCTGGTCGGAGGATACACCACATGCCAATCAACATTCGGTGCACTGCCACCTGGCTGGTCGGAGTACACACCAAATGCCAGTCAACATTCGGTGCACTGCCACCTGGCTGGTCGGAGTACACACCAAATGCCAATCAACATTCGGTACACTGCCACTTGGCTGTTCGGAGGACACAGCACATGCCAATCATCGTTCGGTGCACTGCCACCTGGCTGGTCAGAGGACACACCACATGACAATCAACATTCGGTGCACTGCCACATGGCTGGTCGGAGGACACACCACATGCCAATCAACATTCGGTGCACTGCCACATGGCTGGTCGGAGGACACACCACATGCCAATCAACATTCGGTGCACTGCCACCTGGCTGGTCGGTGGACACAACACATGCCAATCAACCTTCGGTGCACTGCCACCTGGCGGGACAGAGGACACACCACAGGCCAATCAACACACGCAGCACTGCAACCTTGCGTGTCGGAGGACACACCACATGCCAATCCAATTTCGGTGCACTGCCACCTTGCTGGTCGGAGGACACACGACATGCCAATCAACATTCGGTGCACTGCCACCTGGTTGGTCGGAGTACACACCAAATGCCAATCAACATTCGGTAGACTGCCACCTGGCTGGTCGGAGTACTCACCACATGCCAATCAACGTTCGGTGCACTGCCACCTGGCTGGTCGGAGGACACACCACATGCCAATCAACATTCGGTGCACTGCCACTTTGCAGGTCGGAGGACACACCACATGACAATCAACATTCGCTGCACTGCCACCTGGCTGGTCGGAGGACATACCACATGCCAATCAACATTCGGAGCACTGCCACCTTGCTGGTCGGAGGACACAACACATGCCAATCAACATTCGGTGCACTGCCACCTGGCTGGTCGGAGAACACATCACATGACAATCAACATTAGGTGCACTGCCACCTGGCTGGTCGGAGGACACACCAGATGCAAATCAACATTCGGTTTACTGCCAACCGGCTGGTCGGTGGACACACCAAATGCCAGTCAACATTCGGTGCACTGCCACCTGGCTGGTCGGAGGACACACCAAATGCCAATCAACATTCGGTACACTGCCACCTGGCTGGTCGGAGTACACAACACATGCCAATCAACGTTCGGTGCACTGCCACCTGGCTGATCGGAGGACACAACACATGCCAATCAACGTTCGGTGCACTGCCACCTGGCTGATCGGAGGACACAACACATGCCAATCAACGTTCGGTGCACTGCCACCTGGCTGGTCGGAGAGCACATCACATGTCAATCAACATTAGGTGCACTGCCACCTGGCGGGTCGGAGGACACACCACATGCCAATCAACATTCTGTGCACTGCCACCTGGCTGGTCAGTGGACACACCACATGCCAATCAACATTCTGTGCACAGCCACCTGGCTGGTCTGAGGACACACCACAGGCCAATCATCGTTCGGTGCACTGCCACCTGGCTGGTCGGTGGACACACCACATGCCAATCAACATTCGGTGCACAGCGACCTGGCGGATCGGAGAACACACCACATTTCAATCAACGTTCGGTGCACTGCAACCTTACTTGTTGGAGGACACATGACATGCCAATCAACATTCGGTGCACTGCCACCTGGCTGGTCGGAGGACACATCACATGCCAATCAACGTTCGGTGCACTGCCACCAGGCTGGTCGGAGGACACAAGACATGCCAATGAACATTCGGTGCACTGCCACATGGCTGGTTGGAGGAAACACCAGATGCAAATCAAAATTCGGTGCACTGCCACCTGGCTGGTTGGAGGAAACACCAGATGCAAATCAACATTCGGTGCACTGCCACCTGGCTGGTCGGAGAACACATCACATGCCAATCAACTTTCAGTGCACTGCCACCTGGCTTGTCAGAGGACAGACCACTTGCCAATCAACATTCAGTGCACTACCACCTGGCTGGTCGGAGGACACACCAGATGCAAATCAACATTCGGTTTACTGCCACCCGGCTGGTCGGTGGACACACCACATGCCAATCAACATCCAGTGCACTGCCACCTGGCGGGTCTGTGGACACATCACATGACAATCAACATTCGCTGCACTACCACCTGGCTGGTCGGAGGACACACCAGATGCAAATCAACATTCGGTTTACTGCCACCCGGCTGGTCGGAGCACACACCACATGCCAATCAACAACCGGTGCACTGCCACCTGGCGGGTCAGTGGACACACCACATGACAATCAACATTCGCTGCACTGTCACCCGGATAGTCGGAGGATACACCAGATGCCAAACAACGTTCGGTGCACTGCCACCTGGCTGATCGAAGGACACAGCACATGCCAATAAAGATTCGGTGCACTGCCACCTGGCTGGTCGGAGGACACACCACATGCCACTCATCGTTCGGTACACTGCCACCTGGCTGGTCGGAGGACACACCACATGACAATCAACATTAGGTGCACCATCACCTGGCTGGTCAGAGGACACACCACATGCCAATCAACGTTCGGTACACTGCCACCTGGCTGGTCTGAGGATACACCACAGGCCAATCATCGTTTGGTGCACTGCCACCTGGCTGGTCGGCGGACACACCACATGCCAATCATCGTTCGGTGCACTGCCACCTGGCTGGTCAGAGAACACATCACATGACAATCAACATTAGCTGCACCATCACCTGGCTGGTCAGAGGACACACCACATGCTAATCAACATTCTCTGCACTGCCACCTGGCTGGTCGGCGGACACACCACATGCCAATCAACGTTCGGTGCACTGCCACCTGGCTGGTCGGAGGACACAACACATGCCAATCAACGTTCGGTGCACTGCCACATGGCTGGTCGGAGGACACACCACATGCCAATCAACATTCGGTGCAGTGCCACTTTGCAGGTCGGAGAACACATCACATGACAATCAACATTCTGTGCACTGCCACCTGGCTGGTCTGAGGACACACCACAGGCCAATCATCGTTCGGTGCACTGCCACCTGGCTGGTCGGTGGACACACCACATGCCAATCAACATTCGGTGCACAGCGACCTGGCGGATCGGAGAACACACCACATGCCAATCAACGTTCGGTGCACTGCAACCTGGCTGGTCGGAGTACACAACACATGCCAATCAACGTTCGGTGCACTGCCACCTGGCTGATCGGAGGACACAACACATGCCAATCAACGTTCGGTGCACTGCCACCTGGCTGATCGGAGAACACATCACATGTCAATCAACATTAGGTGCACTGCCACCTGGCGGGTCGGAGGACACACCACATGCCAATCAACATTAGGTGCACTGCCACCTGGCGGGTCAGTGGACACACCACATGCCAATCAACATTCTGTGCACAGCCACCTGGCTGGTCTGAGGACACACCACAGGCCAATCATCGTTCGGTGCACTGCCCCATGGCTGGTCGGTGGACACACCACATGCCAATCAACATTCGGTGCACAGCGACCTGGCGGATCGGAGAACACACCACATTTCAATCAACGTTCGGTGCACTGCAACCTTACTTGTTGGAGGACACATGACATGCCAATCAACATTCGGTGCACTGCCACCTGGCTGGTCGGAGGACACATCACATGCCAATCAACGTTCGGTGCACTGCCACCAGGCTGGTCGGAGGACACAAGACATGCCAATGAACATTCGGTGCACTGCCACATGGCTGGTTGGAGGAAACACCAGATGCAAATCAAAATTCGGTGCACTGCCACCTGGCTGGTTGGAGGAAACACCAGATGCAAATCAACATTCGGTGCACTGCCACCTGGCTGGTCGGAGGACACATCACATGCCAGTCAACTTTCAGTGCACTGCCACCTGGCTTGTCAGAGGACAGACCACTTGCCAATCAACATTCGGTGCACTGCCACCTGGCTGGTCGGAGGACACACCACATGACAATCAACATTAGGTGCACCATCACCTGGCTGGTCAGAGGACACATCACATGACAATCAACATTCGCTGCACTGCCACCTGGCGGGTCAGAGGACACACCACATGCCAATCAACAACCGGTGCACTGCCACCTGGCGGGTCAGTGGACACACCACATGACAATCAACACTCGCTGCACTGTCACCCGGATAGTCGGAGGATACACCAGATGCCAAACAACGTTCGGTGCACTGCCACCTGGCTGATCGAAGGACACACCACATGCCAATAAACATTCGGTGCACTGCCACCTGGCTGGTCGGAGGACACACCACATGCCACTCATCGTTCGGTACACTGCCACCTGGCTGGTCGGAGGACACACCACATGACAATCAACATTAGGTGCACTGCCACCTGGCTGGTCAGAAAACACACCACATGCCAATCAACGTTCGGTACACTGCCACCTGGCTGGTCAGAGGATACACCACAGGCCAATCATCGTTTGGTGCACTGCCACCTGGCAGGTCGGCGGACACACCACATGCCAATCATCGTTCGGTGCACTGCCACCTGGCTGGTCGGAGAACACATCACATGACAATCAACATTGGCTGCACCATCACCTGGCTGGTCAGAGGACATACCACAGGCCAATCATCGTTTGGTGCAATGCCACCTGACTGGTCGGCGGACACACCCATGCCAATCATCGTTCGGTGCACTGCCACCTGGCTGGTCAGAGGACACACCACATGCCAATCAACATTCGGTGCACTGCCACCTGGCTGGTCGGAGGACACACGACATGCCAATCAACATTCGGTGCACTGCCACCTGGCTGGTCGGTGGACACACCACATGCCAATCAACCTTCGGTGCACTGCCACCTGGCGGGACAGAGGACACACCACAGGCCCATCAACACACGCAGCACTGCAACCTTGCGTGTCGGATGACACACCACATGCCAATCCAATTTCGGTGCACTGCCACCTTGCTGGTCGGAGGACACACCACATGCCAATCAACATTCGGTGGACAGCCACCTGGTTGGTCGGAGTACACACCAAATGCCAATCAACATTCGGTAGACTGCCACCTGGCTGGTCGGAGGACACACCACATGCCAATCTACATTCGGTGCACTGCCACCGGGCTGGTCGGAGTACTCACCACTTGCCAATCAACGTTCGGTGCACTGCCACCTGGCTGGTCGGAGGACACACCACATGCCAATCATCATTCGCTGCACTGCCACCTGGCTAGTTGGAGGACACACCACATGCCAATCATCATTCGCTGCACTGCCACCTGGCTGGTCGGAGGACACACCACATGCCAATCAACGTTCGGTGCACTGCCACCTGGCCAGTCGGAGGACACAGCACATGCCAATCAACATTCGGTGCACTGCCACCTGGTTGATCGGAGGACATACCACATGCCAATCAACATTCGGAGCACTGCCACCTTGCTGGTCGGAGGACACACCACATGCCAATCAACATTCGGTGCACTGCCACCTGGCTGGTCGGAGAACACATCACATGACAATCAACATTAGGTGCACTGCCACCTGGCTGGTCGGAGGACACACCAGATGCAAATCAACATTTGGTTTACTGCCAACCGGCTGGTCGGTAGAGACACCACATGCCAATCAACATCCGTTGCAATGCCACCTGGCGGGTCAGTGGACACATCACATGACAATCAACACTCGCTGCACTGTCACCCGGATAGTCGGAGGATACACCAGATGCCAATCAACGTTCGGTGCACTGCCACCTGGCTGATCGAAGGACACACCACAAGCCAATCAACATTCTGTGCATTGCCACCTGGCTGGTCTGAGGACACACCACAAGCCAATCAACATTCTGTGCACTGCCACAAGGCTGGTCGGAAGACACACCACATGCCAATCAACATTCGGTGCACTGCCTCCTGGCTGGTCGGTGGACACACCACATGCCAATCAACGATCGGTGCACTGCCACATGGCTGGTCGGAGGACACACCACATGCCAATCCACATTCGCTGCACTGCCACCTGGCTGTACGCAGGACACACCACATGCCAATCAACATTCGGTGCAGTACCACCTGGTTGGTCGGAGGACACACCACATGCCAATCAACATTTGGTGCACTGCCACCTTGCTGGTCGGAGGACACACCACATGACAATCAACATTCGGTGCACTGCCACCTGGCTGGTCGGAGGACACACCACATGCCACTCATCGTTCGGTACACTGCCACATGGCTGGTCGGAGGACATAACACATGCCAATCAACATTCGGAGCACTGCCACCTGGCTGATCGGAGGACACACCACATGCCACTCATCGTTCGGTGCACTGCCACCTGGCTGGTCAGAGAACACATCACATGACAATCAACATTAGCTGCACCATCACCTGGCTGGTCAGAGGACACACCACATGCTAATCAACATTCTCTGCACTGCCACCTGGCTGGTCGGCGGACACACCACATGCCAATCAACGTTCGGTGCACTGCCACCTGGCTGGTCGGAGGACACAACACATGCCAATCAACGTTCGGTGCACTGCCACATGGCTGGTCGGAGGACACACCACATGCCAATCAACATTCGGTGCAGTGCCACTTTGCAGGTCGGAGAACACATCACATGACAATCAACATTCTGTGCACTGCCACCTGGCTGGTCTGAGGACACACCACAGGCCAATCATCGTTCGGTGCACTGCCACCTGGCTGGTCGGTGGACACACCACATGCCAATCAACATTCGGTGCACAGCGACCTGGCGGATCGGAGAACACACCACATGCCAATCAACGTTCGGTGCACTGCAACCTGGCTGGTCGGAGTACACAACACATGCCAATCAACGTTCGGTGCACTGCCACCTGGCTGATCGGAGGACACAACACATGCCAATCAACGTTCGGTGCACTGCCACCTGGCTGATCGGAGAACACATCACATGTCAATCAACATTAGGTGCACTGCCACCTGGCGGGTCGGAGGACACACCACATGCCAATCAACATTAGGTGCACTGCCACCTGGCGGGTCAGTGGACACACCACATGCCAATCAACATTCTGTGCACAGCCACCTGGCTGGTCTGAGGACACACCACAGGCCAATCATCGTTCGGTGCACTGCCCCATGGCTGGTCGGTGGACACACCACATGCCAATCAACATTCGGTGCACAGCGACCTGGCGGATCGGAGAACACACCACATTTCAATCAACGTTCGGTGCACTGCAACCTTACTTGTTGGAGGACACATGACATGCCAATCAACATTCGGTGCACTGCCACCTGGCTGGTCGGAGGACACATCACATGCCAATCAACGTTCGGTGCACTGCCACCAGGCTGGTCGGAGGACACAAGACATGCCAATGAACATTCGGTGCACTGCCACATGGCTGGTTGGAGGAAACACCAGATGCAAATCAAAATTCGGTGCACTGCCACCTGGCTGGTTGGAGGAAACACCAGATGCAAATCAACATTCGGTGCACTGCCACCTGGCTGGTCGGAGGACACATCACATGCCAGTCAACTTTCAGTGCACTGCCACCTGGCTTGTCAGAGGACAGACCACTTGCCAATCAACATTCGGTGCACTGCCACCTGGCTGGTCGGAGGACACACCACATGACAATCAACATTAGGTGCACCATCACCTGGCTGGTCAGAGGACACATCACATGACAATCAACATTCGCTGCACTGCCACCTGGCGGGTCAGAGGACACACCACATGCCAATCAACAACCGGTGCACTGCCACCTGGCGGGTCAGTGGACACACCACATGACAATCAACACTCGCTGCACTGTCACCCGGATAGTCGGAGGATACACCAGATGCCAAACAACGTTCGGTGCACTGCCACCTGGCTGATCGAAGGACACACCACATGCCAATAAACATTCGGTGCACTGCCACCTGGCTGGTCGGAGGACACACCACATGCCACTCATCGTTCGGTACACTGCCACCTGGCTGGTCGGAGGACACACCACATGACAATCAACATTAGGTGCACTGCCACCTGGCTGGTCAGAAAACACACCACATGCCAATCAACGTTCGGTACACTGCCACCTGGCTGGTCAGAGGATACACCACAGGCCAATCATCGTTTGGTGCACTGCCACCTGGCAGGTCGGCGGACACACCACATGCCAATCATCGTTCGGTGCACTGCCACCTGGCTGGTCGGAGAACACATCACATGACAATCAACATTGGCTGCACCATCACCTGGCTGGTCAGAGGACATACCACAGGCCAATCATCGTTTGGTGCAATGCCACCTGACTGGTCGGCGGACACACCCATGCCAATCATCGTTCGGTGCACTGCCACCTGGCTGGTCAGAGGACACACCACATGCCAATCAACATTCGGTGCACTGCCACCTGGCTGGTCGGAGGACACACGACATGCCAATCAACATTCGGTGCACTGCCACCTGGCTGGTCGGTGGACACACCACATGCCAATCAACCTTCGGTGCACTGCCACCTGGCGGGACAGAGGACACACCACAGGCCCATCAACACACGCAGCACTGCAACCTTGCGTGTCGGATGACACACCACATGCCAATCCAATTTCGGTGCACTGCCACCTTGCTGGTCGGAGGACACACCACATGCCAATCAACATTCGGTGGACAGCCACCTGGTTGGTCGGAGTACACACCAAATGCCAATCAACATTCGGTAGACTGCCACCTGGCTGGTCGGAGGACACACCACATGCCAATCTACATTCGGTGCACTGCCACCGGGCTGGTCGGAGTACTCACCACTTGCCAATCAACGTTCGGTGCACTGCCACCTGGCTGGTCGGAGGACACACCACATGCCAATCATCATTCGCTGCACTGCCACCTGGCTAGTTGGAGGACACACCACATGCCAATCATCATTCGCTGCACTGCCACCTGGCTGGTCGGAGGACACACCACATGCCAATCAACGTTCGGTGCACTGCCACCTGGCCAGTCGGAGGACACAGCACATGCCAATGAACATTCGGTGCACTGCCACCTGGTTGATCGGAGGACATACCACATGCCAATCAACATTCGGAGCACTGCCACCTTGCTGGTCGGAGGACACACCACATGCCAATCAACATTCGGTGCACTGCCACCTGGCTGGTCGGAGAACACATCACATGACAATCAACATTAGGTGCACTGCCACCTGGCTGGTCGGAGGACACACCAGATGCAAATCAACATTTGGTTTACTGCCAACCGGCTGGTCGGTAGAGACACCACATGCCAATCAACATCCGTTGCAATGCCACCTGGCGGGTCAGTGGACACATCACATGACAATCAACACTCGCTGCACTGTCACCCGGATAGTCGGAGGATACACCAGATGCCAATCAACGTTCGGTGCACTGCCACCTGGCTGATCGAAGGACACACCACAAGCCAATCAACATTCTGTGCATTGCCACCTGGCTGGTCTGAGGACACACCACAAGCCAATCAACATTCTGTGCACTGCCACAAGGCTGGTCGGAAGACACACCACATGCCAATCAACATTCGGTGCACTGCCTCCTGGCTGGTCGGTGGACACACCACATGCCAATCAACGATCGGTGCACTGCCACATGGCTGGTCGGAGGACACACCACATGCCAATCCACATTCGCTGCACTGCCACCTGGCTGTACGCAGGACACACCACATGCCAATCAACATTCGGTGCAGTACCACCTGGTTGGTCGGAGGACACACCACATGCCAATCAACATTTGGTGCACTGCCACCTTGCTGGTCGGAGGACACACCACATGACAATCAACATTCGGTGCACTGCCACCTGGCTGGTCGGAGGACACACCACATGCCACTCATCGTTCGGTACACTGCCACATGGCTGGTCGGAGGACATAACACATGCCAATCAACATTCGGAGCACTGCCACCTGGCTGATCGGAGGACACACCACATGCCACTCATCGTTCGGTACACTGCCACCTGGCTGGTCGGAGGACACACCAGATGCCAATCAACATTCGGTGCACCATCACCGGGCTGGTCGGAGAACACATCACATGCCAATCAACATTCTGTGCACTGCCACCTGGCTGGTCTGAGGACACACCACAGGCCAATCATCGTTCGGTGCACTGCCACCTGGCTGGTCGGTGGACACACCACATGCCAATCAACCTTCGGTGCACTGCCACCTGCCGGGACAGAGGACACACCACAGGCCAATCAACACACGCTGCACTGCAAGCGTGTCGGAGGACACACCACATGCCAATCCAATTTCGGTGCACTGCCACCTTGCTGGTCGGAGGACACACCACATGCCAATCAACATTCGGTGCACTGCTATCTGGCTGGTCGGAGTACACACCACATGCCAATCCACATTCGGTGCACTGCCACCTGGCTGGTCAGAGGACACAACAAATGCCAATCAACATTCGGTGCACTGCCACCTGGATGGTCAGAGTACATACCACATACCAATCAACATTCGGAGTACTGCCACCTGGCTGGTCGGAGGACATACCACATGCCAATCAACATTCGGAGCACTGCCACCTTGCTGGTCGGAGGACACACCACATGCCACTCATCGTTCGGTACACTGCCACCTTGCTGGTCGGAGAACACATCACACGACAATCATCGTTCGGTACACTGCCACCTGGCTGGTCGGAGTACTCACCACATGCCAATCAACGTTCGGTGCACTGCCACCTGGCTGGTCGGAGGACACAACACATGCCAGTCAACGTTCGGTGCACTGCCACATGCCTGGTCGGAGGACACACCACATGCCAATCAACATTCGGTGCACTGCCACATGGCGGGACAGAGGACACACCACAGGCCAATCAACACACGCTGCACTGCAAGCGTGTCGGAGGACACACCACATGCCAATCCAATTTCGGTGCACTGCCACCTTGCTGGTCGGAGGACACACCACATGCCAATCAACATTCGGTGCACTGCTATCTGGCTGGTCGGAGTACACACCACATGCCAATCCACATTCGGTGCACTGCCACCTGGCTGGTCAGAGGACACAACAAATGCCAATCAACATTCGGTGCACTGCCACCTGGATGGTCAGAGTACATACCACATACCAATCAACATTCGGAGCACTGCCACCTGGCTGGTCGGAGGACATACCACATGCCAATCAACATTCGGAGAACTGCCACCTTGCTGGTCGGAGGACACACCACATGCCACTCATCGTTCGGTACACTGCCACCTTGCTGGTCGGAGTACTCACCACATGCCAATCAACGTTCGGTGCACTGCCACCTGGCTGGTCGGAGGACACAACACATGCCAGTCAACGTTCGGTGCACTGCCACATGGCTGGTCGGAGGACACACCACATGCCAATCAACATTCGGTGCACTGCCACATGGCTGGTTGGAGGAAACACCAGATGCAAATCAAAATTCGGTGCACTGCCACCTGGCTGGTTGGAGGAAACACCAGATGCAAATCAACATTCGGTGCACTGCCACCTGGCTGGTCGGAGGACACATCACATGCCAATCAACTTTCAGTGCACTGCCACCTGGCCTGTCAGAGGACAGACCACTTGCCAATCAACATTCAGTGCACTACCACCTGGCTGGTCGGAGGACACACCAGATGCAAATCAACATTCAGTTTACTGCCACCCGGCTGGTCGGTGGACACACCACATGCCAATCAACATCCGGTGCACTGCCACCTGGCGGGTCAGTGGACACACCACATGACAATCAACACTCGCTGCACTGTCACCCGGATAGTCGGAGGATACACCAGATGCCAAACAACGTTCGGTGCACTGCCACCTGGCTGATCGAAGGACACACCACATGCCAATAAACATTCGGTGCACTGCCACCTGGCTGGTCGGAGGACACACCACATGCCACTCATCGTTCGGTACACTGCCACCTGGCTGGTCGGAGGACACACCACATGACAATCAACATTAGGTGCACCATCACCTGGCTGGTCGGAGGACACACCACATGCCACTCATCGTTCGGTACACTGCCACCTGGCTGGTCGGAGTACTCACCACATGCCAATCAACGTTCGGTTCACTGCCACCTGGCTGGTCGGAGGACACACCACATGCCAATCAACATTCGGTGCACTGCCACCTGGCTGGTCGGAGTACTCACCACATGCCAATCAACGTTCGGTGCACTGCCACATGGCTGGTCGGAGGACACACCACATGCCAATCAACATTCGGTGCACTGCCACTTTGCAGATCGGAGGACACAAGACATGACAATCAACATTCGCTGCACTGCCAACTGGCTAGTTGGAGGACACACCACATGCCAATCATCATTCGCTGCACTGCCACCTGGCTGGTCGGAGGACACACCACATGCCAATCAACGTTCGGTGCACTGCCACCTGGCCAGTCGGAGGACACAGCACATGCCAATCAACATTCGGTGCACTGCCACCTGGCTGGTCGGAGGACATACCACATGCCAATCAACATTCGGAGCACTGCCACCTTGCTGGTCGGAGGACACACCACATGCCAATCAACATTCGGTGCACTGCCACCTGGCTGGTCGGAGAACACATCACATGACAATCAACATTAGGTGCACTGCCACCTCGCTGGTCGGAGGACACACCAGATGCAAATCAACATTCGGTTTACTGCCAACCGGCTGGTCGGTGGACACACCACATGCCAATCAACATCCGTTGCAATGCCACCTGGCGGGTCAGTGGACACATCACATGACAATCAACACTCGCTGCACTGCCACCTGGCTGGTCGGAGGACACACCACATGCCACTCATCGTTCGGTACACTGACACATGGCTGGTCGGAGGACATACCACATGCCAATCAACATTCGGAGCACTGCCACCTGGCTGGTCGGAGGACACACCACATGCCACTCATCGTTCGGTACACTGCCACCTTGCTGGTCGGAGGACACACCACATGACAATCAACATTCGGTGCACTGCCACCTGGCTGGTCGGAGGACACACCACATGCCACTCATCGTTCGGTACACTGCCACATGGCTGGTAGGAGGACATACCACATGCCAATCAACATTCGGAGCACTGCCACCTGGCTGGTCGGAGGACACACCACATGTCACTCATCGTTCGGTACACTGCCACCTGGCTGGTCGGAGGACACACCAGATGCCAATCAACATTCGGTGCACCATCACCGGGCTGGTCGGAGAACACATCACATGCCAATCAACATTCTGTGCACTGCCACCTGGCTGGTCTGAGGACACACCACAGGCCAATCATCGTTCGGTGTACTGCCACCTGGCTGGTCGGTGGACACACCACATGCCAATCAACCTTCGGTGCACTGCCACCTGGCGGGACAGAGGACACACCACAGGCCAATCAACACACGCTGCACTGCAAGCGTGTCGGAGGACACACCACATGCCAATCCAATTTCGGTGCACTGCCACCTTGCTGGTCGGAGGACACACCACATGCCAATCAACATTCGGTGCACTGCAATCTGGCTGTTCGGAGTACACACCACATGCCAATCCACATTCGGTGCACTGCCACCTGGCTGGTCAGAGGACAACAAATGCCAATCAACATTCGGTGCACTGCCACCTGGCTGGTCGGAGTACATACCACATACCAATCAACATTCGGAGCACTGCCACCTGGCTGGTCGGAGGACATACCACATGCCAATCAACATTCGGAGCACTGCCACCTTGATGGTCGGAGGACACACCACATGCCACTCATCGTTCGGTACACTGCCACCTTGCTGGTCGGAGAACACATCACATGACAATCAACATTCTGTGCACTGCCACCTGGCTGGTCTGAGGACACACCACAGGCCAATCATCGTTCGGTGCACTGCCACCTGGCTGGTCTGAGGACACACCACATGCAATCAACGTTCGGTGCACTGCCACCTGGCTGGTCGGAGGACACACCACATGCCAATCCAATTTCGGTGCACTGCCACCTTGCTGGTCGGAGGACACACCACATGCCAATCAACATTCGGTGCACTGCTATCTGGCTGGTCGGAGTACACACCACATGCCAATCCACATTCGGTGCACTGCCACCTGGCTGGTCAGAGGACACAACAAATGCCAATCAACATTCGGTGCACTGCCACCTGGCTGGTCGGAGTACATACCACATACCAATCAACATTCGGAGCACTGCCACATGGCTGGTCGGAGGACATACCACATGCCAATCAACATTCGGAGCACTGCCACCTTGATGGTCGGAGGACACACCACATGCCACTCATCGTTCGGTACACTGCCACCTTGCTGGTCGGAGAACACATCACACGACAATCATCGTTCGGTACACTGCCACCTGGCTGCTCAGAGAACACATCACACGACGATCAACATTAGGTGCACTGCCACCTGGCTGGTCGGAGAACACATCACATGACAATCAACATTCTGTGCACTGCCACCTGGCTGGTCTGAGGACACACCACAGGCCAATCATCGTTCGGTGCACTGCCACCTGGCTGGTCTGAGGACACACCACATGCCAATCATCGTTCGGTGCACTGCCACCTGGCTGGTCAGAGGACACACCACATGCCAATCAACATTCGGTGCACTGCCACCTGGCGGGACAGAGGACACACCACAGGCCAATCAACACACGCTGCACTGCAACCTAGCGTGTCGGAGGACACACCACATGCCAATCCATTTTCGGTGCACTGCCTCCTTGCTGGTCGGAGGACACACCACATGCCAATCAACATTCGGTGCACTGCCACCTGGCTGGTCGGAGTACACAACAAATGCCAATCAACATTCGGTGCACTGCCACCTGGCTGGTCGGAGGACACACCACATGCCACTCATCGTTCGGTACACTGCCACCTGGCTGGTCGGAGGACACACCAGATGCCAATCAACATTCGGTGCACCATCACCGGGCTGGTCGGAGAACACATCACATGCCAATCAACATTCTGTGCACTGCCACCTGGCTGGTCTGAGGACACACCACAGGCCAATCATCGTTCGGTGCACTGCCACCTGGCTGGTCGGTGGACACACCACATGCCAATCAACCTTCGGTGCACTGCCACCTGGCGGGACAGAGGACACACCACAGGCCAATCAACACATGCTGCACTGCAAGCGTGTCGGAGGACACACCACATGCCAATCCAATTTCGGTGCACTGCCACCTTGCTGGTCGGAGGACACACCACATGCCAATCAACATTCGGTGCACTGCTATCTGGCTGGTCGGAGTACACACCACATGCCAATCCACATTCGGTGCACTGCCACCTGGCTGGTCAGAGGACACAACAAATGCCAATCAACATTCGGTGCACTGCCACCTGGCTGGTCGGAGTACATACCACATGCCAATCAACATTCGGAGCACTACCACCTGGCTGGTCAGAGGACATACCACATGCCAATCAACATTCGGAGCACTGCCACCTTGCTGGTCGGAGGACACACCACATGCCACTCATCGTTCGGTGCACTGCCACCTTGCTGGTCGGAGAACACATCACACGACAATCATCGTTCGGTACACTGCCACCTGGCTGCTCGGAGAACACATCACACGACAATCATCATTCTGTTCACTGCCACCTGGCTGGTCTGAGGACACACCACAGGCCAATCATCGTTCGGTGCACTGCCACCTGGCTGGTCTGAGGACACACCACATGCCAATCATCGTTCGGTGCACTGCCACCTGGCTGGTCAGAGGACACACCACATGCCAATCAACATTCGGTGCACTGCCACCTGGCTGGTCGGAGGACACACCACATGCCAATCAACATTCGGTGCACTGCCACCTGGCTGGTCGGTGGACACACCACATGCCAATCAACATTCGGTGCACTGCCACCTGGCGGGACAGAGGACACACCACAGGCCAATCAACACACGCTGCACTGCAACCTTGCGTGTCGGAGGACACACCACATGCCAATCCATTTTCGGTGCACTGCCTCCTTGCTGGTCGGAGGACACACCACATGCCAATCAACATTCGGTGCACTGCCACCTGGCTGGTCGGAGTACACAACAAATGCCAATCAACATTCGGTGCACTGCCACCTGGCTGGTCGGAGTACACACCAAATGCCAGTCAACATTCGGTGCACTGCCACCTGGCTGGTCGGAGGACACACCAAATGCTAATCAACATTCGGTACACTGCCACCTGGCTGGTCGGAGTACACACCACATGCCAATCAACGTTCGGTGCACTGCCACCTGGCTGGCCGGAGGACACACCACATGCCACTCATCGTTCGGTACACTGCCACCTGGCTGGTCGGAGGACACACCACATGACAATCAACATTAGGTGCACCATCACCTGGCTGGTCAGAGGACACACCACATGCTAATCAACATTCTCTGCACTGCCACCTGGCTGGTCGGCGGACACACCACATGCCAATCAACGTTCGGTGCACTGCCACCTGGCTGGTCGGAGGACACAACACATGCCAATCAACGTTCGGTGCACTGCCACATGGCTGGTCGGAGGACACACCACATGCCAATCAACATTCGGTGCAGTGCCACTTTGCAGGTCGGAGGACACACCAAATGCCAATCAACATTCGGTAGACTGCCAGCTGGCTGGTCGGAGTACTCACCACATGCCAATCAACGTTCGGTGCACTGCCACCTGGCTGGTCGGAGGACACAACACATGCCAATCAACGTTCGGTGCACTGCCACCTGGCTGGTCTGAGGACACACCACATGCCAATCAACATTCGGTGCACTGCCACTTTGCAGGTCGGAGGACACACCACATGACAATCAACATTCGCTGCACTGCCTTCTGGCTAGTTGGAGGACACACCACATGCCAATCATCATTCGCTGCACTGCCACTTGTCGGGTCGGTGGACACAACACATGCCAATCATCGTTCGGTGCACTGCCACCTGGCTGGTCTGAGGACACACCACATGCCAATCATCGTTCGGTGCACTGCCACCTGGCTGGTCAGAGGACACACCACATGCCAATCAACATTCGGTGCACTGCCACCTGGCTGGTCGGAGGACACACCACATGCCAATCAACATTCGGTGCACTACCACCTGGCTGGTCGGTGGACACACCACATGCCAATCAACCTTCGGTGCACTGCCACCTGGCGGGACAGAGGACACACCACAGGCCAATCAACACACGCAGCACTGCAACCTTGCGTGTCGGAGGACACACCACATGCCAATCCAATTTCGGTGCACTGCCACCTTGCTGGTCGGAGGACACACCACATGCCAATCAACATTCGGTGCACTGCCACCTGGTTGGTCGGAGTACACACCAAATGCCAATCAACATTCGGTAGACTGCCACCTGGCTGGTCGGAGTACTCACCACATGCCAATCAACATTCGGTGCACTGCCACCTGGCTGGTCGGAGAACACATCACATGACAATCAACATTCTGTGCACTGCCACCTGGTTGGTCTGAGGACACACCACAGGCCAATCATCGTTCGGTGCACTGCCACCTGGCTGGTCTGAGGACACACCACATGCCAATCATCGTTCGGTGCACTGCCACCTGGCTGGTCGGTGGACACACCACATGCCAATCAACATTCGGTGCACTGCCACCTGGCGGGACAGAGGACACACCACAGGCCAATCAACACACGCTGTACTGCAACCTTGCGTGTCGGAGGACACACCACATGCCAATCCATTTTCAGTGCACTGCCTCCTTGCTGGTCGGAGGACACACCACATGCCAATCAACATTCGGTGCACTGCCACCTGGCTGGTCGGAGTACACAACAAATGCCAATCAACATTCGGTGCACTGCCACCTGGCTGGTCGGAGGACACACCACATGCCACTCATCGTTCGGTACACTGCCACCTGGCTGGTCGGAGGACACACCAGATGCCAATCAACATTCGGTGCACCATCACCGGGCTGGTCGGAGAACACATCACATGCCAATCAACATTCTGTGCACTGCCACCTGGCTGGTCGGTGGACACACCACATGCCAATCAACCTTCGGTGCACTGCCACCTGGCGGGACAGAGGACACACCACAGGCCAATCAACACACGCTGCACTGCAAGCGTGTCGGAGGACACACCACATGCCAATCCAATTTCGGTGCACTGCCACCTTGCTGGTCGGAGGACACACCACATGCCAATCAACATTCGGTGCACTGCTATCTGGCTGGTCGGAGTACACACCACATGCCAATCCACATTCGGTGCACTGCCACCTGGCTGGTCAGAGGACACAACAAATGCCAATCAACATTCGGTGCACTGCCACCTGGCTGGTCGGAGTACATACCACATACCAATCAACATTCGGAGCACTGCCACCTGGCTGGTCGGAGGACATACCACATGCCAATCAACATTCGGAGCACTGCCACCTTGATGGTCGGAGGACACACCACATGCCACTCATCGATCGGTACACTGCCACCTTGCTGGTCGGAGAACACATCACACGACAATCATCGTTCGGTACACTGCCACCTGGCTGCTCAGAGAACACATCACACGACAATCAACATTAGGTGCACTGCCACCTGGCTGGTCGGAGAACACATCACATGACAATCAACATTCTGTGCACTGCCACCTGGCTGGTCTGAGGACACACCACAGGCCAATCATCGTTCGGTGCACTGCCACCTGGCTGGTCTGAGGACACACCACATGCCAATCATCGTTCGGTGCACTGCCACCTGGCTGGTCAGAGGACACACCACATGCCAATCAACATTCGGTGCACTGCCACCTGGCTGGTCGGTGGACACACCACATGCCAATCAACATTCGGTGCACTGCCACCTGGCGGGACAGAGGACACACCACAGGCCAATCAACACACGCTGCACTGCAACCTTGCGTGTCGGAGGACACACCACATGCCAATCCATTTTCGGTGCACTGCCTCCTTGCTGGTCGGAGGACACACCACATGCCAATCAACATTCGGTGCACTGCCACCTGGCTGGTCGGAGTACACAACAAATGCCAATCAACATTCGGTGCACTGCCACCTGGCTGGTCGGAGGACACACCACATGCCGCTCATCATTCGGTACACTGCCACCTGGCTGGTCGGAGGACACACCAGATGCCAATCAACATTCTGTGCACCATCACCGGGCTGGTCGGAGAACACATCACATGCCAATCAACATTCTGTGCACTGCCACCTGGCTGGTCTGAGGACACACCACAGGCCAATCATCGTTCGGTGCACTGCCACCTGGCTGGTCGGTGGACACACCACATGCCAATCAACCTTCGGTGCACTGCCACCTGGCGGGACAGAGGACACACCACAGGCCAATCAACACACGCTGCACTGCAAGCGTGTCGGAGGACACACCACATGCCAATCCAATTTCGGTGCACTGCCACCTTGCTGGTCGGAGGACACACCACATGCCAATCAACATTCGGTGCACTGCTATCTGGCTGGTCGGAGTACACACCACATGCCAATCCACATTCGGTGCACTGCCACCTGGCTGGTCAGAGGACACAACAAATGCCAATCAACATTCGGTGCACTGCCACCTGGCTGGTCGGAGTACATACCACATGCCAATCAACATTCGGAGCACTACCAACTGGCTGGTCAGAGGACATACCACATGCCAATCAACATTCGGAGCACTGCCACCTTGCTGGTCGGAGGACACACCACATGCCACTCATCGTTCGGTACACTGCCACCTTGCTGGTCGGAGAACACATCACACGACAATCATCGTTCGGTACACTGCCACCTGGCTGCTCGGAGAACACATCACACGACAATCAACATTAGGTGCACTGCCACCTGGCTGGTCGGAGAACACATCACATGACAATCAACATTCTGTTCACTGCCACCTGGCTGGTCTGAGGACACACCACAGGCCAATCATCGTTCGGTGCACTGCCACCTGGCTGGTCTGAGGACACACCACATGCCAATCATCGTTCGGTGCACTGCCACCTGGCTGGTCAGAGGACACACCACATGCCAATCAACATTCGGTGCACTGCCACCTGGCTGGTCGGAGGACACACCACATGCCAATCAACATTCGGTGCACTGCCACCTGGCTGGTCGGTGGACACACCACATGCCAATCAACATTCGGTGCACTGCCACCTGGCGGGACAGAGGACACACCACAGGCCAATCAACACACGCTGCACTGCAACCTTGCGTGTCGGAGGACACACCACATGCCAATCCATTTTCGGTGCACTGCCTCCTTGCTGGTCGGAGGACACACCACATGCCAATCAACATTCGGTGCACTGCCACCTGGCTGGTCGGAGTACACAACAAATGCCAATCAACATTCGGTGCACTGCCACCTGGCTGGTCGGAGTACACACCAAATGCCAGTCAACATTCGGTGCACTGCCACCTGGCTGGTCGGAGGACACACCAAATGCTAATCAACATTCGGTACACTGCCACCTGGCTGGTCGGAGTACACACCACATGCCAATCAACGTTCGGTGCACTGCCACCTGGCTGGTCGGAGGACACACCACATGCCACTCATCGTTCGGTACACTGCCACCTGGCTGGTCGGAGGACACACCACATGACAATCAACATTAGGTGCACTGCCACCTGGCTGGTCGGAGGACACAACACATGCCAATCAACGTTCGGTGCACTGCCACATGGCTGGTCGGAGGACACACCACATGCCAATCAACATTCGGTGCAGTGCCACTTTGCAGGTCGGAGGACACACCACATGACAATCAACATTCGCTGCACTTCCACCTGGCTGGTCGGAGAACACATCACATGACAATCAACATTCTGTGCACTGCCACCTGGCTGGTCTGAGGACACACCACAGGCCAATCATCGTTCGGTGCACTGCCACCTGGCTGGTCTGAGGACACACCACATGCCAATCATCGTTCGCTGCACTGCCACCTGGCTGGTCAGAGGACACAGTACATGCCAATCAACATTCGGTGCACTGCCACCTGGCTGGTCGGAGGACACACCACATGCCAATCAACATTCGGTGCACTGCCACCTGGCTGGTCGGTGGACACACCACATGCCAATCAACCTTCGGTGCACTGCCACCTGGCGGGACAGAGGACACACCACAGGCCAATCAACACACGCAGCACTGCAACCTTGCGTGTCGGAGGACACACCACATGCCAATCCAATTTCGGTTCACTGCCACCTTGCTGGTCGGAGGACACACCACATGCCAATCAACATTCGGTGCACTGCCACCTGGTTGGTCGGAGTACACACCAAATGCCAATCAACATTCGGTAGACTGCCACCTGGCTGGTCGGAGTACTCACCACATGCCAATCAACGTTCGGTGCACTGCCACCTGGCTGGTCGGAGGACACAACACATGCCAATCAACGTTCGGTGCACTGCCACCTGGCTGGTCTGAGGACACACCACATGCCAATCAACATTCGGTGCACTGCCACTTTGCAGGTCGGAGGACACACCACATGACAATCAACATTCGCTGCACTGCCACCTGGCTAGTTGGAGGACACACCACATGCCAATCATCATTCGCTGCACTGCCACTTGTCGGGTCGGTGGACACAACACATGCCAATCATCGTTCGGTGCACTGCCACCTGGCTGGTCTGAGGACACACCACATGCCAATCATCGTTCGGTGCACTGCCACCTGGCTGGTCAGAGGACACACCACATGCCAATCAACATTCGGTGCACTGCCACCTGGCTGGTCGGAGGACACACCACATGCCAATCAACATTCGGTGCACTGCCACCTGGCTGGTCGGTGGACACACCACATGCCAATCAACCTTCGGTGCACTGCCACCTGGCGGGACAGAGGACACACCACAGGCCAATCAACACACGCAGCACTGCAACCTTGCGTGTCGGAGGACACACCACATGCCAATCCAATTTCGGTGCACTGCCACCTTGCTGGTCGGAGGACACACCACATGCCAATCAACATTCGGTGCACTGCCACCTGGTTGGTCGGAGTACACACCAAATGCCAATCAACATTCGGTAGACTGCCACCTGGCTGGTCGGAGTACTCACCACATGCCAATCAACATTCGGTGCACTGCCACCTGGCTGGTCGGAGGACACACCACATGCCAATCAACATTCGGTGCACTGCCACCTGGCTGGTCGGAGTACTCACCACATGACAATCAACGTTCGGTGCACTGCCACATGGCTGGTCGGAGGACAGACCACATGTCAATCAACATTCGGTGCACTGCCACTTTGCAGGTCGGAGGACACAAGACATGACAATCAACATTCGCTGCACTGCCAACTGGCTAGTTAGAGGACACACCACATGCCAATCATCATTCGCTGCACTGCCACCTGGCTGGTCGGAGGACACACCACATGCCAATCAACATTCGGAGCACTGCCACCTTGCTGGTCGGAGGACACACCACATGCCACTCATCGTTCGGTACACTGCCACCTTGCTGGTCGGAGAACACATCACACGACAATCATCGTTCGGTACACTGCCACCTGGCTGCTCGGAGAACACATCACACGACAATCAACATTAGGTGCACTGCCACCTGGCTGGTCGGAGTACACATCACATGACAATCAACATTCTGTGCACTGCCACCTGGCTGGTCTGAGGACACACCACAGGCCAATCATCGTTCGGTGCACTGCCACCTGGCTGGTCTGAGGACACAACACATGCCAATCATCGTTCGGTGCACTGCCACCTGGCTGGTCAGAGGACACACCACATGCCAATCAACATTAGGTGCACTGCCACCTGGCTGGTCGGAGGACACACCACATGCCAATCAACATTCGGTGCACTGCCACCTGGCTGGTCGGTGGACACACCACATGCCAATCAACATTCGGTGCACTGCCACCTGGCGGGACAGAGGACACACCACAGGCCAATCAACACACGCTGCACTGCAACCTTGCGTGTCGGAGGACACACCACATGCCAATCCATTTTCGGTGCACTGCCTCCTTGCTGGTCGGAGGACACACCACATGCCAATCAACATTCGGTGCACTGCCACCTGGCTGGTCGGAGTACACAACAAATGCCAATCAACATTCGGTGCACTGCCACATGGCTGGTCGGAGTACACACCAAATGCCAGTCAACATTCGGTGCACTGCCACCTGGCTGGTCGGAGGACACACCAAATGCTAATCAACATTCGGTACACTGCCACCTGGCTGGTCGGAGTACACACCACATGCCAATCAACGTTCGGTGCACTGCCACCTGGCTGGTCGGAGGACATACCACATGCCACTCATCGTTCGGTACACTGCCACCTGGCTGGTCGGAGGACACACCACATGACAATCAACATTAGGGGCACCATAACCTGGCTGGTCAGAGGACACACCACATGCTAATCAACATTCTCTGCACTGCCACCTGGCTGGTCGGAGGACACACGACATGCTAATCAACATTCTCTGCACTGCCACCTGGCTGGTCGGTGGTCACACCACATGCCAATCAACGTTCGGTGCACTGCCACCTGGCTGGTCGGAGGACACAACACATGCCAATCATCGTTCGGTGCACTGCCACATGGCTGGTCGGAGGACACACCACATGCCAATCAACATTCGGTGCACTGCCACTTTGCAGGTCGGAGGACACACCACATGACAATCAACATTCGCTGCACTGCCACCTGGCTGGTCGGAGAACACATCACATGACAATCAACATTCTGTGCACTGCCACCTGGCTGGTCTGAGGACACACCACAGGCCAATCATCGTTCGGTGCACTGCCACCTGGCTGGTCTGAGGACACACCACATGCCAATCATCGTTCGCTGCACTGCCACCTGGCTGGTCAGAGGACACACTACATGCCAATCAACATTCGGTGCACTGCCACCTGGCTGGTCGGAGGACACACCACATGCCAATCAAACTTCGGTGCACTGCCACCTGGCGGGACAGAGGACACACCACAGGCCAATCAACACACGCAGCACTGCAACCTTGCGTGTCAGAGGACACACCACATGCCAATCCAATTTCGGTGCACTGCCACCTTGCTGGTCGGAGGACACACCACATGCCAATCAACATTCGGTGCACTGCCACCTGGTTGGTCGGAGTACACACCAAATGCCAATCAACATTCGGTAGACTGCCACCTGGCTGGTCGGAGTACTCACCACATGCCAATCAACGTTCGGTGCACTGCCACCTGGCTGGTCGGAGGACACAACACATGCCAATCAACGTTCGGTGCACTGCCACCTGGCTGGTTTGAGGACACACCACATGCCAATCAACATTCGGTGCACTGCAACTTTGCAGGTCGGAGGACACACCACATGACAATCAACATTCGCTACACTGCCACCTGGCTAGTTGGAGGACACACCACATGCCAATCAACATTCGGTGCACTGCCACCTGGCGGGTCGGAGGACACACCACATGACAATCAACATTAGGTGCACTGCCACCTGGCTGGTCGGAGGACACACCAGATGCAAATCAACATTCGGTTTACTGCCAACCGGCTGGTCGGTGGACACACCACATGCCAATCAACATCCGGTGCAATGCCACCTGGCGGGTCAGTGGACACATCACATGACAATCAACACTCGCTGCACTGTCACCCGGATAGTCGGATACACCAGATGCCAATCAACGTTCGGTGCACTGCCACCTGGCTGATCGAAGGACACACCACAAGCCAATCAACATTCTGTGCACTGCCACCAGGCTGGTCGGAAGACACACCACATGCCAATCAACATTCGGTGCACTGCCTCCTGGCTGGTCGGTGGACACACCACATGCCAATCAACGATCGGTGCACTGCCACATGGCTGGTCGGAGGACACACCACATGCCAATCCACATTCGCTGCACTGCCACCTGGCTGTACGCAGGACACACCACATGCCAATCAACATTCGGTGCAGTACCACCTGGTTGGTCGGAGGACACACCACATGCCAATCAACATTTGGTGCACTGCCAGCTGGCTGGTCGGAGGACATACCACATGCCAATCAACATTCGGAGCACTGCCACCTTGCTGGGCGGAGGACACACCACATGACAATCAGCATTCGGTGCACTGCCACCTGGCTGGTCGGAGGACACACAACATGCCACTCATCGTTCGGTACACTGCCACATGGCTGGTCGGAGGACACACCACATGCCAATCAACATTCGGAGCACTGCCACCTGGCTGGTCAGAGGACACACCACATGCCAATCAACATTCGGTGCACTGCCACCTGGCTGGTTGGTGGACACACCACATGCCAATCAACATTCGGTGCACTGCCACCTGGCGGGACAGAGGACACACCACAGGCCAATCAACACACGCTGCACTGCAACCTTGCGTGTCGGAGGACACACCACATGCCAATCCATTTTCGGTGCACTGCCTCCTTGCTGCGGAGGACACACCACATGCCAATCAACATTCGGTGCACTGCCACCTGGCTGGTCGGAGTACACACCACATGCCACTCATCGTTCGGTACACTGCCACCTGGCTGGTCGGAGGACACACTAGATGCCAATCAACATTCGGTGCACCATCACCGGGCTGGTCGGAGAACACATCACATGCCAATCAACATTCTGTGCACTGCCACCTGGCTGGTCTGAGGACACACCACAGGCCAATCATCGTTCGGTGCACTGCCACCTGGCTGGTCGGTGGACACACCACATGCCAATCAACCTTCGGTGCACTGCCACCTGGCGGGACAGAGGACACACCACAGGCCAATCAACACACGCTGCACTGCAAGCGTGTCGGAGGACACACCACATGCCAATCCAATTTCGGTGCACTGCCACCTTGCTGGTCGGAGGACACACCACATGCCAATCAACATTCGGTGCACCATCACCGGGCTGGTCGGAGAACACATCACATGCCAATCAACATTCTGTGCACTGCCACCTGGCTGGTCTGAGGACACACCACAGGCCAATCATCGTTCGGTGCACTGCCACCTGGCTGGTCGGTGGACACACCACATGCCAATCAACCTTCGGTGCACTGCCACCTGGCGGGACAGAGGACACACCACAGGCCAATCAACACACGCTGCACTGCAAGCGTGTCGGAGGACACACCACATGCCAATCCAATTTCGGTGCACTGCCACCTTGCTGGTCGGAGGACACACCACATGCCAATCAACATTCGGTGCACTGCTATCTGGCTGGTCGGAGTACACACCACATGCCAATCCACATTCGGTGCACTGCCACCTGGCTGGTCAGAGGACACAACAAATGCCAATCAACATTCGGTGCACTGCCACCTGGCTGGTCGGAGTATATACCACATACCAATCAACATTCGGAGCACTGCCACCTGGCTGGTCGGAGGACATACCACATGCCAATCAACATTCGGAGCACTGCCACCTTGATGGTCGGAGGACACACCACATGCCACTCATCGTTCGGTACACTGCCACCTTGCTGGTCGGAGAACACATCACACGACAATCATCGTTCGGTACACTGCCACCTGGCTGCTCAGAGAACACATCACACGACAATCAACATTAGGTGCACTGCCACCTGGCTGGTCGGAGAACACATCACATGACAATCAACATTCTGTGCACTGCCACCTGGCTGGTCTGAGGACACACCACAGGCCAATCATCGTTCGGTGCACTGCCACCTGGCTGGTCTGAGGACACACCACATGCCAATCATCGTTCGGTGCACTGCCACCTGGCTGGTCAGAGGACACACCACATGCCAATCAACATTCGGTGCACTGCCACCTGGCTGGTCGGTGGACACACCACATGCCAATCAACATTCGGTGCACTGCCACCTGGCGGGACAGAGGACACACCACAGGCCAATCAACACACGCTGCACTGCAACCTTGCGTGTCGGAGGACACACCACATGCCAATCCATTTTCGGTGCACTGCCTCCTTGCTGGTCGGAGGACACACCACATGCCAATCAACATTCGGTGCACTGCCACCTGGCTGGTCGGAGTACACAACAAATGCCAATCAACATTCGGTGCACTGCCACCTGGCTGGTCGGAGGACACACCACAGGCCAATCATCGTTCGGTACACTGCCACCTGGCTGGTCGGAGGACACACCAGATGCCAATCAACATTCGGTGCACCATCACCGGGCTGGTCGGAGAACACATCACATGCCAATCAACATTCTGTGCACTGCCACCTTGCTGGTCTGAGGACACACCACAGGCCAATCATCTTTCGGTGCACTGCCACCTGGCTGGTCGGTGGACACACCACATGCCAATCAACCTTCGGTGCACTGCCACCTGGCGGTACAGAGGACACATCACATGCCAATCAACATTCTGTGCACTGCAACCTTGCGTGTCGGAGGACACACCACATGCCAATCCAATTTCGGTGCACTGCCACCTTGCTGGTCGGAGGACACACCACATGCCAATCAACATTCGGTGCACTGCTATCTGGCTGGTCGGAGTACACACCACATGCCAATCCACATTCGGTGCACTGCCACCTGGCTGGTCAGAGGACACAACAAATGCCAATCAACATTCGGTGCACTGCCACCTGGCTGGTCGGAGTACATACCACATGCCAATCAACATTCGGAGCACTACCACCTGGCTGGTCAGAGGACATACCACATGCCAATCAACATTCGGAGCACTGCCACCTTGCTGGTCGGAGGACACACCACATGCCACTCATCGTTCGGTACACTGCCACCTTGCTGGTCGGAGAACACATCACACGACAATCATCGTTCGGTACACTGCCACCTGGCTGCTCGGAGAACACATCACACGACAATCAACATTAGGTGCCCTGCCACCTGGCTGGTCGGAGAACACACCACATGCCAATCAACATTCTGTGCACTGCCACCTGGCTGGTCTGAGGACACACCACAGGCCAATCATCGTTCGGTGCACTGCCACCTGGCTGGTCGGAAGACACACCACATGCCAATCAACATTCGGTGCACTGCCTCCTGGCTGGTCGGTGGACACACCACATGCCAATCAACGATCGGTGCACTGCCACATGGCTGGTCGGAGGACACACCACATGCCAATCCACATTCGCTGCACTGCCACCTGGCTGTACGCAGGACACACCACATGCCAATCAACATTCGGTGCAGTACCACCTGGTTGGTCGGAGGACACACCACATGCCAATCAACATTTGGTGCACTGCCAGCTGGCTGGTCGGAGGACATACCACATGCCAATCAACATTCGGAGCACTGCCACCTTGCTGGGCGGAGGACACACCACATGACAATCAGCATTCGGTGCACTGCCACCTGGCTGGTCGGAGGACACACAACATGCCACTCATCGTTCGGTACACTGCCACATGGCTGGTCGGAGGACACACCACATGCCAATCAACATTTGGAGCACTGCCACCTGGCTGGTCAGAGGACACACCACATGCCAATCAACATTCGGTGCACTGCCACCTGGCTGGTCGGTGGACACACCACATGCCAATCAACATTCGGTGCACTGCCACCTGGCGGGACAGAGGACACACCACAGGCCAATCAACACACGCTGCACTGCAACCTTGCGTGTCGGAGGACACACCACATGCCAATCAACATTCGGTGCACTGCCACCTGGCTGGTCGGAGTACACACCACATGCCACTCATCGTTCGGTACACTGCCACCTGGCTGGTCGGAGGACACACTAGATGCCAATCAACATTCGGTGCACCATCACCGGGCTGGTCGGAGAACACATCACATGCCAATCAACATTCTGTGCACTGCCACCTGGCTGGTCTGAGGACACACCACAGGCCAATCATCGTTCGGTGCACTGCCACCTGGCTGGTCGGTGGACACACCACATGCCAATCAACCTTCGGTGCACTGCCACCTGGCGGGACAGAGGACACACCACAGGCCAATCAACACACGCTGCACTGCAAGCGTGTCGGAGGACACACCACATGCCAATCCAATTTCGGTGCACTGCCACCTTGCTGGTCGGAGGACACACCACATGCCAATCAACATTCGGTGCACTGCTATCTGGCTGGTCGGAGTACACACCACATGCCAATCCACATTCGGTGCACTGCCACCTGGCTGGTCAGAGGACACAACAAATGCCAATCAACATTCGGTGCACTGCCACCTGGCTGGTCGGAGTACATACCACATACCAATCAACATTCGGAGCACTGCCACCTGGCTGGTCGGAGGACATACCACATGCCAATCAACATTCGGAGCACTGCCACCTTGATGGTCGGAGGACACACCACATGCCACTCATCGTTCGGTACACTGCCACCTTGCTGGTCGGAGAACACATCACACGACAATCATCGTTCGGTACACTGCCACCTGGCTGCTCAGAGAACACATCACACGACAGTCAACATTAGGTGCACTGCCACCTGGCTGGTCGGAGAACACATCACATGACAATCAACATTCTGTGCACTGCCACCTGGCTGGTCTGAGGACACACCACAGGCCAATCATCGTTCGGTGCACTGCCACCTGGCTGGTCTGAGGACACACCACATGCCAATCATCGTTCGGTGCACTGCCACCTGGCTGGTCAGAGGACACACCACATGCCAATCAACATTCGGTGCACTGCCACCTGGCTGGTCGGTGGACACACCACATGCCAATCAACATTCGGTGCACTGCCACCTGGCGGGACAGAGGACACACCACAGGCCAATCAACACACGCTGCACTGCAACCTTGCGTGTCGGAGGACACACCACATGCCAATCCATTTTCGGTGCACTGCCTCCTTGCTGGTCGGAGGACACACCACATGCCAATCAACATTCGGTGCACTGCCACCTGGCTGGTCGGAGTACACAACAAATGCCAATCAACATTCGGTGCACTGCCACCTGGCTGGTCGGAGGACACACCACATGCCACTCATCGTTCGGTACACTGCCACCTGGCTGGTCGGAGGACACACCAGATGCCAATCAACATTCGGTGCACCATCACCGGGCTGGTCGGAGAACACATCACATGCCAATCAACATTCTGTGCACTGCCACCTTGCTGGTCTGAGGACACACCACAGGCCAATCATCGTTCGGTGCACTGCCACCTGGCTGGTCGGTGGACACACCACATGCCAATCAACCTTCGGTGCACTGCCACCTGGCGGTACAGAGGACACACCACAGGCCAATCAACACACGCTGCACTGCAAGCGTGTCGGAGGACACACCACATGCCAATCCAATTTCGGTGCACTGCCACCTTGCTGGTCGGAGGACACACCACATGCCAATCAACATTCGGTGCACTGCTATCTGGCTGGTCGGAGTACACACCACATGCCAATCCACATTCGGTGCACTGCCACCTGGCTGGTCAGAGGACACAACAAATGCCAATCAACATTCGGTGCACTGCCACCTGGCTGGTCGGAGTACATACCACATGCCAATCAACATTCGGAGCACTACCACCTGGCTGGTCAGAGGACATACCACATGCCAATCAACATTCGGAGCACTGCCACCTTGCTGGTCGGAGGACACACCACATGCCACTCATCGTTCGGTACACTGCCACCTTGCTGGTCGGAGAACACATCACACGACAATCATCGTTCGGTACACTGCCACCTGGCTGCTCGGAGAACACATCACACGACAATCAACATTAGGTGCACTGCCACCTGGCTGGTCGGAGAACACACCACATGCCAATCAACATTCTGTGCACTGCCACCTGGCTGGTCTGAGGACACACCACAGGCCAATCATCGTTCGGTGCACTGCCACCTGGCTGGTCTGAGGACACACCACATGCCAATCATCGTTCGCTGCACTGCCACCTGGCTGGTCAGAGGACACACCACATGCCAATCAACATTCGGTGCACTGCCAACTGGCTGGTCGGAGGACACACCACATGCCAATCAACATTCGGTGCACTGCCACCTGGCTGGTCGGTGGACACACCACATGCCAATCAACATTCGGTGCACTGCCACCTGGCGGGACAGAGGACACACCACAGGCCAATCAACACACGCTGCACTGCAACCTTGCGTGTCGGAGGACACACCACATGCCAATCCAATTTCGGTGCACTGCCTCCTTGCTGGTCGGAGGACACACCACATGCCAATCAACATTCGGTGCACTGCCACCTGGCTGGTCGGAGTACACAACAAATGCCAATCAACATTCGGTGCACTGCCACCTGGCTGGTCGGAGTACACACCAAATGCCAGTCAACATTCGGTGCACTGCCACCTGGCTGGTCGGAGGACACACCAAATGCTAATCAACATTCGGTACACTGCCACCTGGCTGGTCGGAGTACACACCACATGCCAATCAACGTTCGGTGCACTGCCACCTGGCTGGTCGGAGGACACACCACATGCCACTCATCGTTCGGTACACTGCCACCTGGCTGGTCGGAGGACACACCACATGCCACTCATCGTTCGGTACACTGCCACCTGGCTGGTCAGAGGACACACCACATGCTAATCAACATTCTCTGCACTGTCACCTGGCTGGTCGGCGGACACACCACATGCCAATCAACGTTCGGTGCACTGCCACCTGGCTGGTCGGAGGACACAACACATGCTAATCAACGTTCGGTACACTGCCACATGGCTGGTCGGAGGACACACCACATGCCAATCAACATTCGGTGCAGTGCCACTTTGCAGGTCGGAGGACACACCACATGACAATCAACATTCGCTGCACTGCCACCTGGCTGGTCGGAGAACACATCACATGACAATCAACATTCTGTGCACTGCCACCTGGCTGGTCTGAGGACACACCACAGGCCAATCACCGTTCGGTGCACTGCCACCTGGCTGGTCTGAGGACACACCACATGCCAATCATCATTCGCTGCACTGCCACCTGGCTGGTCAGAGGACACACTACATGCCAATCAACCTTCGGTGCACTGCCACCTGGCGGGACAGAGGACACACCACAGGCCAATCAACACACGCAGCACTGCAACCTTGCGTGTCGGAGGACACACCACATGCCAATCCAATTTCGGTGCACTGCCACCTTGCTGGTCGGAGGACACACCACATGCCAATCAACATTCGGTGCACTGCCACCTGGTTGGTCGGAGTACACACCAAATGCCAATCAACATTCGGTAGACTGCCACCTGGCTGGTCGGAGTACTCACCACATGCCAATCAACGTTCGGTGCACTGCCACATGGCTGGTCGGAGGACACAACACATGCCAATCAACATTCGGTGCACTGCCACTTTGCAGGTCGGAGGACACACCACATGACAATCAACATTCGCTGCACTGCCACCTGGCTAGTTGGAGGACACACCACATGCCAATCATCATTCGCTGCACTGCCACTTGTCGGGTCGGTGGACACAACACATGCCAATCAACGTTCGGTGCACTGCCACCTGGCTAGTTGGAGGACACAGCACATGCCAATCAACGTTCGGTGCACTGCCACCTGGCTGGTCGGAGGACATACCACATGCCAATCAACATTCGGAGCACTGCCACCTTGCTGGTCGGAGGACACACCACATGCCAATCAACATTCGGTGCACTGCCACCTGGCTCGTCGGAGAACACATCACATGACAATCAACATTAGGTGCACTGCCACCTGGCTGGTCGGAGGACACACCAGATGCAAATCAACATTCGGTTTACTGCCAACCGGCTGGTCGGTGGACACACCACATGCCAATCAACATCCGGTGCAATGCCACCTGGCGGGTCAGTGGACACATCACATGACAATCAACACTCGCTGCACTGTCACCCGGATAGTCGGAGGATACACCAGATGCCAATCAACGTTCGGTGCACTGTCACCTGGCTGATCGGAGGACACACCACATGCCAATCAACATTCGGTGCACTGCCTCCTGGCTGGTCAGAGGACACAACAAATGCCAATCAATGATCGGTGCACTGCCACATGGCTGGTCGGAGGACACACCACATGCCAATCCACATTCGCTGCACTGCCTCCTGGTTGGTCGGAGGACACACCACATGCCAATCAACATTTGGTGCACTGCCAGCTGGCTGGTCGGAGGACATACCACATGCCAATCAACATTCGGAGCACTGCCACCTTGCTGGGCGGAGGACACACCACATGACAATCAGCATTCGGTGCACTACCACCTGGCTTTTCGGAGGACACACAACATGCCACTCATCGTTCGGTACACTGCCACATGGCTGGTCGGAGGACACACCAGATGCCAATCAACATTCGGTGCACCATCACCGGGCTGGTCGGAGAACACATCACATGCCAATCAACATTCTGTGCACTGCCACCTGGCTGGTCTGAGGACACACCACAGGCCAATCATCGTTCGGTGCACTGCCACCTGGCTGGTCGGTGGACACACCACATGCCAATCAACCTTCGGTGCACTGCCACATGGCGGGACAGAGGACACACCACAGGCCAATCAACACACGCTGCACTGCAAGCGTGTCGGAGGACACACCACATGCCAATCCAATTTCGGTGCACTGCCACCTTGCTGGTCGGAGGACACACCACAAGCCAATCAACATTCGGTGCACTGCCACCTGGCTGGTCGGAGTACACAACAAATGCCAATCAACATTCGGTGAACTGCCACCTGGCTGGTCGGAGGACACACCACATGCCAATCGACATTCGGTGCACTGCCACCTGGCTGGTCAGAGGACACAACAAATGCCAATCAACATTCGGTGCACTGCCACCTGGCTGGTCGGAGGACATACCAGATGCCAATCAACATTCGGAGCACTGCCACCTGGCTGGTCGGAGGACATACCACATGCCAATCAACATTCGGAGCACTTCCACCTTGCTGGTCGGAGGACACACCACATGCCACTCATCGTTCGGTACACTGCCACCTTGCTGGTCGGAGAACACATCACACGACAATCATCGTTCGGTACACTGCCACCTGGCTGGTCGGAGAACACACCACACGACAATCAACATTAAGTGCACTGCCACCTGGCTGGTCGGAGAACACATCACATGACAATCAACATTCTGTGCACTGCCACCTGGCTGGTCTGAGGACACACCACAGGCCAATCATCGTTCGGTGCACTGCCACCTGGCTGGTCTGAGGACACACCACATGCCAATCATCGTTCGGTGCACTGCCACCTGGCTGGTCAGAGGACACACCACATGCCAATCAACGTTCGGTGCACTGCCACCTGGCTGGTCGGAGGACACACCACATGCCAATCAACATTCGGTGCACTGCCACCTGGCTGGTCGGTGGACACACCACATGCCAATCAACATTCGGTGCACTGCCACCTGGCGGGACAGAGGACACACCACAGGCCAATCAACACACGCTGCACTGCAACCTTGCATGTCGGAGGACACACCACATGCCAATCCAATTTCGGTGCACTGCGTCCTTGCTGGTCGGAGGACACACCACATGCCAATCAACATTCGTTGCACTGCCACCTGGCTGGTCGGTGGACACAACAAATGCCAATCAACATTCGGTGCACTGTCACCTGGCTGGTCGGAGTACACACCAAATGCCAGTCAACATTCGGTGCACTGCCACCTGGCTGGTCGGAGGACACACCAAAAGCCAATCAACATTCGGTACACTGCCACCTGGCTGGTCGGAGTACACACCACATGCCAATCAACGTTCGGTGCACTGCCACCTGGCTGGTCGGAGGACACAACAGATGCCAATCAACGTTCGGTGCACTGCCACATGGCTGGTCGGAGGACACACCACATGCCAATCAACATTCGGTGCACTGCCACCTGGCTGGTCGGAGGACACACCACATGCCAATCAACATTCGGTGCACTGCCACTTTGCAGGTAGGAGGACACACCACATGACAATCAACATTCGCTGCACTGCCACCTGGCTAGTTGGAGGACACACCACATGCCAATCATCATTCGCTGCACTGCCACCTGGCTGGTCGGAGGACACACCACATGCCAATCAACATTCGGTGCACTGCCACCTGGCTGGTCGGAGGACATACCACATGCCAATCAACATTCGGAGCACTGCCACCTTGCTGGTCGGAGGACACACCACATGCCAATCAACATTCGGTGCACTGCCACCTGGCTGGTCGGAGAACACATCACATGACAATCAACATTAGATGCACTGCCACCTGGCTGGTCGGAGGACACACCAGATGCAAATCAACATTCGGTTTACTGCCAACCGGCTGGTCGGTGGACACACCACATGCCAATCAACATCGGGTGCAATGCCACCTGGCGGGTCAGTGGACACATCACATGACAATCAACACTCGCTGCACTGTCACCCGTATAGTCGGAGTACACACCACAAGCCAATCAACATTCTGTGCACTGCCACCAGGCTGGTCGGAGGACACACCACAAGCCAATCAACATTCTGTGCACTGCCACCAGACTGGTCGGAAGACACACCACATGCCAATCAACATTCGGTGCACTGCCTCCTGGCTGGTCGGTGGACACACCACATGCCAATCAACGATCGGTGCACTGCCACCTGGCTGGTCGGAGGACACACCACATGCCAATCCACATTCGCTGCACTGCCACCTGGCTGTACGCAGGACACACCACATGCCAATCAACATTCGGTGCAGTACCACCTGGTTGGTCGGAGGACACACCACATGCCAATCAACATTCGGTGCAGTGCCACCTGGCTGGTCGGAGGATACACTACATGCCACTCATCGTTCGGTACACTGCCACCTGGCTGGTCGGAGGACACACCACATGCCAATCAACATTCGGTGCACTGCCACCTGGCTGGTCGGAGTACACAACAAATGCCAATCAACATTCGGTGCACTGCCACCTGGCTGGTCGGAGTACACACCAAATGCCAGTCAACATTCGGTGCACTGCCACCTGGCTGGTCGGAGGACACACCAAAAGCCAATCAACATTCGGTACACTGCCACCTGGCTGGTCGGAGTACACACCACATGCCAATCAACGTTCGGTGCACTGCCACCTGGCTGGTCGGAGGACACAACAGATGCCAATCAACGTTCGGTGCACTGCAACATGGCTGGTCGGAGGACACACCACATGCCAATCAACATTCGGTGCACTGCCACCTGGCTGGTCGGAGGTCACACCACATGCCAATCAACATTCGGTGCACTGCCACTTTGCAGGTAGGAGGACACACCACATGACAATCAACATTCGCTGCACTGCCACCTGGCTAGTTGGAGGACACACCACATGCCAATCCACATTCGCTGCACTGCCTCCTGGTTGGTCGGAGGACACACCACATGCCAATCAACATTTGGTGCACTGCCAGCTGGCTGGTCGGAGGACATACCACATGCCAATCAACATTCGGAGCACTGCCACCTTGCTGGGCGGAGGACACACCACATGACAATCAGCATTCGGTGCACTACCACCTGGCTGGTCGGAGGACACACAACATGCCACTCATCGTTCGGTACACTGCCACATGGCTGGTCGGAGGACACACCAGATGCCAATCAACATTCGGTGCACCATCACCGGGCTGGTCGGAGAACACATCACATGCCAATCAACATTCTGTGCACTGCCACCTGGCTGGTCTGAGGACACACCACAGGCCAATCATCGTTCGGTGCACTGCCACCTGGCTGGTCGGTGGACACACCACATGCCAATCAACCTTCGGTGCACTGCCACATGGCGGGACAGAGGACACACCACAGGCCAATCAACACACGCTGCACTGCAAGCGTGTCGGAGGACACACCACATGCCAATCCAATTTCGGTGCACTGCCACCTTGCTGGTCGGAGGACACACCACAAGCCAATCAACATTCGGTGCACTGCCACCTGGCTGGTCGGAGTACACAACAAATGCCAATCAACATTCGGTGAACTGCCACCTGGCTGGTCGGAGGACACACCACATGCCAATCGACATTCGGTGCACTGCCACCTGGCTGGTCAGAGGACACAACAAATGCCAATCAACATTCGGTGCACTGCCACCTGGCTGGTCGGAGGACATACCAGATGCCAATCAACATTCGGAGCACTGCCACCTGGCTGGTCGGAGGACATACCACATGCCAATCAACATTCGGAGCACTTCCACCTTGCTGGTCGGAGGACACACCACATGCTACTCATCGTTCGGTACACTGCCACCTTGCTGGTCGGAGAACACATCACACGACAATCATCGTTCGGTACACTGCCACCTGGCTGGTCGGAGAACACACCACACGACAATCAACATTAAGTGCACTGCCACCTGGCTGGTCGGAGAACACATCACATGACAATCAACATTCTGTGCACTGCCACCTGGCTGGTCTGAGGACACACCACAGGCCAATCATCGTTCGGTGCACTGCCACCTGGCTGGTCTGAGGACACACCACATGCCAATCATCGTTCGGTGCACTGCCACCTGGCTGGTCAGAGGACACACCACATGCCAATCAACGTTCGGTGCACTGCCACCTGGCTGGTCGGAGGACACACCACATGCCAATCAACATTCGGTGCACTGCCACCTGGCTGGTCGGTGGACACACCACATGCCAATCAACATTCGGTGCACTGCCACCTGGCGGGACAGAGGACACACCACAGGCCAATCAACACACGCTGCACTGCAACCTTGCATGTCGGAGGACACACCACATGCCAATCCAATTTCGGTGCACTGCGTCCTTGCTGGTCGGAGGACACACCACATGCCAATCAACATTCGTTGCACTGCCACCTGGCTGGTCGGTGGACACAACAAATGCCAATCAACATTCGGTGCACTGTCACCTGGCTGGTCGGAGTACACACCAAATGCCAGTCAACATTCGGTGCACTGCCACCTGGCTGGTCGGAGGACACACCAAAAGCCAATCAACATTCGGTACACTGCCACCTGGCTGGTCGGAGTACACACCACATGCCAATCAACGTTCGGTGCACTGCCACCTGGCTGGTCGGAGGACACAACAGATGCCAATCAACGTTCGGTGCACTGCCACATGGCTGGTCGGAGGACACACCACATGCCAATCAACATTCGGTGCACTGCCACCTGGCTGGTCGGAGGACACACCACATGCCAATCAACATTCGGTGCACTGCCACTTTGCAGGTAGGAGGACACACCACATGACAATCAACATTCGCTGCACTGCCACCTGGCTAGTTGGAGGACACACCACATGCCAATCATCATTCGCTGCACTGCCACCTGGCTGGTCGGAGGACACACCACATGCCAATCAACATTCGGTGCACTGCCACCTGGCTGGTCGGAGGACATACCACATGCCAATCAACATTCGGAGCACTGCCACCTTGCTGGTCGGAGGACACACCACATGCCAATCAACATTCGGTGCAGTGCCACCTGGCTGGTCGGAGAACACATCACATGACAATCAACATTAGATGCACTGCCACCTGGCTGGTCGGAGGACACACCAGATGCAAATCAACATTCGGTTTACTGCCAACCGGCTGGTCGGTGGACACACCACATGCCAATCAACATCGGGTGCAATGCCACCTGGCGGGTCAGTGGACACATCACATGACAATCAACACTCGCTGCACTGTCACCCGTATAGTCGGAGTACACACCACAAGCCAATCAACATTCTGTGCACTGCCACCAGGCTGGTCGGAGGACACACCACAAGCCAATCAACATTCTGTGCACTGCCACCAGACTGGTCGGAAGACACACCACATGCCAATCAACATTCGGTGCACTGCCTCCTGGCTGGTCGGTGGACACACCACATGCCAATCAACGATCGGTGCACTGCCACCTGGCTGGTCGGAGGACACACCACATGCCAATCCACATTCGCTGCACTGCCACCTGGCTGTACGCAGGACACACCACATGCCAATCAACATTCGGTGCAGTACCACCTGGTTGGTCGGAGGACACACCACATGCCAATCAACATTCGGTGCAGTGCCACCTGGCTGGTCGGAGGATACACTACATGCCACTCATCGTTCGGTACACTGCCACCTGGCTGGTCGGAGGACACACCACATGCCAATCAACATTCGGTGCACTGCCACCTGGCTGGTCGGAGTACACAACAAATGCCAATCAACATTCGGTGCACTGCCACCTGGCTGGTCGGAGTACACACCAAATGCCAGTCAACATTCGGTGCACTGCCACCTGGCTGGTCGGAGGACACACCAAAAGCCAATCAACATTCGGTACACTGCCACCTGGCTGGTCGGAGTACACACCACATGCCAATCAACGTTCGGTGCACTGCCACCTGGCTGGTCGGAGGACACAACAGATGCCAATCAACGTTCGGTGCACTGCAACATGGCTGGTCGGAGGACACACCACATGCCAATCAACATTCGGTGCACTGCCACCTGGCTGGTCGGAGGTCACACCACATGCCAATCAACATTCGGTGCACTGCCACTTTGCAGGTAGGAGGACACACCACATGACAATCAACATTCGCTGCACTGCCACCTGGCTAGTTGGAGGACACACCACATGCCAATCATCATTCGCTGCACTGCCACCTGGCTGGTCGGAGGACACACCACATGCCAATCAACGTTCGGTGCACTGCCACCTGGCTAGTCGGAGGACACAGCACATGCCAATCTACATTCGGTGCACTGCCACCTGGCTGGTCAGAGGACATACCACATGCCAATCAACATTCGGAGCACTGCCACCTTGCTGGTCGGAGGACACACCACATGCCAATCAACATTCGGTGCACTGCCACTTTGCAGGTAGGAGGACACACCACATGACAATCAACATTCGCTGCACTGCCACCTGGCTAGTTGGAGGACACACCACATGCCAATCATCATTCGCTGCACTGCCACCTGGCTGGTCGGAGGACACACCACATGCCAATCAACGTTCGGTGCACTGCCACCTGGCTAGTCGGAGGACACAGCACATGCCAATCTACATTCGGTGCACTGCCACCTGGCTGGTCAGAGGACATACCACATGCCAATCAACATTCGGAGCACTGCCACCTTGCTGGTCGGAGGACACACCACATGCCAATCAACATTCGGTGCACTGCCACCTGGCTGGTCGGAGAACACATCACATGACAATCAACATTAGATGCACTGCCACCTGGCTGGTCGGAGGACACACCAGATGCAAATCAACATTCGGTTTACTGCCAACCGGCTGGTCAGTGGACACACCACATGCCAATCAACATCGGGTGCAATGCCACCTCGCGGGTCAGTGGACACATCACATGACAATCAACACTCGCTGCACTGTCACCCGAATAGTCGGAGGATACACCAGATGCCAATCAACGTTCGGTGCACTGCCACCTGGCTGATCGGAGGACACACCACATGCCAATCAACATTCGGTGCACTGCCACCTGGCTGGTCGGAGGATACACCACATGCCACTCATCGTTCGGTACACTGCCACCTGGCTGGTCGGAGGACACACCACATGCCAATCAACATTCGGTGCACTGCCACCTGGCTGGTCGGAGGACACACCACATGCCAATCAACATTAGGTGCACTGCCACCTGGCTGGTCGGAGAACACATCACATGACAATCAACATTCGGTGCACCATCACCTGGCTGGTCAGAGGACACACCACATGCTAATCAACATTCTGCGCACTGCCACCTGGCTGGTCTGAGGATACACCACAGGCCAATCATCGTTCGGTGCACTGCCACCTGGCTGGTCGGCGGACACACCACATGCCAATCATCGTTCGGTGCACTGCCACCTGGCTGGTCGGCGGACACACCACATGCCAATCAACATTCGGTGCACCGCCACCTGGCTGGTCGGAGGACACATCACATGCCAATCAACGTTCGGTGCACTGCCACCTGGCTGGTCGGAGGACACACCGCGTGCCAATCCACATTTGGTGAACTGCCACCTGGCTGGTCAGAGGACACACCACATGCCAATCAACATTCGGTGCACTGCCACCTGGCTGGTCGGAGGAAATACCACATGCCAATCAACATTCGGAGCACTGCCACCTCGCGGGTCAGTGGACACATCACAAGACAATCAACATTCGCTGCACTGTCACCCGAATAGTCGGAGGATACACCAGATGCCAATCAACGTTCGGTGCACTGCCAACTGGCTGATCGGAGGACACACCACATGCCAATCAACATTCGGTGCACTGCCACCTGGCTGGTCGGAGGACACACCACATGCCACTCATCGTTCGGCACACTGCCACCTTGCTGGTCGGAGAACACATCACACGACAATCAACATTCGGTGCACTGCCACCGGGCTGGTCGGAGGACACACCACATGACAATCAACATTAGGTGCGCTGCCACCTGGCTGGTCGGAGGACACGCCACGTGCCAATCAACATTCTGTGCACTGCCACCTGGCCGGTCTGCGGACACACCACAGGCCAATCATCGTTCGGTGCACTGCCACCTGGCTGGTCGGAGGACACACCAAATGCAAATCATCGTTCGGTGCACTGCCGCCTGGCTGGTCGGCGGACACACCTCATGCCAATCATCGTTCGGTGCACTGCCACCTGGCTGGTCGGAGGACACACCACATGCCAATCAACATTCGTTGCACTGCCACCTGGCTGGTCAGAGGACACACCACATGCCAATCAACATTCGGTGCACTGCCACCTGGCTGGTCGGAGGAAATACCACATGCCAATCAACATGCGGAGCATTGCCACCTTGCTGGTCGGAGGACACACCACATGCCAAGCAACATCCAGTGCACTGCCACCTCGCGGGTCAGAGGACACATCACATGACAATCAACATTCGCTGCACTGTCACCCGAATAGTCGAAGGATACAACAGATGCCAATCAACGTTCGGTGCACTGCCAGCTGGCTGATCGGAGGACACACCACATGCCAATCAACATTCGGTGCACTGCCACCTGGCTGGTCGGAGGACACACCACATCCCACTCATCGTTCGGTGCACTGCCACCTGGCTGGTCGGAGGACACACCACATGCCACTCATCGTTCGGTACACTGCCACCTTGCTGGTCGGAGAACACATCACATGACAATCAACATTCGGTGCGCTGCCACCTGGCTGGTCGGAGGACACGCCACGTGCCAATCAACATTCTGTGCACTGCCACCTTGCTGGTCGGAGGACACACCACATGCCAATCAACGTTGGGTGCAATGCCACCTGGCTGATCGAAGGACACACCACATGCCAATCAACATTCGGTGCACTGCCTCCTGGCTGACGGTGGACACACCACATGCCAATCAACGATCAGTGCACTGCCACCTGGCTGGTCGGAGGACACACCACATGCCAATCCACATTCGCTGCACTGCCACCTGGCTGTACGCAGGACACACCACATGCCAATCAACATTCGGTGCACTGCCTCCTGGCTGGTCGGAGGACACACCACAAGCCAATCAACATTCTGTGCACTGCCACCAGGCTGGTCGGAAGACACACCACATGCCAATCCACATTCGCTGCACTGCCACCTGGCTGGTCGGAGGATACACCACATGCCACTCATCGTTCAGTACACTGCCACCTGGCTGGTCGGAGGACACACCACATGCCAATCAACATTCGGTGCACTGCCACCTGGCTGGTCGGAGGACACACCACATGCCAATCAACATTAGGTGCACTGCCACCTGGCTGGTCGGAGAACACATCACATGACAATCAACATTCGGTGCACCATCACCTGGCTGGTCAGAGGACACACCACATGCTAATCAACATTCTGCGCACTGCCACCTGGCTGGTCTGAGGACACATCACATGCCAATCAACGTTCGGTGCACTGCCACCTGGCTGGTCGGAGGACACACCGCGTGCCAATCCACATTCGGTGAACTGCCACCTGGCTGGTCAGAGGACACACCACATGCCAATCAACATTCGGTGCAATGCCACCTGGCTGGTCGGAGGAAATACCACATGCCAATCAACATTCGGAGCACTGCCACCTCGCGGGTCAGTGGACACATCACAAGACAATCAACATTCGCTGCACTGTCACCCGAATAGTCGGAGTATACACCAGATGCCAATCAATGTTCGGTGCACTGCCACCTGGCTGATCGGAGGACACACCACATGCCAATCAACATTCGGTGCACTGCCACCTGGCTGGTCGGAGGACACACCACATGCCACTCATCGTTCGGTGCACTGCCACCTGGCTGGTCGGAGGACACACCACATGCCACTCATCGTTCGGTACACTGCCACCTTGCTGGTCGGAGAACACATCACACGACAATCAACATTCGGTGCACTGCCACCTGGCTGGTCGGAGAACACATCACATGACAATCAACATTAGGTGCGCTGCCACCTGGCTGGTCGGAGGACACGCCACGTGCCAATCAACATTCTGTGCACTGCCACCTGGCTGGTCTGCGGACACACCACAGGCCAATCATCGTTCGGTGCACTGCCACCTGGCTGGTCGGAGGACACACCACATGCCAATCATCGTTCGGTGCACTGCCACCTGGCTGGTCGGCGGACACACCACATGCCAATCATCGTTCGGTGCACTGCCACCTGGCTGGTCGGAGGACACACCACATGCCAATCAACATTCGGTGCACCGCCACCTGGCTGGTCGGAGGACACATCATATGCCAATCAACGTTCGGTGCACTGCCACGTGGCTGGTCGGAGGACACACCACGTGCCAATCCACATTCGGTGAACTGCCACCTGGCTGGTCAGAGGACACACCACATGCCAATCAACATTCGGTGCACTGCCACCTGGCTGGTAGGAGGAAATACCACATGCCAATCAACATGCGGAGCATTGCCACCTTGCTGGTCGGAGGACACACCACATGCCAAGCAACATCCGGTGCACTGCCACCTCGCGGGTCAGAGGACACATCACATCACAATCAATATTCGCTGAACTGTCACCCGAATAGTCGGAGGATACACCAGATGCCAATCAACGTTCGGTGCACTGCCACCTGGCTGATCGGAGGACACACCACATGATAATCAACATTCGGTGCACTGCCACCTGGCTGGTCGGAGGACACACCACATGCCACTCATCGTTCGGTGCACTGCCACCTGGCTGGTCGGAGGACACACCACATGCCACTCATCGTTCGGTACACTGCCACCTTGCTGGTCGGAGAACACATCACACGACAATCAACATTCGGTGCACTGCCACCTGGCTGGTCGGAGAACACATCACATGACAATCAACATTAGGTGCGCTGCCACCTGGCTGGTCGGAGGACACGCCACGTGCCAATCAACATTCTGTGCACTGCCACCTGGCTGGTCTGAGGACACACGACAGGCCAATCATCGTTCGGAGCACTGCCACCTGGCTGGTCGGAGGACACACCACATGCCAATCATCGTTCGGTGCACTGCCACCTGGCTGGTCAGTGGACACACCACATGCCAATCAACATTCGGTGCACTGCCAACTGGCTGGACGGAGGACACACCACATGCCAATCAACATTCGGTGCACTGCCACCTGGCTGGTCGGTGGACACACCACATGCCAATCAACCTTCTGTGCACTGCCACCTGGCGGGACAGAGGACACACCACAGGCCAATCAACACACGCTGCACTGCAACCTTGCATGTCGGAGGACACACCACATGCCAATCCAATTTCGGTGCACTGCCACCTTGCTGGTCGGAGGACACACCAAATGACAATCAACATTCGGTGCACTGCCACCTGGCTGGTCGGAGGAAATACCACATGCCAATCAACATGCGGAGCATTGCCACCTTGCTGGTCGGAGGACACACCACATGCCAAGCAACATCCGGTGCACTGCCACCTCGCGGGTCAGAGGACACATCACATGACAATCAACATTCGGTGCACTGCCACCTTGCTGGTCGGAGGACACACCACATGCAAATCAACGTTCGGTGCACTGCCACCAGACTGGTCTGAGGACACACCACAGGCCAATCATCGTTCGGTGCACTGCCACCTGGCTGGTCGGAGGAGACACCACATGCCACTCATCGTTCGGTACACTGCCACCTTGCTGGTCGGAGAACACATCACACGACAATCAACATTCGGTGCACTGCCACCTGGCTGGTCGGAGAACACATCACATGACAATCAACATTAGGTGCGCTGCCACCTGGCTGGTCGGAGGACACGCCACGTGCCAATCAACATTCTGTGCACTGCAACCTGGCTGGTCTGCGGACACACCACAGGCCAATCATCGTTCGGTGCACTGCCACCTGGCTGGTCGGAGGACACACCACATGCCAATCATCGTTCGGTGCACTGCCACCTGGCTGGTCGGCGGACACACCACATGCCAATCATCGTTCGGTGCACTGCCACCTGGCTGGTCGGAGGACACACCACATGCCAATCAACATTCGGTGCACCGCCACCTGGCTGGTCGGAGGACACATCATATGCCAATCAACGTTCGGTGCACTGCCACGTGGCTGGTCGGAGGACACACCACGTGCCAATCCACATTCGGTGAACTGCCACCTGGCTGGTCAGAGGACACACAACATGCCAATCAACATTCGGTGCACTGCCACCTGGCTGGTAGGAGGAAATACCACATGCCAATCAACATGCGGAGCATTGCCACCTTGCTGGTCGGAGGACACACCACATGCCAAGCAACATCCGGTGCACTGCCACCTCGCGGGTCAGAGGACACATCACATCACAATCAACATTCGCTGCACTGTCACCCGAATAGTCGGAGGATACACCAGATGCCAATCAACGTTCGGTGCACTGCCACCTGGCTGATCGGAGGACACACCACATGATAATCAACATTCGGTGCACTGCCACCTGGCTGGTCGGAGGACACACCACATGCCACTCATCGTTCGGTGCACTGCCACCTGGCTGGTCGGAGGACACACCACATGCCACTCATCGTTCGGTACACTGCCACCTTGCTGGTCGGAGAACACATCACACGACAATCAACATTCGGTGCACTGCCACCTGGCTGGTCGGAGAACACATCACATGACAATCAACATTAGGTGCGCTGCCACCTGGCTGGTCGGAGGACACGCCACGTGCCAATCAACATTCTGTGCACTGCCACCTGGCTGGTCTGAGGACACACCACAGGCCAATCATCGTTCGGTGCACTGCCACCTGGCTGGTCGGAGGACACACCACATGCCAATCATCGTTCGGTGCACTGCCACCTGGCTGGTCAGAGGACACACCACATGCCAATCAACATTCGGTGCACTGCCAACTGGCTGGTCGGAGGACACACCACATGCCAATCAACATTCGGTGCACTGCCACCTGGCTGGTCGGTGGACACACCACATGCCAATCAACCTTCGGTGCACTGCCACCTGGCGGGACAGAGGACACACCACAGGCCAATCAACACACGCTGCACTGCAACCTTGCATGTCGGAGGACACACCACATGCCAATCCAATTTCGGTGCACTGCCACCTTGCTGGTCGGAGGACACACCAAATGACAATCAACATTCAGTGCACTGCCACCTGGCTGGTCGGAGGAAATACCACATGCCAATCAACATGCGGAGCATTGCCACCTTGCTGGTCGGAGGACACACCACATGCCAAGCAACATCCGGTGCACTGCCACCTCGCGTGTCAGAGGACACATCACATGACAATCAACATTCGGTGCACTGCCACCTGGCTGGTCGGAGTACACACCAAATGACAATGAACATTCGGTACACTGCCAGCTGGCTGGTCGGAGTACACACCACATGCCAATCAACATTCGGTGCACTGCCACATGGCTGGTAGGAGGACACACCACATGAAAATCAACATTCGGTGCAATGACACCTGGCTGGTCGGTGGACACACCACATGCCAATCAACCTTCGGTGCACTGCCACCTAGCGGGACAGAGGACACACCACAGGCCAATCAACTCACGCTGCACTGCAACCTTGCGTGTCGGGGGACACACCACATGCCAATCCAATTTCGGTGCACTGCCACCTTGCTGGTCGGAGGACACACCACATGCCAATCAACATTCGGTGCACTGCCACCTGGTTGGTCGGAGTACACACCAAATGCCAATCAACATTCGGTACACTGCCACCTGGCTGGTCGGAGTACACACCACATGCCAATCAACGTTCGGTGCACTGCCACCTGGCTGGTCGGAGGACACAACACATGCCAATCAACGTTCGGTGCACTGCCACATGGCTGGTCGGAGGACACACCACATGCCAATCAACATTCGGTGAACTGCCACTTTGCGGGTCGGAGGACACACCACATGCCAATCAACATTCGCTGCACTGCCACCTGGCTAGTTGGAGGACATACCACATGCCAATCAACATTCGGAGCACTGCCACCTTGCTGGTCGGAGGACACACCACATGCCAAGCAACATCCGGTGCACTGCCACCTGGCGGGTCAGTGGACACATCACATGACAATCAACATTCGGTGCACTGACACCAGGCTGGTCGGAGGACACACAACATGCCAATCAACGTTCGCTGCACTGCCACCTGGCTGGTCGGTGGACACACCACATGCCAATCAACATTCTGTGCACTGCCACCTGGCTGATCGGAGGACACACCACATGCCAATCAACTTTCGCTGCAATGCCACCTGGCTGGTCGGTGGACACACCACATGCCAATCAAAGTTCGGTGCACTGTCACCCGGATTGTCGGAGGATACACCAGATGCCAATCAACTTTCGGTGCACTGCCACCTGGCTGGTAGGAGGACACACCACATGCCAATCAACGTTCAGTGGACTGCCACCTGGCTGGTCGGAGGACACACCACATGCCAATCAACATTCAGTGCACTGCCACCTGGCTGGTCGGACGAAACACCACATGCCAATCTACATTCTGTGCACTGCCACCTGGCTGGTCGGAGGACACACCACATGCCAATCAACGTTCGGTGCACTGTCACCCGGATGGTCGGAGGATACACCAGATGCCAATCAACGTTCGGTGCACTGCCACCTGGCTGGTCGGAGGACACACGACATGTCAATCAACATTCTGTGCACTGACACCTGGCTGGTCGGAGGTCACACCACCTGCCAATCAATGTTCTGTGCACTGCCACCAGGCTGGTCGGAGGACACACGACGTGCCAGTCAACATTCTGTGCATTGCCATCTGGATCGTTGGTGCACACACCACAGGCCAATCAACATTCTGTCAACAGCCACCTGGCGTGTCGGAGGACAAAACATGCCAATCAACATTCATTGCACTACCAGCTGACTGGTCGGAGGACACACCACATCCCAATCAACATTCGGTGCACTACCGGCTGGCTGGTCGGAGGACACACACCTTGCCAATCAACATTCGGTGCACTGACACCACGCTGGTCGGAGGACACATCACATGCCAATCAACGTTCGCTGCACTGCCACCTGGCTGGTCGGTGGACACACCACATGCCAATCAACATTCTCTGCACTGCCACCTGGCTGCTCGGAGGACACACCACATGCCAATCAACGATCGGTGCACTGCCACATGGTGGGTCGGAGGACACATCACATGACAATCAACATTCAGTGCACTGCCACCTGGCTGGTCAGAGTTCACACCACATGCCAATCAACGTTCGGTGCACTGCCACCTGGCTGGTCAGAGGTCACACCACATGCCAATCAACATTCGGTGCACTGCCACCTGGCTGGTCATTGGACACACCACATGCCAATCAACATTCGGTGCTCTGCCGCCTGGCTGGTTGGATGACACACCACATGCCAATCAACTTTCGGTGCACTGCCACCTGGCTGGTCGGAAGACTCACGACATGCCAATCAACATTCTGTGCACTGACACCAGGCTGGTCGGAGGACACACCACATGCCAATCAACGTTCGCTGCACTGCCACCTGGCTGTTCGGTGGACACACCACATGCCAATCAACATTCTGTGCACTGCCACCTGGCTGGTCGGAGGACGCACCACATGCCAATCAACATTCGGTGCACTGCCACCTGGCTGGTCAGTGGACACACCACATGCCAATCAACATTCGGTGCACTGCCACCTGGCTACTCGGAGGACACACCACATGCCAATCAACATTCGGTGCACTGCCACCTGGCTGGTCGGAGGACACACCATATGCCAATCAACATTCGGTGCACTACCAGCTGGCTGGTCGGAGGATACACACCATGCCAATCAACATTCGGTGCACTGCCACCAGGCTGGTCGGTGGACACAACACATGCCAATCAACATTCGGTGAACTGCCACCTGGCCTGTCGGAGGACACAGCACATCACCATCAAGCTTCGGTGCACTGCCACCTGGCTGGTCGGAGGACACACCACAAGTAAATCAACATTCTGTGCACTGCCACCTGGTGTGTCGGAGTACACAGCACAAGCCAATCAACATTCGGTGCACTGCCACCAGGCTGGTCGGAGGACACACCACATGCCAATCAACATTCTGTGCACTGACACCTGGTGTGTCGGAGTACACACCACAAGCCAATCAACATTCTGTGCACTGCCACCAGGCTGGTCGGAGGACACACCACAAGCCAATCAACATTCTGTGCACTGCCACCAGGCTAGTCGGAAGACACACCACATGCCAATCAACATTCGGTGCACTGCCACCTGGCTGGTCGGTGGAGACACCACATGCCAATCAACGATTGGTGCACTGCCACCTGGCTGGTCGGAGGACACACCACATGCCAATCAACATTCGGTGCAGTACCACCTGGTTGGTCGGAGGACACACCACATGCCAATCAACATTTGGTGCACTGCCATCAGCTTCGTCAGTAGACACACCACAGGCCAATCAACATTCGGTGCACTGCCACCTGGCTAGTCGGAGGACACACCAAATGCCAATCAACATTCGGTGCACTACCAGCTGGCTGGTCGGAGGACACACACCTTGCCAATCAACATTCGGTGCACTGCCACCTGGCGTGTCAGAGGAAACCACATGCCAATCAACATTCGGTGCACTGACACCAGGCTGGTCGGTGGACACACCACATGCCAATCAACGATCGGTGCACTGCCACCTGGCTGGTCAGAGGACACACCACATGCCAATCAACGATCGGTGTACTGCCACCTGGCGTGTCAGAGGAAACCACATGCCAATCAACATGCGGTGCACTGACACCAGGCTGGTCGGAGGACACACCACATGCCAATCAACGTTCGCTGCACTGCCACCTGGCTGGTCGGTGGACACACCACATGCCAATCAACGATCGGTGCACTGCCACCTGGCTGGTCAGAGGACACACCACATGCCAATCAACGATCGGTGCACTGCCACCTGGCGGGTCGGAGGACACACCACATGCTAATCAACATTCTGTGCACTGCCACCTGGCTGGTCAGAGTTCACACCACATGCGAATCAACGTTAGGTGCACTGCCACCTGGCTGGTCAGAGTTCACACCACATGCCAATCAACGTTCGGTGCACTGCCACCTGGCTGGTCAGAGTTCACACCACATGCCAATCAACGTTCGGTGCACTGCCACCTGGCTGGTCAGAGTTCACACCACATCCCAATCAACGTTCGGTGCACTGCCACCTGGCTGGTCGGAGGTAAAACCACATGCCAATCAACATTCGGTGAACAGCCACCTGTCGTGTCGGAGGACACACCACATGCCAATCAACATTCGGTGCACTACCAGCTGGCTGGTCGGAGGACACACCACATGCCAATCAACATTCGGTGCACTACCAGCTGGCTGGTCGGAGGTCACACAACATGCCAATCACCATTCGGTGCACTGCCACCTGGCGTGTCAGAGGAAACCACATGCCAATCAACATTCGGTGCACTGCCACCTGGCTGGTCGGTGGACACACCACATGCCAATCAACATTCGGTGCACTGTCACCTGGCGGGTCGGTGGACACACCACATGCCAATCAACATTCTGTGCACTGCCACCAGGCTGGTCGGTGGACACACCACATGCCAATCAACATTCTGTGCACTGCCACCAGGCTGGTCGGTGGACCCACCACATGCCAATCAACATTCTGTGCACTGCCACCTGGCTGGTCGGAGGACACACCAGATGCCAATCAACGTTCGGTGCACTGCCACCTGGCGTGTCGGAGGACACAACACGTGCCAATCAACATTCTGTTCACTGCCACCTGGCTGGTCGGAGGACACAGCACATCCCCATTAACATTCGGTGCACTGCCACCTGGCTGGTCGGAGGACACACCAAATGTCAATCAACATTCGGTGCACTACCAGCTGGCTGGTCGGAGGACACACACCTTGCCAATCAACATTCGGTGCACTGCCACCTGGCGTGTCAGAGGAAACCACATGCCAATCAACATTCAGTGCACTGACACCAGGCTGGTCGGAGGACACACCAGATGCCAATCAACGTACGCTGCACTGCCACCTGGCTGGTCGGTGAACACACCACATGCCAATCAACGATCGGTGCACTGCCACCTGGCTGGTCAGAGGACACACCACATGCCAATCAACGATCGGTGTACTGCCACCTGGCGTGTCAGAGGAAACCACATGCCAATCAACATGCGGTGCACTGACACCAGGCTGGTCGGAGGACACACCACATGCCAATCAACGTTCGCTGCACTGCCACCTGGCTGGTCGGTGGACACACCACATGCCAATCAACGATCGGTGCACTGCCACCTGGCGGGTCGGAGGACACACCACATGCCAATCAACATTCTGTGCACTGCCACCTGGCTGGTCAGAGTTCACACCACATGCGAATCAACGTTAGGTGCACTGCCACCTGGCTGGTCAGAGTTCACACCACATGCCAATCAACGTTCGGTGCACTGCCACCTTGCTGGTCAGAGTTCACACCACATGCCAATCAACGTTCGGTGCACTGCCACCTGGCTGGTCAGAGTTCACACCACATCCCAATCAACGTTCGGTGCACTGCCACCTGGCTGGTCGGAGGTAAAACCACATGCCAATCAACATTCGGTGAACAGCCACCTGTCGTGTCGGAGGACACACCACATGCCAATCAACATTCGGTGCACTACCAGCTGGCTGGTCGGAGGACACACCACATGCCAATCAACATTCGGTGCACTACCAGCTGGCTGGTCGGAGATCACACAACATGCCAATCACCATTCGGTGCACTGCCACCTGGCGTGTCAGAGGAAACCACATGCCAATCAACATTCGGTGCACTGCCACCTGGCTGGTCGGTGAACACACCACATGCCAATCAACATTCGGTGCACTGTCACCTGGCGGGTCGGTGGACACACCACATGCCAATCAACATTCTGTGCACTGCCACCAGGCTGGTCGGTGGACACACCACATGCCAATCAACATTCTGTGCACTGCCACCAGGCTGGTCGGTGGACCCACCACATGCCAATCAACATTCTGTGCACTGCCACCTGGCTGGTCGGAGGACACACCACATGCCAATCAACGTTCGGTGCACTGCCACCTGGCGTGTCGGAGGACACAACACGTACCAATCAACATTCTGTTCACTCCCACCTGGCTGGTCGGAGGACACAGCACATCCCCATCAACATTCGGTGCACTGCCACCTGGCTGGTCGGAGGACACACCACATGCCAATCAACATTCGGTGCACTGCCACCTGGTTGTACGGAGGACACACCACATGCTAATCAACATTCGGTGCACTGCCAGCTGGTGTGTCGGAGTACACACCACAAGCCAATCAACATTCTGTGCACTGCCACCAGGCTGGTCGGAGGACACACCACATGCCAATCAACATTCGGTGCACTGCCACCTGGCTGTACGGAGGACACACCACATGCCAATCAACATTCTGTGCACTGCCTCCTGGTTGGTCGGAGGACACACCACATGCCAATCAACATTCGGAGCACTGACATCTGGATCGTCGGTGGACACACCACAGGCCAATCAACATTCGGTGCACTGCCACCTGGTTGTACGGAGGACACACCACATGCCAATCAACATTCGGTGCAGTACCACCTGGTTGGTCGGAGGACACACCACATGCCAATCAACATTCGGAGCACTGCCATCTGGATCGTCGATGGACACACCACAGGCCAATCAACAATCGGAGCACTGCCATCTGGATCGTCGGTGGACACACCACAGGCCAATCAACATTCGGTGCACTGCCATCTGGATCGTCGGTGGACACACCACAGGCCAATCAACATTCGGTGCACTGCCATCTGGATGGTCGGTGGACACACCACAGGCCAATCCACATTCGGTGAACAGCCACCTGGCTGGTTGGAGGACACCACATGCCAATCAACATTCAGTGCACTACCAGCTGGCTGGTCGGAGGACACAGCACAAGCCAATCAACATTCAGTGCACTACCACCTGGCTGGTCGGAGGACACACCACATGCCAATGAACGTTCAGTGCACTGCCACCTGGCTGCTCGGAGGACACACCACATGCCAATCAACGTTCGGTGCACTGCCACCTGGCTGGTCGGTGGACACACCACATGCCAATGAACGTTCGGTGCACTGCTACCAGACTGGTCGGTGGTCACACCACATGCCAATCACCATTCGCTGCACTGCCACCTGGCTGGTCGGAGGACACACCACATGCCAATCAACGTTCGGTGCACTGCCACCTAGCTGGTCGGTGGACACCAGACATGCCAATCAACATTTCGTGCACTGCCACCTGGCGTGTCAGAGGACACCACATGACAATCAACATTCGGTGCACTACCAGCTGGCTGGTCGGAGGACACACACCATGCCAATAAATATTCGGTGCACTGCCACCTGGCTGGTCGGAGGACACCACATGCCAATCAAAGTTCCGTGCACTGCCACCTGGCTGGACAGTGGACACTCCATATGCCAATCAACGTTCCGTGCACTGCCACCTGGCTGGTCAGTGGACACTCCACATGCCAATCAACATTTGGTGCACTGCCACCTGGCTTGTCGGAGGACACACCACGTGCCAATCAACATTCTGTTCACTGCCACCTGGCGTGTCGGAGGACACACCACATGCCAATCAACATTCTGTGCACTGCCACCTGGTGTGTCGGAGTACACACCACAAGCCAATCAACATTCTGTGCACTGCCACCAGGCTGGACAGAGGACACACCACATGCCAATCAACATTCTCTGCACTGTCAGCTGGCGTGTCGGAGTACACACCACATGCCAATCAACATTTGGTGCACTGCCACTTGGCTGGTCAGTGGAAACACCATATGCCAATCAACGATCGGTGCACTGTCACCCGGATGGTCGCAGGATACACCAGATGCCAATGAACGTTCGGTGCACTGCCACCTGGCTGATCGGAGGACACACCACATGCCAACCAACTGTCGGTGCACTACCACCTGGCTGGTCGGAGGAAACACCACATTCGAATCAACATTCGGTGCATTGCCACTTAGCGGGTCAGTGGACACACCACATGCCAATCAACGTTTAGTGCACTGCCACCAGGCTGGTCGGAGGACACACCACATACCAATCAACGTTCGGTGCATTGCCACCTGGCGTGTCGGAGGACACACCACATGCTAATCAACATTCTGTGCACTGACACCTGGTGTGTCGGAGTACACACCACAAGCCTATCAACATTCTGTGCATTGCCACCAGGCTGGTCGGAGGACACACCACATGCCAATCAACATTCTGTGCACTGACACCTGGCTGGTCGGTGGACACACCACATGCCAATCAACGTTCGGTGCACTGCCACCTGGCTGGTCGGAGGACACACCACATGCCAATCAACATTCGTTGCACTGCCACCAGGCTGGTCGGAGGACACACCACATGCCAATCAACATTCTGTGCACTGACACCTGGCTGGTCGGAGGACACACCACATGCCAATCAACATTCGTTGCACTGCCACCAGCCTGGTCGGAGGACACACCACATGCCAATGAATGTTCAGTGCACTGCCACCTGGCTGGTCAGAGGACACACCACATGCCAATCAACGTTCTGTGCACTGCCACCTGGCTGGTCGGCGGACACACCACATGCCAATCAAAGTTCTGTGCACTGCCACCTGGCTGGTCGGAGGGCACACCACATGCCAATCAACGTTCGGTGCACTGGCACCTGGCTGGTCGGAGGACACACCACATGCCAATCAACGTTCGGTGCACTGCCACCTGGCTGGTCGGAGGACACACCACATGCCAATCAACGTTCGGTGCACTGCCACCTGGCTGGTCGGTGGACACACCACATGCCAATCAACGTTCGGTGCACTGCCACCTGGCTGGTCGGAGGACACACCACATGCCAATCAACGTTCGGTGCACTGCCACCTGGCTGTTCGGAGGACACACCACATGCCAATCAACGTTCGGTGCACTGCCACCAGACTAGTCGGTGGACATGCCACATGCCAATCATCATTCGCTGCACTGCCACCTGGCTGGTCGGAGGACACACCACATGCCAATCAACGTTCGGTGCATTGCCACCTGGCTGGTCAGTGGACACTCCACATGCCAATCAACATTTGGTGCACTGCCAGCTGGCTTGTCGGAGGACACACCACGTGCCAATCAACATTCTGTTCACTGCCACCTGGCGTGTCGGAGGACACACCACATGCCAATCAACATTCTGTGCACTGCCACCTGGTGTGTCGGAGTACACACCACAAGCCAATCAACATTCTGTGCACTGCCACCAGGCTGGACAGAGGACACACCACATGCCAATCAACATTCTCTGCACTGTCAGCTGGCGTGTCGGAGTACACACCACATGCCAATCAACATTTGGTGCACTGCCACCTGGCTGGTCAGTGGAAACACCATATGCCAATCAACGATCGGTGCACTGTCACCCGGATGGTCGCAGGATACACCAGATGCCAATGAACGTTCGGTGCACTGCCACCTGGCTGATCGGAGGACACACCACATGCCAACCAACTGTCGGTGCACTACCACCTGGCTGGTCGGAGGAAACACCACATTCCAATCAACATTCGGTGCATTGCTACTTAGCGGGTCAGTGGACACACCACATGCCAATCAACGTTTAGTGCACTGCCACCAGGCTGGTCGGAGGACACACCACATACCAATCAACGTTCGGTGCATTGCCACCTGGCGTGTCGGAGGACACACCACATGCTAATCAACATTCTGTGCACTGACACCTGGTGTGTCGGAGTACACACCACAAGCCTATCAACATTCTGTGCATTGCCACCAGGCTGGTCGGAGGACACACCACATGCCAATCAACATTCTGTGCACTGACACCTGGCTGGTCGGTGGACACACCACATGCCAATCAACGTTCGGTGCACTGCCACCTGGCTGGTCGGAGGACACACCACATGCCAATCAACATTCGTTGTACTGCCACCAGGCTGGTCGGAGGACACACCACATGCCAATCAACATTCTGTGCACTGACACCTGGCTGGTCGGAGGACACACCACATGCCAATCAACATTCGTTGCACTGCCACCAGGCTGGTCGGAGGACACACCACATGCCAATGAATGTTCAGTGCACTGCCACCTGGCTGGTCAGAGGACACACCACATGCCAATAAACGTTCTGTGGACTGCCACCTGGCTGGTCGGCGGACACACCACATGCCAATCAAAGTTCTGTGCACTGCCACCTGGCTGGTCGGAGGGCACACCACATGCCAATCAACGTTCGGTGCACTGGCACCTGGCTGGTCGGAGGACACACCACATGCCAATCAACGTTCGGTGCACTGCCACCTGGCTGGTCGGAGGACACACCACATGCCAATCAACGTTCGGTGCACTGCCACCTGGCTGGTCGGTGGACACACCACATGCCAATCAACGTTCGGTGCACTGCCACCTGGCTGGTCGGAGGACACACCACATGCCAATCAACGTTCGGTGCACTGCCACCTGGCTGTTCGGAGGACACACCACATGCCAATCAACGTTCGGTGCACTGCTACCAGACTAGTCGGTGGACACGCCACATGCCAATCATCATTCGCTGCACTGCCACCTGGCTGGTCGGAGGACACACCACATGCCAATCAACGTTCGGTGCATTGCCACCTGGCGTGTCTGAGGACACACAACATACCAATCAACGTTCGGTGCATTGCCACCTGGCGTGTCTGAGGACACACCACAAGCAAATCAACATTCTGTGCACTGCCCCCTGGTGTGTCGGAGTACACACCACAAGCCTATCAACATTCTGTGCACTGCCACCAGGCTGGTCGGAGGACACACCACATGCCAATCAACATTCTGTGCACTGACACCTGGTGTGTCGGAGTACACACCACAAGCCAATCAACATTCTGTGCACTGCCACCTGGCGTGTCGGAGGACACAACATGTGCCAATCAACATTCTGTTCACTCCCACCTGGCTGGTCGGAGGACACAGCACATCCCCATCAACATTCGCTGCACTGCCACCTGGCTGGTCGGAGGACACACCACATGCCAATCAACATTCGGTGCACTGCCACCTGGTTGTACGGAGGACACACCACATGCTAATCAACATTCGGTGCACTGCCAGCTGGTGTGTCGGAGTACACACCACAAGCCAATCAACATTCTGTGCACTGCCACCAGGCTGGTCGGAGGACACACCACATGCCAATCAACATTCGGTGCACTGCCACCTGGCTGTACGGAGGACACACCACATGCCAATCAACATTCTGTGCACTGCCTCCTGGTTGGTCGGAGGACACACCACATGCCAATCAACATTCGGAGCACTGACATCTGGATCGTCGGTGGACACACCACAGGCCAATCAACATTCGGTGCACTGCCACCTGGTTGTACGGAGGACACACCACATGCCAATCAACATTCGGTGCAGTACCACCTGGTTGGTCGGAGGACACACCACATGCCAATCAACATTCGGAGCACTGCCATCTGGATCGTCGGTGGACACACCACAGGCCAATCAACAATCGGAGCACTGCCATCTGGATCGTCGGTGGACACACCACAGGCCAATCAACATTCGGTGCACTGCCATCTGGATCGTCGGTGGACACACCACAGGCCAATCAACATTCGGTGCACTGCCATCTGAATGGTCGGTGGACACACCACAGGCCAATCCACATTCGATGAACAGCCACCTGGCTGGTTGGAGGACACCACATGCCAATCAACATTCAGTGCACTACCAGCTGGCTGGTCGGAGGACACAGCACAAGCCAATCAACATTCAGTGCACTACCACCTGGCTGGTCGGAGGACACACCACATGCCAATGAACGTTCAGTGCACTGCCACCTGGCTAGTCAGAGGACACACCACATGCCAATCAACGTTCTGTGCACTGCCACCTGGCTGGTCGGCGGACACACCACATGCCAATCAACGTTCGGTGCACTGCCTCCTGGCTGGTCGGAGGACACACCACATGCCAATCAACGTTCGGTGCACTGGCACCTGGCTGGTCGGAGGACACACCACATGCCAATCAACGTTCGGTGCACTGCCACCTGGCTGGTCGGAGGACACACCACATGCCAATCAACGTTCGGTGCACTGCCACCTGGCTGGTCGGTGGACACCCCACATGCCAATCATCGTTCGGTGCACTGCCAACTGGCTGGTCGGAGGACACACCACATGCCAATCAACATTTCGTGCACTGCCACCTGGCGTGTCAGAGGACACCACATGACAATCAACATTCGGTGCACTACCAGCTGGCTGGTCGGAGGACACACACCATGCCAATAAATATTCGGTGCACTGCCACCTGGCTGGTCGGAGGACACCACATGCCAATCAAAGTTCCGTGCACTGCCACCTGGCTGGACAGTGGACACTCCACATGCCAATCAACGTTCCGTGCACTGCCACCTGGCTGGTCAGTGGACACTCCACATGCCAATCAACATTCGGTGCACTGCCACCTGGCTTGTCGGAGGACACACCACGTGCCAATCAACATTCTGTTCACTGCCACCTGGCGTGTCGGAGGACACACCACTTGCCAATCAACATTCTGTGCACTGCCACCTGGTGTGTCGGAGTACACACCACAATCCAATCAATATTCTGTGCACTGCCACCAGGCTGGACAGAGGACACACCACATGCCAATCAACATTCTCTGCACTGTCAGCTGGCGTGTCGGAGTACACACCACATGCCAATCAACATTTGGTGCACTGCCACCTGGCTGGTCAGTGGAAACAACATATGCCAATCAACGATCGGTGCACTGTCACCCGGATGGTCGCAGGATACTCCAGATGCCAATGAACGTTCGGTGCACTGCCACCTGGCTGATCGGTGGACACACCACATTCCAATCAACATTCGGTGCACTGCAACTTAGCGGGTCAGTGGACACATCACATGCCAATCAACGTTCAGTGCACTACCACCTGGCTGGTCGGAGGTCACACCACATACCAATCAACGTTCGGTGCATTGCCACCTGGCGTGTCTGAGGACACACAACATACCAATCAACGTTCGGTGCATTGCCACCTGGCGTGTCTGAGGACACACCACAAGCAAATCAACATTCTGTGCACTGCCCCCTAGTGTGTCGGAGTACACACCACAAGCCTATCAACATTCTGTGCACTGCCACCAGGCTGGTCGGAGGACACACCACATGCCAATCAACATTCTGTGCACTGACACCTGGTGTGTCTGAGTACACACCACAAGCCAATCAACATTCTGTGCACTGCCACCAGGCTGGTCGGAGGACACACCACAAGCCAATCAACATTCTGTGCACTGCCACCAGGCTGGTCTGTTGACACACCACATGCCAATCAACATTCTGTGCACTGCCACCAGGCTGGTCTGTGGACACACCACATGCCAATCAACATTCTGTGCACTGACACCTGGTGTGTCGGAGTACACACCACAAGCCAATCAACGTTCTGTGCACTGCTACCAGGCTGGTCGGAGGACACACCACAAGCCAATCAACATTCTGTGCACTGCCACCAGGCTGGTCGGAGGACACACCACATGCCAATCAACATTCGGTGCACTGTCACCTGGCTGGTCGGTGGACACACCACATGCCAATCAACGATCGGTGCACTGCCACCTGGCTGGTCGGAGGACACACCACATGCCAATCCACATTCGCTGCACTGCCACCTGGCTGTACGGAGGACACACCACATGCCAATCAACATTCGGTGCAGTACCACCTGGTTGGTCGGAGGACACACCACATGCCAATCAACATTTGGTGCACTGCCATCTGCTTCGTCGGTGGACACACCACAGGCCAATCAACATTCGGTGCACTGCCAACTGGCTGGTCGGAGGACACACCACATGCCAATCAACATTCAGTGCACTACCAGCTGACTGGTCAGAGGACACACCACATCCCAATCAACATTCGGTGCACTACCACCTGGCGTGTCAGAGGAAACCACATGCCAATCAACATTCGGTGCACTGACACCAGGCTGGTCGGAGGACACACCACATGCCAATCAACGTTCGCTGCACTGCCACCTGGCTGGTCGGTGGACACACCACATGCCAATCAACGATCGGTGCACTGCCACCTGGCTGGTCAGAGGACACACCACATTCCAATCAACAATCGTTGTACTGCCACCTGGCGTGTCGTTGGAAACCACATGCCAATCAACATGCGGTGCACTGACACCTGGCTGGTCAGAGTTCACACCACATGCCAATCAACGTTCGGTGCACTGCCACCTGGCTGGTCAGAGTTCACACCACATGCCAATCAACATTCGGTGAACAGCCACCAGGCTGGTCGGAGGACACACCACATGCCAATGAACGTTCAGTCCACTGCCACCTGGCTGGTCAGAGGACACACCACATGCCAATCAACGTTCTGTGCACTGCCACCTGGCTGGTCGGAGGACACACCACATGCCAATCAACGTTCGGTGCACTGGCACCTGGCTGGTCGGAGGACACACCACATGCCAATCAACGTTCGGTGCACTGCCACCTGGCTGGTCGGAGGACACACCACATGCCAATCAACATTCGGTGCACTGCCACCTGGCTGGTCGGAGGACACACCACATGCCAATCAACTTTCGGTGCACTGCCACCTGGCTGGTCGGAGGACACACCACATGCCAATCAACGTTCGGTACACTGCCACCAGACTGGTCGGTGGTCACACCACATGCCAATCATCATTCGCTGCACTGCCACCTGGCTAGTCGGAGGAGACACCACATGCCAATCAACGTTCGGTGCACTGCCACCTGGTTGGTTGGTGGACACCCCACATGCCAATCATCGTTCGGTGCACTGCCAACTGGCTGGTCGGTGGACACCCCACATGCCATTCAACATTCTCTGCACTGTCAGCTGGCGTGTCGGAGTACACACCACATGCCAATCAACATTTGGTGCACTGCCACCTGGCTGGTCCGTGGAAACACCATATGCCAATCAACGATCGGTGCACTGTCAACCGGATGGTCGCAGGATACACCAGATGCCAATGAACGTTCGGTGCACTGCCACCTGGCTGATCGGAGGACACACCACATGCCAACCGACTGTCGGTGCACTACCACCTGGCTGGTCGGAGGACACACCACATGGCAACCAACTGTCGGTGCACTACCACCTGGCTGGTCGGAGGACACACCACATACCAATCAACGTTCGGTGCATTGCCACCTGGCATGTCGGAGGACACACCACAAGCAAATCAACATTCTGTGCACTGCCACCTGGTGTGTCGGAGTACACACCACAAGCCTATCAACATTCTGTGCACTGCCACCAGGCTGGTCGGAGGACACACCACATGCCAATCAACATTATGTGCACTGACACCTGGTGTGTCGGAGTACACACCACAAGCCAATCAACATTCTGTGCACTGCCACCAGGCTGGTCGGAGGACACACCACAAGCCAATCAACATTCTGTGCACTGCCACCAGGCTGGTCGGTGGACACACCACATGCCAATCAACATTCTGTGCACTGCCACCAGGCTGGTCGGAGGACACACCACAAGCCAATCAACATTCTGTGCACTGCCACCAGGCTGGTCGGAAGACACACCACATGCCAATCAACATTCGGTGCACTGTCACCTGGCTGGTCGGTGGACACACCACATGCCAATCAACGATCAGTGCACTGCCACCTGACTGGTCGGAGGACACACCACATGCCAATCCACATTCGCTGCACTGCCACCTGGCTGTACGGAGGACACACCACATGCCAATCAACATTCGGTGCAGTACTACCTGGTTGGTCGGAGGACACACCACATGCCAATCAACATTTGGTGCACTGCCATCTGCTTCGTCGGTGGACACACCACAGGCCAATCAACATTCGGTGCACTGCCACCTGGCTGGTCGGAGGACACACCACATGCCAAACAACATTCAGTGCACTACCAGCTGGCTGGTCGGAGGACACACACCTTGCCAATCAACATTCGGTGCACTGCCACCTGGCGTGTAGGAAGACAACACATGCCAATCAGCATTCAGTGCACTACAAGCTGACTGGTCGGAGGACACACCACATCCCAATCAACATTCGGTGCACTACCAGCTGGCTGGTTGGAGGACACACACCTTGCCAATCAACATTCGGTGCACTGCCACCTGGCGTGTCAGAGGAAACCACATGCCACTCAACATTCGGTGCACTGACACCAGGCTGGTCGGAGGACACACCACATGCCAATCAACGTTCGCTGCACTGCCACCTGGCTGGTCGGTGGACACACCACATGCCAATCAACGATCGGTGCACTGCCACCTGCCTGGTCAGAGGACACACCACATGCCAATCAACGATCGGTGTACTGCCACCTGGCGTGTCGGTGGAAACCACATGCCAATCAACATGCGGTGCACTGACACCTGGCTGGTCGGAGGACACACCAAATGCCAATCAACGTTCGCTGCACTGCCACCTGGCTGGTCAGTGGACACACCACATGCCAATCAACGATCGGTGCACTGCCACCTGGCGGGTCGGAGGACACACCACATGCCAATCAACATTCTGTGCACTGCCACCTGGCTGGTCAGAGTTCACACCACATGCCAATCAACGTTCGGTGCACTGCCACCTGGCTGGTCAGAGTTCACACCACATGCCAATCAACGTTCGGTGCACTGCCACCTGGCTGGTCAGAGTTCACACCACATGCCAATCAACGTTCGGTGCACTGCCACCTGGCTGGTCGGAGGACACACCACATGTCAATCAACATTCGGTGCACTGCCACCTGGCTGGTCGGAGGACACACGACATGCCAATCAACATTCTGTGCACTGACACCTGGCTGGTCGGAGGTAACACCACATGCCAATCAACATTCGGTGAACAGCCACCTGGCTGGTCGGAGGACACACCACATGCCAATCAACATTCGGTGAACAGCCACCTGTCGTGTCGGAGGACACACCACATGCCAATCAACATTCGGTGCACTACCAGCAGTCTGGTCGGAGGTCACACACCATGCCAATCAACATTCGGTGCACTGCCACCTGGCGTGTCAGAGGAAACCACATGCCAATCAACATTCGATGCACTGCCACCTGGCTGGTCAGAGGACACACCACATGCCAATCAACGATCGGTGCACTGCCACCTGGCGGTTCGGAGGACACACCACATGCCAATCAACATTCTGTGCACTGCCACCTGGCTGGTCAGAGTTCACACCACATGCCAATCAACGTTCGGTGCACTGCCACCTGGCTGGTCAGAGTTCACACCACATGCCAATCAACGTTCGGTGCACTGCCACCTGGCTGGTCAGAGTTCACACCACATGTCAATCAACATTCGGTGCACTGCCACCTGGCTGGTCGGAGGACACACCACATGTCAATCAACATTCGGTGCACTGCCACCTGGCTGGTCGGAGGACACACGACATGCCAATCAACATTCTGTGCACTGACACCTGGCTGGTCGGAGGTAACACCACATGCCAATCAACATTCGGTGAACAGCCACCTGGCTGGTCGGAGGACACACCACATGCCAATCAACATTCGGTGAATAGCCACCTGTCGTGTCGGAGGACACACCACATGCCAATCAACATTCGTTGCACTACCAGCTGGCTGGTTGGAGGACACACCACATGCCAATCAACATTCGGTGCACTACTAGCTGTCTGGTCGGAGGTCACACACCATGCCAATCAACGTACGGTGCACTGCCACCTGGCGTGTCAGAGGAAACCATATGTCAATCAACATTCGGTGCACTGCCACCTGGCTGGTCGGTGGACACACCACATGCCAATCAACATTCGGTGCACTGTCACCTGGCGGGTCGGTGGACAGACCACATGCCAATCAACATTCTGTGCACTGCCACCAGGCTGGACGGTGGACACACCACATTCCAATCAACATTCTGTGCACTGCCACCTGGCGTGTCGGAGGACACAACACGTGCCAATCAACATTCTGTTCACTGCCACCTGGCTGGTCGGAGGACTCAGCACATCCCCATCAACATTCGGTGCACTGCCACCTGGCTGGTCGGAGGACACACCACATGCCAATCAACATTCGGTGCACTGCCACCTGGCGTGTCGGAGGACACACCACATGCCAATCAACATTCTGTGCACTGCCAGCTGGTGTGTCGGAGTACACACCACAAGCCAATCAACATTCTGTGCACTGCCACCAGGCTGGTCGGAGGACACACCACATGCCAATCAACATTCTGTGCACTGACACCTAGCGGGTCAGTGGACACACCACATGCCAATCAATGATCGGTACACTGCCACCTGGCTGGTCGGAGGACACACCACATGCCAATTAACATTCGCTGCACTGCCACCTGGCTGGTCGGAGGACACACCACATGCCAATCAACATTCTGTGCACTGCCACCTGGCTGTACGGAGGACACACCACATGCCAATCAACATTCGGTGCACTGCCACCTGGTTGGTCGGAGGACACACCACATGCCAATCAACATTCGGAGCACTGCCATCTGGATCGTCGGTGGACACACCACAGGCCAATCAACATTCGCTGCACTGCCATCTGGATCGTCGGTGGACACACCACAGGCCAATTAACATTCGGTGCACTGCCACCTGGCTGTACGGAGGACACACCACATGCTAATCAACATTCTGTGCACTGCCACCTGGTTGGTCGGAGGACACACCACATGCCAATCAACATTCGGAGCACTGCCATCTGGATCGTCGGTGGACACACCACAGGCCAATTAACATTCGGTGCACTGCCACCTGGCTGTACGGAGGACACACCACATGCCAATCAACATTCTGTGCACTGCCACCTGGTTGGTCGGAGGACACACCACATGCCAATCAACATTCGGAGCACTGCCATCTGGATCGTCGGTGGACACACCACATGCCAATCAACATTCAGTGCACTTCCAGCTGGCTGGTCGGAGGACACACCACAAGGCTATCAACATTCAGTGCACTACCACCTGGCTGGTCGGACGATACACCACATGCCAATGAACGTTCAGTGCACTGCCACCTGGCTGGTCAGAGGACACACCACATGCCAATCAACGTTCTGTGCACTGCCACCTGGCTGGTCGGCGGACACACCACATGCCAATCAACGTTCTGTGCACTGCCACCTGGCTGGTCGGAGGACACACCACATGCCAACCAACGTTAGGTGCACTGGCACCTGGCTGGTCGGAGGACACACCACATGCCAATCAACATTCGGTGCACTGCCACCTGGCTGGTCGGAGGACACACCACATGCCAATCAACATTCGGTGCACTGCCACCTGGCTGGTCGGAGGACACACCACATGCCAATCAGCGTTCGGTGCACTGCCACCTGGCTGGTCGGAGGACACACCACATGCCAATCAACGTTCGGTGCACTGCCACCAGACTGGTCGGTGGTCACACCACATGCCAATCATCATTCGCTGCACTGCCACCTGGCTGGTCGGAGGACACACCACATGCCAATCAACGTTCGGTGCACTGCCACCTGGCTGGTCGGTGGACACCCCACATGCCATTCATCGTTCGGTGCACTGCCAACTGGCTGGTCGGTGGACACCCCACATGCCAATCAACGTTCTGTGCACTGCCACCTGGCTGGTCGGCGGACACACCACATGCCAATCAACGTTCTGTGCACTGCCACCTGGCTGGTCGGAGGACACACCACATGCCAACCAACGTTAGGTGCACTGGCACCTGCCTGGTCGGAGGACACACCACATGCCAATCAACATTCGGTGCACTGCCACCTGGCTGGTCGGAGGACACACCACATGCCAATCAACATTCGGTGCACTGCCACCTGGCTGGTCGGAGGACACACCACATGCCAATCAGCGTTCGGTGCACTGCCACCTGGCTGGTCGGAGGACACACCACATGCCAATCAACGTTCGGTGCACTGCCACCAGACTGGTCGGTGGTCACACCACATGCCAATCATCATTCGCTGCACTGCCACCTGGCTGGTCGGAGGACACACCACATGCCAATCAACGTTCGGTGCACGGCCACCTGGCGTGTCAGAGGACACCACATGACAATCAACATTCGGTGCACTACCAGCTGGCTGGTCGGAGGACACACACCATGTCAATAAATATTCGGTGCACTGCCACCAGGCTGGTCGGAGGACACCACATGCCAATCAACATTCGGTGCACTGCCAGCTGGTGTGTCGGAGTACACACCACAAGCCAATCAACATTCTGTGCACTGCCACCAGGCTGGTCGGAGGACACACCACATGCCAATCAACATTCGGTGCACTGCCACCTGGCTGTACGGAGGACACACCACATGCCAATCAACATTCTGTGCACTGCCACCTGGTTGGTCGGAGGACACACCACATGCCAATCAACATTCGGAGCACTGCCATCTGGATCGTCGGTGGACACACCACAGGCCAATCAACATTCGGTGAATTGCCACCTGGTTGTACTGAGGACACACCATATGCCAATCAACATTCGGTGCAGTACCACCTGGTTGGTCGGAGGACACACCACATGCCAATCAACATTCGGAGCACTGCCATCTGGATCGTCGGTGGACACACCACAGGCCAATCAACAATCGGTGCACTGCCATCTGGATCGTCGGTGGACACACCACAGGCCAATCAACATTCGGTGCACTGCCATCTGGATCGTCGGTGGACACACCACAGGCCAATCAACATTCGGTGCACTGCCATCTGGATCGTCGGTGGACACACCACAGGCCAATCCACATTCGGTGAACAGCCACCTGGCTGGTTGGAGGACACCACATGCCAATCAACATTCAGTGCACTACCAGCTGGCTGGTCGGAGGACACACCACAAGCCAATCAACATTCAGTGCACTACCACTAGGCTGGTCGGAGGACACACCACATGCCAATGAACGTTCAGTGCACTGCCACCTGGCTGGTCAGAGGACACACCACATGCCAATCAACGTTCTGTGCACTGCCACCTGGCTGGTTGGCGGACACACCACATGCCAATCAACGTTCGGTGCACTGCCACCTGGCTGGTCGGAGGACACACCACATGCCAATCAACGTTCGGTGCACTGGCACCTGGCTGGTCAGAGGACACACCACATGCCAATCAACGTTCGGTGCACTGCCACCTGGTTGGTCGGAGGACACACCACATGCCAATCAACGTTCGGTGCACTGCCACCTGGCTGGTCGGTGGACACACCACATGCCAATCAACGTTCGGTGCACTGCCACCAGACTGGTCGGAAGTCACACCACATGCCAATCATCATTCGCTGCACTGCCACCTGGCTGGTCGGAGGACACACCACATGCCAATCAACGTTCGGTGCACTGCCACCTGGCTGGTCGGTGGACACCCCACATGCCAATCAACATTTCGTGCACTGCCACCTGGCGTGTCAGAGGACACCACATGACAATCAACATTCGGTGCACTACCAGCTGGCTGGTCGGAGGACACACACCATGCCAATAAATATTCGGTGCACTGCCACCTGGCTGGTCGGAGGACACCACATGCCAATCAAAGTTCCGTGCACTGCCACCTGGCTGGACAGTGGACACTCCATATGCCAATCAACGTTCCGTGCACTGCCACCTGGCTTGTCGGAGGACACACCACGTGCCAATCAACATTCTGTTCACTGCCACCTGGCGTGTCGGAGGACACACCACATACCAATCAACATTCTGTGCACTGCCACCTGGTGTGTCGGAGTACACACCACAAGCCAATCAACATTCTGTGCACTGCCACCAGGCTGGACAGAGGACACACCACATGCCAATCAACATTCTCTGCACTGTCAGCTGGCGTGTCGGAGTACACACCACATGCCAATCAACATTTGGTGCACTGCCACCTGGCTGGTCAGTGGAAACACCATATGCCAATCAACGATCGGTGCACTGTCACACGGATGGTCGCAGGATACACCAGATGCCAATGAACGTTCGGTGCACTGCCACCTGGCTGATCGGAGGACACACCACATGCCAACCAACTGTCGGTGCACTACCACCTGGCTGGTCGGAGGAAACACCACATTCCAATCAACATTCGGTGCATTGCCACTTAGCGGGTAGTGGACACACCACATGCCAATCAACGTTCAGTGCACTGCCACCTGGCTGGTCGGAGGACACACCACATACCAATCAACGTTCGGTGCATTGCCACCTGGCGTGTGGGAGGACACACCACATGCCAATCAACTTTCTGTGCACTGACACCTGGTGTGTCGGAGTACACACCACAAGCCTATCAACATTCTGTGCATTGCCACCAGGCTGGTCGGAGGACACACCACATGCCAATCAACATTCTGTGCACTGACACCTGGCTGGTCGGTGGACACACCACATGCCAATCAACGTTCGGTGCACTGCCACCTGGCTGGTCGGAGGAAACACCACATGCCAATCAACGTTCGGTGCACTGCCACCTGGCTGGTCGGAGGACACACCACATGCCAATCAACATTCGTTGCACTGCCACCAGGCTGGTCGGAGGACACACCACATGCCAATCAACATTCTGTGCACTGACACCTGGCTGGTCGGAGGACACACCACATGCCAATCAACATTCGGAGCACTGCCATCTGGATAGTCGGTGGACACACCACAGGCCAATCAACAATCGGTGCACTGCCATCTGGATCGTCGGTGGACACACCACAGGCCAATCAACATTCGGTGCACTGCCATCTGGATCGTCGGTGGACACACCACAGGCCAATCAACATTCGGTGCACTGCCATCTGGATCGTCGGTGGACACACCACAGGCCAATCCACATTCGGTGAACAGCCACCTGGCTGGTTGGAGGACACAACATGCCAATCAACATTCAGTGCACTACCAGCTGGCAGGTCGGAGGACACACCACAAGCCAATCAACATTCAGTGCACTACCACCTGGCTGGTCGGAGGACACACCACATGCCAATGAACGTTCAGTGCACTGCCACCTGGCTGGTCAGAGGACACACCACATGCCAATCAACGTTCTGTGCACTGTCACCTGGCTGGTCGGCGGACACACCACATGCCAATCAAAGTTCTGTGCACTGCCACCTGGCTGGTCGGAGGACACACCACATGCCAATCAACGTTCGGTGCACTGGCACCTGGCTGGTCGGAGGACACACCACATGCCAATCAACGTTCGGTGCACTGCCACCTGGCTGGTCGGAGGACACACCACATGCCAATCAACGTTCGGTGCATTGCCACCTGGCTGGTCGGTGGACACACCACATGCCAATCAACGTTCGGTGCACTGCCACCTGGCTGTTCGGAGGACACACCACATGCCAATCAACGTTCGGTGCACTGCCACCTGGCTGGTCGGAGGACACACCACATGCCAATCAACATTCGGTGCACTACCAGCTGGCTGGGTGGAGGACACACCACATGCCAATCAACATTCGGTGCACTACCAGCTGTCTGGTCGGAGGTCACACACCATGCCAATCAACATTCGGTGCACTGCCACCTGGCGTGTCAGAGGAAACCACATGCCAATCAACATTCGCTGCACTGCCACCTGGCTGGTCAGTGGACACACCACATGCCAATCAACATTCGGTGCACTGCCACCTGGCGGTTCGGAGGACACACCACATGCCAATCAACATTCTGTGCACTGCCACCTGGCTGGTCAGAGTTCACACCACATGCCAATCAACGTTCGGTGCACTGCCACCTGGCTGGTCAGAGTTCACACCACATGCCAATCAACGTTCGGTGCACTGCCACCTGGCTGGTCAGAGTTCACACCACATGCCAATCAACGTTCGGTGCACTGCCACCTGGCTGGTCGGAGGACACACCACATGTCAATCAACATTCGGTGCACTGCCACCTGGCTGGTCGGAGGACACACGACATGCCAATCAACATTCTGTGCACTGACACCTGGCTGGTCGGAGGTAACACCACATGCCAATCAACATTCGGTGAACAGCCACCTGGCTGGTCGGAGGACACACCACATGCCAATCAACATTCGGTGAACAGCCACCTGTCGTGACGGAGGACACACCACATGCCAATCAACATTCGTTGCACTACCAGCTGGCTGGTTGGAGGACACACCACATGCCAATCAACATTCGGTGCACAACCAGCTGTCTGGTCGGAGGTCACACACCATGCCAATCAACATACGGTGTACTGCCACCTGGCGTGTCAGAGGAAACCACATGCCAATCAACATTCGGTGCACTGCCACCTGGCTGGTCGGTGGACACACCACATGCCAATCAACATTCGGTGCACTGTCACCTGGCGTGTCGGTGGACACACCACATGCCAATCAACATTCTGTGCACTGCCACCAGGCTGGACGGTGGACACACCACATGCCAATCAACATTCTGTGCACTGCCACCAGGCTGGTCGGTGGACACACCACATGCCAATCAACATTCTGTGCTCTGCCACCTGGCTGGTCGGAGGACACACCACATGCCAATCAACGTTCGGTGCACTGCCACCTGGCGTGTCGGAGGACACAACACGTGCCAATCAACATTCTGTTCACTGCCACCTGGCTGGTCGGAGGACACAGCACATCCCCATCAAAATTCGGTGCACTGCCACCTGGCTGGTCGGAGGACACACCACATGCCAATCAACATTCGGTGCACTGCCACCTGGCGTGTCGGAGGACACACCACATGCCAATCAACATTCTGTGCACTGCCAGCTGGTGTGTCGGAGTACACACCACAAGCCAATCAACATTCTGTGCACTGCCACCAGGCTGGTCGGAGGACACACCACATGCCAATCAACATTCTGTGCACTGACACATAGCGGGTCAGTGGACACACCACATGCCAATCAACGATCGGTGCACTGCCACCTGGCTGGTCGGAGGACACACCACATGCCAATTAACATTCGCTGCACTGCCACCTGGCTGGTCGGAGGACACACCACATGCCAATCAACATTCGGTGCACTGCTACCTGGCTGTACGGAGGACACACCACATGCCAATCAACATTCGGTGCACTGCCACCTGGTTGGTCGGAGGACACACCACATGAAAAATCAACATTCGGAGCACTGCCATCTGGATCGTCGGTGGACACACCACAGGCCAATCAACATTCGCTGCACTGCCATCTGGATCGTCGGTGGACACACCACAGGCCAATCAACATTCGGTGCACTGCCATCTGGATCGTCGGTGGACACACCACAGGACAATCAACATTCGGTGCACTGCCATCTGGATTGTCGGTGGACACACCACAGGCCAATCCACATTCGGTGAATAGCCACCTGGCTGGTCGGAGGACACCACATGCCAATCAACATTCAGTGCACTTCCAGCTGGCTGGTCGGAGGACACACCACAAGGCTATCAACATTCAGTGCACTACCACCTGGCTGGTCGGAGGACACACCACATGCCAATGAACGTTCAGTGCACTGCCACCTGGCTGGTCAGAGGACACACCACATGCCAATCAACGTTCTGTGCACTGCCACCTGGCTGGTCGGCGGACACACCACATGCCAATCAACGTTCTGTGGACTGCCACCTGGCTGGTCGGAGGACACACCACATGCCAACCAACGTTAGGTGCACTGGCACCTGGCTGGTCGGAGGACACACCACATGCCAATCAACATTCGGTGCACTGCCACCTGGCTGGTCGGAGGACACACCACATGCCAATCAACATTCGGTGCACTGCCAGCTGGCTAGTCGGAGGACACACCACATGCCAATCAACGTTCGGTGCACTGCCACCTGGCTGGTCGGAGGACACACCACATGCCAATCAACGTTCGGTGCACTGCCACCAGACTGGTCGGTGGTAACAGCACATGCCAATCATCATTCGCTGCACTGCCACCTGGCTGGTCGGAGGACACACCACATGCCAATCAACGTTCGGTGCACTGCCACCTGGCTGGTCGGTGGACACCCCACATGCCAATCATCGTTCGGTGCACTGCCAACTGGCTGGTCGGTGGACACCCCACATGCCAATCAACATTCGTGCACTGCCACCTGGCGTGTCAGAGGACACCACATGACAATCAACATTCGGTGCACTACCAGCTGGCTGGTCGGAGGACACACACCATGCCAATAAATATTCGGTGCACTGCCACCTGGCTGGTCGGAGGACACCACATGCCAATCAACGTTCCGTGCACTGCCACCTGGCTGGTCAGTGGACACTCCACATGCCAATCAATGTTCCGTGCACTGCCACCTGGCTGATCAGTGGACACTCCACATGCCAATCAACATTCGGTGCACTGCCACCCGGATGGTCGGAGGATACACCAGATGCCAATGAACGTTCGGTGCACTGCCACCTGGCTGGTCGGAGTACACACCACATGCCAATCAACATTTGGTGCACTGCCACCTGGCTGGTCGGTGGAAACACCATATGCCAATCAACGATCGGTGCACTGTCACCCGGATGGTCAGAGGATACACCAGATGCCAATGAACGTTCGGTGCACTGCCACCTGGCTGATCGGAGGACATACCACATGCCAACCACCTGTCGGTGTACTACCACCTGGCTGGTCGGAGGAAACACCACATACCAATCAACATTCGGTGCACTGCCACTTAACAGGTCAGTGGACACACCACATGCCAATCAACGTTCAGTGCACTGCCACCTGGCTGGTCAGAGGACACACCACATGCTAATCAACGTTCGGTGCACTGTCACCTGGCTGGTCGGAGGACGCACTACATGCCAATCAATATTCGGTGCACTGGCATCTGGCTAGTCGGAGGACACACGACATGCCAATCAACATTCAGTGCACTGCCACCTGGCTGGTCGGAGGACACACCACAAGCCAATCAACATTCTGTGCACTGCCACCTGGCTGGTCGGAGGACACACCACATGCCAATCAACGTTCGGTGCACTGCCACCTGGCTGGTCGGAGGACACACCACATGCCAATCAACGTTCGGAGCACTGCCACCTGGCCGGACGGAGGACACACCACATGCCAATCAACATTCGGTGCACTGCCACCTGGCTGGTCGGTGGACACACCACATGACAATCAACGTTCGGTGCACTGGCACCTGGCTGGTCGGAGGACACAACACATGCCAATCAACATTCTGTGCACTGCAACCTGGCTGGTCGGAGGACACACCACATGCCAATCAACATTCTGTGCACTGCCACCTGGCCGGTCGGTGAATACACCAAATGCCAATCAACATTCTGTGCACTGCAACCTGGCTGGTCGGAGGACACACCACATGCCAATCAACATTCTGTTCACTGCCACCTGGCTGGTCGGTGGACGCACCACATGCCAATCAACATTCTGTGCATTGCCAGCTGGCTGGTCGGAGGACACACCAAATGCCAATCATCGTTCGGTGCACTGCCACCAGACTGGTCGGAGGACACAACACATGCCAATCAACGTTCGGTGCACTGCTAGCTGGCTGGTCGGAGGACACACCACATGCCAATCAACGTTCGGTGCACTGCCAGCTGGCTGGTCGGAGGACACAACACATGCCAATCAACATTCAGTGCACTACCAGCTGGCTGGTCGGAGGACACACACCATGCCAATGACCATTCGGTGCACTACCAGCTGGCAGGTCGGAGGACACAACACATGCCAATCAACATTCGGTGCACTACCACCTGGCGGGTCGGAGGACACACCACATGCCAATCAACTTTCGGTGCACTGTCACCTGGCTTGTCGGCGGACACCACATGCCAAGCAACATTCGGTGCACTGCCACCTGGCTGGTCGGAGGACACCACATGCCAATCAACATTCGGTGCACTGCCACCTGGCTGGTCGGAGGACACAACACATGCCAATCAACATTCGGTGCACTACCAGCTGACTGGTCGGAGGACACACCACATCCCAATCAACATTCGGTGCACTACCAGCTGGCTGGTCGGAGGACACACACCTTGCCAATCAACATTCGGTGCACTGCCACCTGATTGGTCGGAGGACACACCACATGCCAATCAACATTCGGAGCACTGCCATCTGGATCGTCGGTGGACACACCACAGGCCAATCAACATTCGCTGCACTGCCATCTGGATCGTCGGTGGACACACCACAGGCCAATCAACATTCGATGCACTGCCAACTGGATCGTCGGTGGACACACCACAGGCCAATCAACATTCGGTGCACTGCCATCTGGATCGTCGGTGGACACACCACAGGCCAATCCACATTCGGTGAATACCCACCTGGCTGGTCGGAGGACACCACATGCCAATCAACATTCAGTGCACTTACAGCTGGTTGGTCGGAGGACAGACCACAAGGCTATCAACATTCAGTGCACTACCACCTGGCTGGTCGGAGGACACACCACATGCCAAAGAACGTTCAGTGCACTGCCACCTGGCTGGTCAGAGGACACACCACATGCCAATCAACGTTCTGTGCACTGCCACCTGGCTGGTCGGCGGACACACCACATGCCAATCAACGTTCTGTGGACTGCCACCTGGCTGGTCGGAGGACACACCACATGCCAACCAACGTTAGGTGCACTGGCACCTGGCTGGTCGGAGGACACACCACATGCCAATCAACATTCGGTGCACTGCCACCTGGCTGGTCGGAGGACACACCACATGCCAATCAACATTCGGTGCACTGCCACCTGGCTGGTCGGAGGACACACCACATGCCAATCAACGTTCGGTGCACTGCCACCTGGCTGGTCGGTGGACACCCCACATGCCAATCATCGTTCGGTGCACTGCCAACTGGCTGGTCGGTGGACACCCCACATGCCAATCAACATTAGTGCACTGCCACCTGGCGTGTCAGAGGACACCACATGACAATCAACATTCGGTGCACTACCAGCTGGCTGGTCGGAGGACACACACCATGCCAATAAATATTCGGTGCACTGCCACCTGGCTGGTCGGAGGACACCACATGCCAATCAATGTTCCGTGCACTGCCACCTGGCTGGTCAGTGGACACTCCACATGCCAATCAACGTTCCGTGCACTGCCACCTGGCTGATCAGTGGACACTCCACATGCCAATCAACATTCGGTGCACTGCCACCCGGATGGTCAGAGGATACACCACATGCCAATCAACATTCGGTGCACTGCTACCTGGCTGTACGGAGGACACACCACATGCCAATCAACATTCGGTGCACTGCCACCTGGTTGGTCGGAGGACACACCACATGAAAAATCAACATTCGGAGCACTGCCATCTGGATCGTCGGTGGACACACCACAGGCCAATCAACATTCGCTGCACTGCCATCTGGATCGTCGGTGGACACACCACAGGCCAATCAACATTCGGTGCACTGCCATCTGGATCGTCGGTGGACACACCACAGGACAATCAACATTCGGTGCACTGCCATCTGGATTGTCGGTGGACACACCACAGGCCAATCCACATTCGGTGAATAGCCACCTGGCTGGTCGGAGGACACCACATGCCAATCAACATTCAGTGCACTTCCAGCTGGCTGGTCGGAGGACACACCACAAGGCTATCAACATTCAGTGCACTACCACCTGGCTGGTCGGAGGACACACCACATGCCAATGAACGTTCAGTGCACTGCCACCTGGCTGGTCAAAGGACACACCACATGCCAATCAACGTATGTGCACTGCCACCTGGCTGGTCGGCGGACACACCACATGCCAATCAACGTTCTGTGGACTGCCACCTGGCTGGTCGGAGGACACACCACATGCCAACCAACGTTAGGTGCACTGGCACCTGGCTGGTCGGAGGACACACCACATGCCAATCAACATTCGGTGCACTGCCACCTGGCTGGTCGGAGGACACACCACATGCCAATCAACATTCGGTGCACTGCCAGCTGGCTAGTCGGAGGACACACCACATGCCAATCAACGTTCGGTGCACTGCCACCTGGCTGGTCGGAGGACACACCACATGCCAATCAACGTTCGGTGCACTGCCACCAGACTGGTCGGTGGTAACAGCACATGCCAATCATCATTCGCTGCACTGCCACCTGGCTGGTCGGAGGACACACCACATGCCAATCAACGTTCGGTGCACTGCCACCTGGCTGGTCGGTGGACACCCCACATGCCAATCATCGTTCGGTGCACTGCCAACTGGCTGGTCGGTGGACACCCCACATGCCAATCAACATTCGTGCACTGCCACCTGGCGTGTCAGAGGACACCACATGACAATCAACATTCGGTGCACTACCAGCTGGCTGGTCGGAGGACACACACCATGCCAATAAATATTCGGTGCACTGCCACCTGGCTGGTCGGAGGACACCACATGCCAATCAACGTTCCGTGCACTGCCACCTGGCTGGTCAGTGGACACTCCACATGCCAATCAATGTTCCGTGCACTGCCACCTGGCTGATCAGTGGACACTCCACATGCCAATCAACATTCGGTGCACTGCCACCCGGATGGTCGGAGGATACACCAGATGCCAATGAACGTTCGGTGCACTGCCACCTGGCTGGTCGGAGTACACACCACATGCCAATCAACATTTGGTGCACTGCCACCTGGCTGGTCGGTGGAAACACCATATGCCAATCAACGATCGGTGCACTGTCACCCGGATGGTCAGAGGATACACCAGATGCCAATGAACGTTCGGTGCACTGCCACCTGGCTGATCGGAGGACATACCACATGCCAACCACCTGTCGGTGTACTACCACCTGGCTGGTCGGAGGAAACACCACATACCAATCAACATTCGGTGCACTGCCACTTAACAGGTCAGTGGACACACCACATGCCAATCAACGTTCAGTGCACTGCCACCTGGCTGGTCAGAGGACACACCACATGCTAATCAACGTTCGGTGCACTGTCACCTGGCTGGTCGGAGGACGCACCACATGCCAATCAATATTCGGTGCACTGGCATCTGGCTAGTCGGAGGACACACGACATGCCAATCAACATTCAGTGCACTGCCACCTGGCTGGTCGGAGGACACACCACAAGCCAATCAACATTCTGTGCACTGCCACCTGGCTGGTCGGAGGACACACCACATGCCAATCAACGTTCGGTGCACTGCCACCTGGCTGGTCGGAGGACACACCACATGCCAATCAACGTTCGGAGCACTGCCACCTGGCCGGACGGAGGACACACCACATGCCAATCAACATTCGGTGCACTGCCACCTGGCTGGTCGGTGGACACACCACATGACAATCAACGTTCGGTGCACTGGCACCTGGCTGGTCGGAGGACACAACACATGCCAATCAACATTCTGTGCACTGCAACCTGGCTGGTCGGAGGACACACCACATGCCAATCAACATTCTGTGCACTGCCACCTGGCCGGTCGGTGAATACACCAAATGCCAATCAACATTCTGTGCACTGCAACCTGGCTGGTCGGAGGACACACCACATGCCAATCAACATTCTGTTCACTGCCACCTGGCTGGTCGGTGGACGCACCACATGCCAATCAACATTCTGTGCATTGCCAGCTGGCTGGTCGGAGGACACACCAAATGCCAATCATCGTTCGGTGCACTGCCACCAGACTGGTCGGAGGACACAACACATGCCAATCAACGTTCGGTGCACTGCTAGCTGGCTGGTCGGAGGACACACCACATGCCAATCAACGTTCGGTGCACTGCCAGCTGGCTGGTCGGAGGACACAACACATGCCAATCAACATTCAGTGCACTACCAGCTGGCTGGTCGGAGGACACACACCATGCCAATGACCATTCGGTGCACTACCAGCTGGCAGGTCGGAGGACACAACACATGCCAATCAACATTCGGTGCACTACCACCTGGCGGGTCGGAGGACACACCACATGCCAATCAACTTTCGGTGCACTGTCACCTGGCTTGTCGGCGGACACCACATGCCAAGCAACATTCGGTGCACTGCCACCTGGCTGGTCGGAGGACACCACATGCCAATCAACATTCGGTGCACTGCCACCTGGCTGGTCGGAGGACACAACACATGCCAATCAACATTCGGTGCACTACCAGCTGACTGGTCGGAGGACACACCACATCCCAATCAACATTCGGTGCACTACCAGCTGGCTGGTCGGAGGACACACACCTTGCCAATCAACATTCGGTGCACTGCCACCTGATTGGTCGGAGGACACACCACATGCCAATCAACATTCGGAGCACTGCCATCTGGATCGTCGGTGGACACACCACAGGCCAATCAACATTCGCTGCACTGCCATCTGGATCGTCGGTGGACACACCACAGGCCAATCAACATTCGATGCACTGCCAACTGGATCGTCGGTGGACACACCACAGGCCAATCAACATTCGGTGCACTGCCATCTGGATCGTCGGTGGACACACCACAGGCCAATCCACATTCGGTGAATACCCACCTGGCTGGTCGGAGGACACCACATGCCAATCAACATTCAGTGCACTTACAGCTGGTTGGTCGGAGGACAGACCACAAGGCTATCAACATTCAGTGCACTACCACCTGGCTGGTCGGAGGACACACCACATGCCAAAGAACGTTCAGTGCACTGCCACCTGGCTGGTCAGAGGACACACCACATGCCAATCAACGTTCTGTGCACTGCCACCTGGCTGGTCGGCGGACACACCACATGCCAATCAACGTTCTGTGGACTGCCACCTGGCTGGTCGGAGGACACACCACATGCCAACCAACGTTAGGTGCACTGGCACCTGGCTGGTCGGAGGACACACCACATGCCAATCAACATTCGGTGCACTGCCACCTGGCTGGTCGGAGGACACACCACATGCCAATCAACATTCGGTGCACTGCCACCTGGCTGGTCGGAGGACACACCACATGCCAATCAACGTTCGGTGCACTGCCACCTGGCTGGTCGGTGGACACCCCACATGCCAATCATCGTTCGGTGCACTGCCAACTGGCTGGTCGGTGGACACCCCACATGCCAATCAACATTAGTGCACTGCCACCTGGCGTGTCAGAGGACACCACATGACAATCAACATTCGGTGCACTACCAGCTGGCTGGTCGGAGGACACACACCATGCCAATAAATATTCGGTGCACTGCCACCTGGCTGGTCGGAGGACACCACATGCCAATCAATGTTCCGTGCACTGCCACCTGGCTGGTCAGTGGACACTCCACATGCCAATCAACGTTCCGTGCACTGCCACCTGGCTGATCAGTGGACACTCCACATGCCAATCAACATTCGGTGCACTGCCACCCGGATGGTCGGAGGATACACCAGATGCCAATGAACGTTCGGTGCACTGCCACCTGGCTGGTCGGAGTACACACCACATGCCAATCAACATTTGGTGCACTGCCACCTGGCTGGTCAGTGGAAACACCATATGCCAAGCAACGATCGGTGCACTGTCACCCGGATGGTCGGAGGATACACCAGATGCCAATGAACGTTCTGTGCACTGCCACCTGGCTGAGCGGAGGACACACCACATGCCAACCAACTGTCGGTGTACTACCACCTGGCTGGTCGGAGGAAACACCACATGCCAATCAACATTCGGTGCACTGCCACTTAGCAGGTCAGTGGACACACCACATGCCAATCAACGTTCAGTGCACTGCCACCAGGCTGGTCAGAGGACACACCACATGCCAATCAACGTTCGGTGCACTGTCACCTGGCTGGTCGGAGGACGCACCACATGCCAAACAATATTCGGTGCACTGGCATCTGGCTAGTCGGAGGAACACGACATGCCAATCAACATTCAGTGCACTGCCACCTGGCTGGTCGGAGGACACACCACAAGCCAATCAACATTCTGTGCACTGCCACCTGGCTGGTCGGAGGACACACCACATGCCAATCAACGTTCGGTGCACTGCCACCTGGCTGGTCGGAGGACACACCACATGCCAATCAACGTTCGGTGCACTGCCACCTGGCCGGACGGAGGACACACCACATTCCAATCAACATTCGGTGCACTGCCACCTGGCTGGTCGGTGGACACACCACATGACAATCAACGTTCGGTGCACTGCCACCTGGCTGGTCGCAGGACACAACACATGCCAATCAACATTCTGTGCACTGCAACCTGGCTGGTCGGAGGACACACCACATGCCAATCAACATTCTGTGCACTGCCACCTGGCTGGTCAGAGGACACACCACATGCCAATCAACGTTCGGTGCACTGCCACCTGGCCGGTCGGTGAATACACCAAATGCCAATCAACATTCTGTGCACTGCAACCTGGCTGGTCGGAGGACACACCACATGCCAATCAACATTCTGTTCACTGCCACCTGGCTGGTCGGTGGACACACCACATGCCAATCAACATTCTGTGCATTGCCACCTGGCTGGTCGGAGGACACACCAAATGCCAATCAAAGTTCGGTGCACTGCCACCAGACTGGTCGGAGGACACAACACATGCCAATCAACGTTCGGTGCACTGCTACCTGGCTGGTCGGAGGACACACCACATGCCAATCAACGTTCGGTGCACTGCCACCTGGCTGGTCGGAGGACACAACACATGCCAATCAACATTCAGTGCACTACCAGCTGGCTGGACGGAGGACACACACCATGCCAATGACCATTCGGTGCACTACCAGCTGGCAGGTCGGAGGACACAACACATGCCAATCAACATTCGGTGCACTGCCACCTGGCTGATCGGAGGACACACCACATGCCAACCAACTGTCGGTGCACTACCACCTGGCTGGTCGGAGGAAACACCACATTCCAATCAACATTCGGTGCATTGCCACTTAGCGGGTCAGTGGACACACCACATGCCAATCAACGTTCAGTGCACTGCCACCTGGCTGGTCGGAGGACACACCACATACCAATCAACGTTCGGTGCATTGCCACCTGGCGTGTGGGAGGACACACCACATGCCAATCAACTTTCTGTGCACTGACACCTGGTGTGTCGGAGTACACACCACAAGCCTATCAACATTCTGTGCATTGCCACCAGGCTGGTCGGAGGACACACCACATGCCAATCAACATTCTGTGCACTGCCACCTGGCGTGTCGGAGGACACACCACATGCCAATCAACATTCTGTGCACTGCCAGCTGGTGTGTCGGAGTACACACCACAAGCCAATCAACATTCTGTGCACTGCCACCAGGCTGGTCGGAGGACACACCACATGCCAATCAACATTCTGTGCACTGACACCTAGCGGGTCAGTGGACACACCACATGCCAATCAACGATCGGTGCACTGCCACCTGGCTGGTCGGAGGACACACCACATGCCAATTAACATTCGCTGCACTGCCACCTGGCTGGTCGGAGGACACACCACATGCCAATCAACATTCGGTGCACTGCTACCTGGCTGTACGGAGGACACACCACATACCAATCAACATTCGGTGCACTGCCACCTGGTTGGTCGGAGGACACACCACATGCCAATCAACATTCGGAGCACTGCCATCTGGATCGTCGGTGGACACACCACAGGCCAATCAACATTCGCTGCACTGCCATCTGGATCGTCGGTGGACACACCACAGGCCAATCAACATTCGGTGCACTGCCATCTGGATCGTCGGTGGACACACCACAGGACAATCAACATTCGGTGCACTGCCATCTGGATTGTCGGTGGACACACCACAGGCCAATCCACATTCGGTGAATAGCCACCTGGCTGGTCGGAGGACACCACATGCCAATCAACATTCAGTGCACTTCCAGCTGGCTGGTCGGAGGACACACCACAAGGCTATCAACATTCAGTGCACTACCACCTGGCTGGTCGGAGGACACACCACATGCCAATGAACGTTCAGTGCACTGCCACCTGGCTGGTCGGAGGACACACCACATGCCAACCAACGTTAGGTGCACTGGCACCTGGCTGGTCGGAGGACACACCACATGCCAATCAACATTCGGTGCACTGCCACCTGGCTGGTCGGAGGACACACCACATGCCAATCAACATTCGGTGCACTGCCAGCTGGCTAGTCGGAGGACACACCACATGCCAATCAACGTTCGGTGCACTGCCACCTGGCTGGTCGGAGGACACACCACATGCCAATCAACGTTCGGTGCACTGCCACCTGGCTGGTCGGAGGACACACCACATGCCAATCAACGTTCGGTGCACTGCCACCTGGCCGGTCGGTGAATACACCAAATGCCAATCAACATTCTGTGCACTGCAACCTGGCTGGTCGGAGGACACACCACATGCCAATCAACATTCTGTTCACTGCCAACTGGCTGGTCGGTGGACACACCACATGCCAATCAACATTCTGTGCATTGCCACCTGGCTGGTCGGAGGACACACCAAATGCCAATCAAAGTTCGGTGCACTGCCACCAGACTGGTCGGAGGACACAACACATGCCAATCAACGTTCGGTGCACTGCTACCTGGCTGGTCGGAGGACACACCACATGCCAATCAACGTTCGGTGCACTGCCACCTGGCTGGTCGGAGGACACAACACATGCCAATCAACATTCAGTGCACTACCAGCTGGCTGGACGGAGGACACACACCATGCCAATGACCATTCGGTGCACTACCAGCTGGCAGGTCGGAGGACACAACACATGCCAATCAACATTCGGTGCACTGCCACCTGGCTGATCGGAGGATACACCACATGCCAACCAACTGTCGGTGCACTACCACCTGGCTGGTCGGAGGAAACACCACATTCCAATCAACATTCGGTGCATTGCCACTTAGCGGGTCAGTGGACACACCACATGCCAATCAACGTTCAGTGCACTGCCACCTGGCTGGTCGGAGGACACACCACATACCAATCAACGTTCGGTGCATTGCCACCTGGCGTGTGGGAGGACACACCACATGCCAATCAACTTTCTGTGCACTGACACCTGGTGTGTCGGAGTACACACCACAAGCCTATTAACATTCTGTGCATTGCCACCAGGCTGGTCGGAGGACACACCACATGCCAATCAACATTCTGTGCACTGCCACCTGGCGTGTCGGAGGACACACCACATGCCAATCAACATTCTGTGCACTGCCAGCTGGTGTGTCGGAGTACACACCACAAGCCAATCAACATTCTGTGCACTGCAACCAGGCTGGTCGGAGGACACACCACATGCCAATCAACATTCTGTGCACTGACACCTAGCGGGTCAGTGGACACACCACATGCCAATCAACGATCGGTGCACTGCCACCTGGCTGGTCGGAGGACACACCACATGCCAATTAACATTCGCTGCACTGCCACCTGGCTGGTCGGAGGACACACCACATGCCAATCAACATTCGGTGCACTGCTACCTGGCTGTACGGAGCACACACCACATGCCAATCAACATTCGTTGCACTGCCACCTGGTTGGTCGGAGGACACACCACATGAAAAATCAACATTCGGAGCACTGCCATCTGGATCGTCGGTGGACACACCACAGGCCAATCAACATTCGCTGCACTGCCATCTGGATCGTCGGTGGACACACCACAGGCCAATCAACATTCGGTGCACTGCCATCTGGATCGTCGGTGGACACACCACAGGACAATCAACATTCGGTGCACTGCCATCTGGATTGTCGGTGGACACACCACAGGCCAATCCACATTCGGTGAATAGCCACCTGGCTGGTCGGAGGACACCACATGCCAATCAACATTCAGTGCACTTCCAGCTGGCTGGTCGGAGGACACACCACATACCAATCAACGTTCGGTGCATTGCCACCTGGCGTGTGGGAGGACACACCACATGCCAATCAACTTTCTGTGCACTGACACCTGGTGTGTCGGAGTACACACCACAAGCCTATCAACATTCTGTGCATTGCCACCAGGCTGGTCGGAGGACACACCACATGCCAATCAACATTCTGTGCACTGCCACCTGGCGTGTCGGAGGACACACCACATGCCAATCAACATTCTGTGCACTGCCAGCTGGTGTGTCGGAGTACACACCACAAGCCAATCAACATTCTGTGCACAGCCACCAGGCTGGTCGGAGGACACACCACATGCCAATCAACATTCTGTGCACTGACACCTAGCGGGTCAGTGGACACACCACATGCCAATCAACGATCGGTGCACTGCCACCTGGCTGGTCGGAGGACACACCACATGCCAATTAACATTCGCTGCACTGCCACCTGGCTGGTCGGAGGACACACCACATGCCAATCAACATTCGGTGCACTGCTACCTGGCTGTTCGGAGGACACACCACATACCAATCAACATTCGGTGCACTGCCACCTGGTTGGTCGGAGGACACACCACATGCCAATCAACATTCGGAGCACTGCCATCTGGATCGTCGGTGGACACACCACAGGCCAATCAACATTCGCTGCACTGCCATCTGGATCGTCGGTGGACACACCACAGGCCAATCAACATTCGGTGCACTGCCATCTGGATCGTCGGTGGACACACCACAGGACAATCAACATTCGGTGCACTGCCATCTGGATTGTCGGTGGACACACCACAGGCCAATCCACATTCGGTGAATAGCCACCTGGCTGGTCGGAGGACACCACATGCCAATCAACATTCAGTGCACTTCCAGCTGGCTGGTCGGAGGACACACCACAAGGCTATCAACATTCAGTGCACTACCACCTGGCTGGTCGGAGGACACACCACATGCCAATGAACGTTCAGTGCACTGCCACCTGGCTGGTCGGAGGACACACCACATGCCAACCAAAGTTAGGTGCACTGGCACCTGGCTGGTCGGAGGACACACCACATGCCAATCAACATTCGGTGCACTGCCACCTGGCTGGTCGGAGGACACACCACATGCCAATCAACATTCGGTGCACTGCCAGCTGGCTAGTCGGAGGACACACCACATGCCAATCAACGTTCGGTGCACTGCCACCTGGCTGATCGGAGGACACACCACATGCCAATCAACGTTCGGTGCACTGCCACCTGGCTGGTCGGAGGACACACCACATGCCAATCAACGTTCGGTGCACTGCCACCTGGCTGGTCGGAGGACACACCACATGCCAATCAACGTTCGGTGCACTGCCACCAGACTGGTCGGTGGTAACAGCACATGCCAATCATCATTCGCTGCACTGCCACCTGGCTGGTCGGAGGACACACCACATGCCAATCAACGTTCGGTGCACTGCCACCTGGCTGGTCGGAGGACACACCAAATGCCAATCAAAGTTCGGTGCACTGCCACCAGACTGGTCGGAGGACACAACACATGCCAATCAACGTTCGGTGCACTGCTACCTGGCTGGTCGGAGGACACACCACATGCCAATCAACGTTCGGTGCACTGCCACCTGGCTGGTCGGAGGACACAACACATGCCAATCAACATTCAGTGCACTACCAGCTGGCTGGACGGAGGACACACACCATGCCAATGACCATTCGGTGCACTACCAGCTGGCAGGTCGGAGGACACAACACATGCCAATCAACATTCGGTGCACTGCCACCTGGCTGATCGGAGGACACACCACATGCCAACCAACTGTCGGTGCACTACCACCTGGCTGGTCGGAGGAAACACCACATTCCAATCAACATTCGGTGCATTGCCACTTAGCGGGTCAGTGGACACACCACATGCCAATCAACGTTCAGTGCACTGCCACCTGGCTGGTCGGAGGACACACCACATACCAATCAACGTTCGGTGCATTGCCACCTGGCGTGTGGGAGGACACACCACATGCCAATCAACTTTCTGTGCACTGACACCTGGTGTGTCGGAGTACACACCACAAGCCTATCAACATTCTGTGCATTGCCACCAGGCTGGTCGGAGGACACACCACATGCCAATCAACATTCTGTGCACTGCCACCTGGCGTGTCGGAGGACACACCACATGCCAATCAACATTCTGTGCACTGCCAGCTGGTGTGTCGGAGTACACACCACAAGCCAATCAACATTCTGTGCACTGCCACCAGGCTGGTCGGAGGACACACCACATGCCAATCAACATTCTGTGCACTGACACCTAGCGGGTCAGTGGACACACCACATGCCAATCAACGATCGGTGCACTGCCACCTGGCTGGTCGGAGGACACACCACATGCCAATTAACATTCGCTGCACTGCCACCTGGCTGGTCGGAGGACACACCACATGCCAATCAACATTCGGTGCACTGCTACCTGGCTGTACGGAGGACACACCACATGCCAATCAACATTCGGTGCACTGCCACCTGGTTGGTCGGAGGACACACCACATGAAAAATCAACATTCGGAGCACTGCCATCTGGATCGTCGGTGGACACACCACAGGCCAATCAACATTCGCTGCACTGCCATCTGGATCGTCGGTGGACACACCACAGGCCAATCAACATTCGGTGCACTGCCATCTGGATCGTCGGTGGACACACCACAGGACAATCAACATTCGGTGCACTGCCATCTGGATTGTCGGTGGACACACCACAGGCCAATCCACATTCGGTGAATAGCCACCTGGCTGGTCGGAGGACACCACATGCCAATCAACATTCAGTGCACTTCCAGCTGGCTGGTCGGAGGACACACCACAAGGCTATGAACATTCAGTGCACTACCACCTGGCTGGTCGGAGGACACACCACATGCCAATGAACGTTCAGTGCACTGCCACCTGGCTGGTCAGAGGACACACCACATGCCAATCAACGTTCTGTGCACTGCCACCTGGCTGGTCGGCGGACACACCACATGCCAATCAACGTTCTGTGGACTGCCACCTGGCTGGTCGGAGGACACACCACATGCCAACCAACGTTAGGTGCACTGGCACCTGGCTGGTCGGAGGACACACCACATGCCAATCAACATTCGGTGCACTGCCACCTGGCTGGTCGGAGGACACACCACATGCCAATCAACATTCGGTGCACTGCCAGCTGGCTAGTCGGAGGACACACCACATGCCAATCAACGTTCGGTGCACTGCCACCTGGCTGGTCGGAGGACACACCACATGCCAATCAACGTTCGGTGCACTGCCACCAGACTGGTCGGTGGTAACAGCACATGCCAATCATCATTCGCTGCACTGCCACCTGGCTGGTCGGAGGACACACCACATGCCAATCAACGTTCGGTGCACTGCCACCTGGCTGGTCGGTGGACACCCCACATGCCAATCATCGTTCGGTGCACTGCCAACTGGCTGGTCGGTGGACACCCCACATGCCAATCAACATTCGTGCACTGCCACCTGGCGTGTCAGTGGACACCACATGACAATCAACATTCGGTGCACTACCAGCTGGCTGGTCGGAGGACACACACCATGCCAATAAATATTCGGTGCACTGCCACCTGGCTGGTCGGAGGACACCACATGCCAATCAACGTTCCGTGCACTGCCACCTGGCTGGTCAGTGGACACTCCACATGCCAATCAATGTTCCGTGCACTGCCACCTGGCTGATCAGTGGACACTCCACATGCCAATCAACATTCGGTGCACTGCCACCCGGATGGTCGGAGGATACACCAGATGCCAATGAACGTTCGGTGCACTGCCACCTGGCTGGTCGGAGTACACACCACATGCCAATCAACATTTGGTGCACTGCCACCTGGCTGGTCGGTGGAAACACCATATGCCAATCAACGATCGGTGCACTGTCACCCGGATGGTCAGAGGATACACCAGATGCCAATGAACGTTCGGTGCACTGCCACCTGGCTGATCGGAGGACATACCACATGCCAACCACCTGTCGGTGTACTACCACCTGGCTGGTCGGAGGAAACACCACATGCCAATCAACATTCGGTGCACTGCCACTTAACAGGTCAGTGGACACACCACATGCCAATCAACGTTCAGTGCACTGCCACCTGGCTGGTCAGAGGACACACCACATGCTAATCAACGTTCGGTGCACTGTCACCTGGCTGGTCGGAGGACGCACCACATGCCAATCAATATTCGGTGCACTGGCATCTGGCTAGTCGGAGGACACACGACATGCCAATCAACATTCAGTGCACTGCCACCTGGCTGGTCGGAGGACACACCACAAGCCAATCAACATTCTGTGCACTGCCACCTGGCTGGTCGGAGGACACACCACATGCCAATCAACGTTCGGTGCACTGCCACCTGGCTGGTCGGAGGACACACCACATGCCAATCAACGTTCGGAGCACTGCCACCTGGCCGGACGGAGGACACACCACATGCCAATCAACATTCGGTGCACTGCCACCTGGCTGGTCGGTGGACACACCACATGACAATCAACGTTCGGTGCACTGGCACCTGGCTGGTCGGAGGACACATCACATGCCAATCAACATTCTGTGCACTGCAACCTGGCTGGTCGGAGGACACACCACATGCCAATCAACATTCTGTGCACTGCCACCTGGCCGGTCGGTGAATACACCAAATGCCAATCAACATTCTGTGCACTGCAACCTGGCTGGTCGGAGGACAAACCACATGCCAATCAACATTCTGTTCACTGCCACCTGGCTGGTCGGTGGACGCACCACATGCCAATCAACATTCTGTGCATTGCCAGCTGGCTGGTCGGAGGACACACCAAATGCCAATCATCGTTCGCTGCACTGCCACCAGACTGGTCGGAGGACACAACACATGCCAATCAACGTTCGGTGCACTGCTAGCTGGCTGGTCGGAGGTCACACCACATGCCAATCAACGTTCGGTGCACTGCCAGCTGGCTGGTCGGAGGACACAACACATGCCAATCAACATTCAGTGCACTACCAGCTGGCTGGTCGGAGGACACACACCATGCCAATGACCATTCGGTGCACTACCAGCTGGCAGGTCGGAGGACACAACACATGCCAATCAACATTCGGTGCACTACCACCTGGCGGGTCGGAGGACACACCACATGCCAATCAACTTTCGGTGCACTGTCACCTGGCTTGTCGGCGGACACCACATGCCAAGCAACATTCGGTGCACTGCCACCTGGCTGGTCGGAGGACACCACATGCCAATCAACATTCGGTGCACTGCCACCTGGCTGGTCGGAGGACACAACACATGCCAATCAACATTCGGTGCACTACCAGCTGACTGGTCGGAGGACACACCACATCCCAATCAACATTCGGTGCACTACCAGCTGGCTGGTCGGAGGACACACACCTTGCCAATCAACATTCGGTGCACTGCCACCTGGCGTGTCAGAGGAAACCACATGCCAATCAACATTCGGTGCACTGACACCAGGCTGGTCGGAGGACACACCACATGCCAATCAACGATCGGTGCACTGCCACCTGGCTGGTCGGAGGACACACCACATGCCACTTAACATTCGCTGCACTGCCACCTGGCGAGTCGGAGGACACACCACATGCCAATCAACATTCGGTGCACTGCCACCTGGCTGTACGGAGGACACACAACATGCCAATCAACATTCGGTGCACTGCCACCTGATTGGTCGGAGGACACACCACATGCCAATCAACATTCGGAGCACTGCCATCTGGATCGTCGGTGGACACACCACAGGCCAATCAACATTCGCTGCACTGCCATCTGGATCGTCGGTGGACACACCACAGGCCAATCAACATTCGATGCACTGCCAACTGGATCGTCGGTGGACACACCACAGGCCAATCAACATTCGGTGCACTGCCATCTGGATCGTCGGTGGACACACCACAGGCCAATCCACATTCGGTGAATAGCCACCTGGCTGGTCGGAGGACACCACATGCCAATCAACATTCAGTGCACTTACAGCTGGTTGGTCGGAGGACAGACCACAAGGCTATCAACATTCAGTGCACTACCACCTGGCTGGTCGGAGGACACACCACATGCCAATGAACGTTCAGTGCACTGCCACCTGGCTGGTCAGAGGACACACCACATGCCAATCAACGTTCTGTGCACTGCCACCTGGCTGGTCGGCGGACACACCACATGCCAATCAACGTTCTGTGGACTGCCACCTGGCTGGTCGGAGGACACACCACATGCCAACCAACGTTAGGTGCACTGGCACCTGGCTGGTCGGAGGACACACCACATGCCAATCAACATTCGGTGCACTGCCACCTGGCTGGTCGGAGGACACACCACATGCCAATCAACATTCGGTGCACTGCCACCTGGCTGGTCGGAGGACACACCACATGCCAATCAACGTTCGGTGCACTGCCACCTGGCTGGTCGGTGGACACCCCACATGCCAATCATCGTTCGGTGCACTGCCAACTGGCTGGTCGGTGGACACCCCACATGCCAATCAACATTAGTGCACTGCCACCTGGCGTGTCAGAGGACACCACATGACAATCAACATTCGGTGCACTACCAGCTGGCTGGTCGGAGGACACACACCATGCCAATAAATATTCGGTGCACTGCCACCTGGCTGGTCGGAGGACACCACATGCCAATCAATGTTCCGTGCACTGCCACCTGGCTGGTCAGTGGACACTCCACATGCCAATCAACGTTCCGTGCACTGCCACCTGGCTGATCAGTGGACACTCCACATGCCAATCAACATTCGGTGCACTGCCACCCGGATGGTCGGAGGATACACCAGATGCCAATGAACGTTCGGTGCACTGCCACCTGGCTGGTCGGAGTACACACCACATGCCAATCAACATTTGGTGCACTGCCACCTGGCTGGTCAGTGGAAACACCATATGCCAATCAGCGATCGGTGCACTGTCACCCGGATGGTCGGAGGATACACCAGATGCCAATGAACGTTCTGTGCACTGCCACCTGGCTGAGCGGAGGACACACCACATGCCAACCAACTGTCGGTGTACTACCACCTGGCTGGTCGGAGGAAACACCACATGCCAATCAACATTCGGTGCACTGCCACTTAGCAGGTCAGTGGACACACCACATGCCAATCAACGTTCAGTGCACTGCCACCAGGCTGGTCAGAGGACACACCACATGCCAATCAACGTTCGGTGCACTGTCACCTGGCTGGTCGGAGGACGCACCACATGCCAAACAATATTCGGTGCACTGGCATCTGGCTAGTCGGAGGACACACGACATGCCAATCAACATTCAGTGCACTGCCACCTGGCTGGTCGGAGGACACACCACAAGCCAATCAACATTCTGTGCACTGCCACCTGGCTGGTCGGAGGACACACCACATGCCAATCAACGTTCGGTGCACTGCCACCTGGCTGGTCGGAGGACACACCACATGCCAATCAACGTTCGGTGCACTGCCACCTGGCCGGACGGAGGACACACCACATTCCAATCAACATTCGGTGCACTGCCACCTGGCTGGTCGGTGGACACACCACATGACAATCAACGTTCGGTGCACTGCCACCTGGCTGGTCGCAGGACACAACACATGCCAATCAACATTCTGTGCACTGCAACCTGGCTGGTCGGAGGACACACCACATGCCAATCAACATTCTGTGCACTGCCACCTGGCTGGTCGGAGGACACACCACATGCCAATCAACGTTCGGTGCACTGCCACCTGGCCGGTCGGTGAATACACCAAATGCCAATCAACATTCTGTGCACTGCAACCTGGCTGGTCGGAGGACACACCACATGCCAATCAACATTCTGTTCACTGCCACCTGGCTGGTCGGTGGACACACCACATGCCAATCAACATTCTGTGCATTGCCACCTGGCTGGTCGGAGGACACACCAAATGCCAATCAAAGTTCGGTGCACTGCCACCAGACTGGTCGGAGGACACAACACATGCCAATCAACGTTCGGTGCACTGCTACCTGGCTGGTCGGAGGACACACCACATGCCAATCAACGTTCGGTGCACTGCCACCTGGCTGGTCGGAGGACACAACACATGCCAATCAACATTCAGTGCACTACCAGCTGGCTGGACGGAGGACACACACCATGCCAATGACCATTCGGTGCACTACCAGCTGGCAGGTCGGAGGACACAACACATGCCAATCAACATTCGGTGCACTGCCACCTGGCTGATCGGAGGACACACCACATGACAACCAACTGTCGGTGCACTACCACCTGGCTGGTCGGAGGAAACACCACATTCCAATCAACATTCGGTGCATTGCCACTTAGCGGGTCAGTGGACACACCACATGCCAATCAACGTTCAGTGCACTGCCACCTGGCTGGTCGGAGGACACACCACATACCAATCAACGTTCGGTGCATTGCCACCTGGCGTGTGGGAGGACACACCACATGCCAATCAACTTTCTGTGCACTGACACCTGGTGTGTCGGAGTACACACCACAAGCCTATCAACATTCTGTGCATTGCCACCAGGCTGGTCGGAGGACACACCACATGCCAATCAACATTCTGTGCACTGACACCTGGCTGGTCGGTGGACACATCAAATGCCAATCAACTTTCGGTGCACTGCCACCTGGCTGGTCGGAGGACACACCACATGCCAATCAACATTCGTTGCACTGCCACCAGGCTGGTCGGAGGACACACCACATGCCAATCAACATTCTGTGCACTGACACCTGGCTGGTCGGAGGACACACCACATGCCAATCAACATTCGTTGCACTGCCACCAGGCTGGTCGGAGGACACACCACATGCCAATCAACATTCTGTGCACTGACACCTGGTGTGTCGGAGGACACACCACAAGCCAATCAACACTCTGTGCACTGCCACCAGGCTGGTCGGAAGACACACCACATGCCAATCAACATTCGGTGTACTGTCACCTGGCTGGTCGGTGGACACACCACATGCCAATCAACGATCGGTGCACTGCCACCTGGCTGGTCGGAGGACACACCACATGCCAAACCACATTCGCTGCACTGCCACCTGGCTGTACGGAGGACACACCACATCCCAATCAACATTCGGTGCACTACCCCCTGGCTGGTCGGAGGACACACACCTTGCCAATCAACATTCGGTGCACTGCCACCTGGCGTGTCAGAGGAAACCACATGCCAATCAACATTCGGTGCACTGCCACCTGGCTGGTCGGAGGACACACCACATGCCACTTAACATTCGCTGCACTGCCACCTGGCGAGTCGGAGGACACACCACATGCCAATCAACATTCGGTGCACTGCCACCTGGCTGTACGGAGGACACACAACATGCCAATCAACATTCGGTGCACTGCCACCTGATTGGTCGGAGGACACACCACATGCCAATCAACATTCGGAGCACTGCCATCTGGATCGTCGGTGGACACACCACAGGCTAATCAACATTCGCTGCACTGCCATCTGGATCGGCGGTGGACACACCACAGGCCAATCAACATTCGATGCACTGCCAACTGGATCGTCGGTGGACACACCACAGGCCAATCAACATTCGGTGCACTGCCATCTGGATCGTCGGTGGACACACCACAGGCCAATCCACATTCGGTGAATACCCACCTGGCTGGTCGGAGGACACCACATGCCAATCAACATTCAGTGCACTTACAGCTGGTTGGTCGGAGGACAGACCACAAGGCTATCAACATTCAGTGCACTACCACCTGGCTGGTCGGAGGACACACCACATGCCAATGAACGTTCAGTGTACTGCCACCTGGCTGGTCAGAGGACACACCACATGCCAATCAACGTTCTGTGCACTGCCACCTGGCTGGTCGGCGGACACACCACATGCCAATCAACGTTCTGTGGACTGCCACCTGGCTGGTCGGAGGACACACCACATGCCAACCAACGTTAGGAGCACTGGCACCTGGCTGGTCGGAGGACACACCACATGCCAATCAACATTCGGTGCACTGCCACCTGGCTGGTCGGAGGACACACCACATGCCAATCAACATTCGGTGCACTGCCACCTGGCTGGTCGGAGGACACACCACATGCCAATCAACGTTCGGTGCACTGCCACCTGGCTGGTCGGTGGACACCCCACATGCCAATCAACATTAGTGCACTCCCACCTGGCGTGTCAGAGGACACCACATGACAATCAACATTCGGTGTACTACCAGCTGGCTGGTCGGAGGACACACACCATGCCAATAAATATTCGGTGCACTGCCACCTGGCTGGTCGGAGGACACCACATGCCAATCAATGTTCCGTGCACTGCCACCTGGCTGGTCAGTGGACACTCCACATGCCAATCAACGTTCCGTGCACTGCCACCTGGCTGATCAGTGGACACTCCACATGCCAATCAACATTCGGTGCACTGCCACCCGGATGGTCGGAGGATACACCAGATGCCAATGAACGTTCGGTGCACTGCCACCTGGCTGGTCGGAGTACACACCACATGCCAATCAACATTTGGTGCACTGCCACCTGGCTGGTCAGTGGAAACACCATATGCCAATCAACGATCGGTGCACTGTCACCCGGATGGTCGGAGGATACACCAGATGCCAATGAACGTTCTGTGCACTGCCACCTGGCTGAGCGGAGGACACACCACATGCCAACCAACTGTCGGTGTACTACCACCTGGCTGGTCGGAGGAAACACCACATGCCAATCAACATTCGGGGCACTGCCACTTAGCAGGTCAGTGGACACACCACATGCCAATCAACGTTCAGTGCACTGCCACCAGGCTGGTCAGAGGACACACCACATGCCAATCAACGTTCGGTGCACTGTCACCTGGCTGGTCGGAGGACGCACCACATGCCAAACAATATTCGGTGCACTGGCATCTGGCTAGTCGGAGGACACACGACATGCCAATCAACATTCAGTGCACTGCCACCTGGCTGGTCGGAGGACACACCACAAGCCAATCAACATTCTGTGCACTGCCACCTGGCTGGTCGGAGGACACACCACATGCCAATCAACGTTCGGTGCACTGCCACCTGGCTGGTCGGAGGACACACCACATGCCAATCAACGTTCGGTGCGCTGCCACCTGGCCGGACGGAGGACACACCACATTCCAATCAACATTCGGTGCACTGCCACCTGGCTGGTCGGTGGACACACCACATGACAATCAACGTTCGGTGCACTGCCACCTGGCTGGTCGCAGGACACAACACATGCCAATCAACATTCTGTGCACTGCAACCTGGCTGGTCGGAGGACACACCACATGCCAATCAACATTCTGTGCACTGCCACCTGGCTGGTCGGAGGACACACCACATGCCAATCAACGTTCGGTGCACTGCCACCTGGCCGGTCGGTGAATACACCAAATGCCAATCAACATTCTGTGCACTGCAACCTGGCTGGTCGGAGGACACACCACATGCCAATCAACATTCTGTTGACTGCCACCTGGCTGGTCGGTGGACACACCACATGCCAATCAACATTCTGTGCATTGCCACCTGGCTGGTCGGAGGACACACCAAATGCCAATCAAAGTTCGGTGCACTGCCACCAGACTGGTCGGAGGACACAACACATGCCAATCAACGTTCGGTGCACTGCTACCTGGCTGGTCGGAGGACACACCACATGCCAATCAACGTTCGGTGCACTGCCACCTGGCTGGTCGGAGGACACAACACATGCCAATCAACATTCAGTGCACTACCAGCTGGCTGGACGGAGGACACACACCATGCCAATGACCATTCGGTGCACTACCAGCTGGCAGGTCGGAGGACACAACACATGCCAATCAACATTCGGTGCACTGCCACCTGGCTGATCGGAGGACACACCACATGCCAACCAACTGTCGGTGCACTACCACCTGGCTGGTCGGAGGAAACACCACATTCCAATCAACATTCGGTGCATTGCCACTTAGCGGGTCAGTGGACACACCACATGCCAATCAACGTTCAGTGCACTGCCACCTGGCTGGTCGGAGGACACACCACATACCAATCAACGTTCGGTGCATTGCCACCTGGCGTGTGGGAGGACACACCACATGCCAATCAACTTTCTGTGCACTGACACCTGGTGTGTCGGAGTACACACCACAAGCCTATCAACATTCTGTGCATTGCCACCAGGCTGGTCGGAGGATACACCACATGCCAATCAACATTCTGTGCACTGACACCTGGCTGGTCGGTGGACACACCACATGCCAATCAACGTTCGGTGCACTGCCACCTGGCTGGTCGGAGGACACACCACATGCCAATCAACATTCGTTGCACTGCCACCAGGCTGGTCGGAGGACACACCACATGCCAATCAACATTCTGTGCACTGACACCTGGCTGGTCGGAGGACACACCACATGCCAATCAACATTCGTTGCACTGCCACCAGGCTGGTCGGAGGACACACCACATGCCAATCAACATTCTGTGCACTGACACCTGGTGTGTCGGAGGACACACCACAAGCCAATCAACACTCTGTGCACTGCCACCAGGCTGGTCGGAGGACACACCACATGCCAATCAACGTTCGGAGCACTGCCACCTGGCCGGACGGAGGACACACCACATGCCAATCAACATTCGGTGCACTGCCACCTGGCTGGTCGGTGGACACACCACATGACAATCAACGTTCGGTGCACTGGCACCTGGCTGGTCGGAGGACACAACACATGCCAATCAACATTCTGTGCACTGCAACCTGGCTGGTCGGAGGACACACCACATGCCAATCAACATTCTGTGCACTGCCACCTGGCCGGTCGGTGAATACACCAAATGCCAATCAACATTCTGTGCACTGCAACCTGGCTGGTCGGAGGACAAACCACATGCCAATCAACATTCTGTTCACTGCCACCTGGCTGGTCGGTGGACGCACCACATGCCAATCAACATTCTGTGCATTGCCAGCTGGCTGGTCGGAGGACACACCAAATGCCAATCATCGTTCGGTGCACTGCCACCAGACTGGTCGGAGGACACAACACATGCCAATCAACGTTCGGTGCACTGCTAGCTGGCTGGTCGGAGGACACACCACATTCCAATCAACGTTCGGTGCACTGCCAGCTGGCTGGTCGGAGGACACAACACATGCCAATCAACATTCAGTGCACTACCAGCTGGCTGGTCGGAGGACACACACCATGCCAATGACCATTCGGTGCACTACCAGCTGGCAGGTCGGAGGACACAACACATGACAATCAACATTCGGTGCACTACCACCTGGCGGGTCGGAGGACACACCACATGCCAATCAACTTTCGGTGCACTGTCACCTGGCTTGTCGGCGGACACCACATGCCAAGCAACATTCGGTGCACTGCCACCTGGCTGGTCGGAGGACACCACATGCCAATCAACATTCGGTGCACTGCCACCTGGCTGGTCGGAGGACACAACACATGCCAATCAACATTCGGTGCACTACCAGCTGACTGGTCGGAGGACACACCACATCCCAATCAACATTCGGTGCACTACCAGCTGGCTGGTCGGAGGACACACACCTTGCCAATCAACATTCGGTGCACTGCCACCTGGCGTGTCAGAGGAAACCACATGCCAATCAACATTCGGTGCACTGACACCAGGCTGGTCGGAGGACACACCACATGCCAATCAACGATCGGTGCACTGCCACCTGGCTGGTCGGAGGACACACCACATGCCACTTAACATTCGCTGCACTGCCACCTGGCGAGTCGGAGGACACACCACATGCCAATCAACATTCGGTGCACTGCCACCTGGCTGTACGGAGGACACACAACATGCCAATCAACATTCGGTGCACTGCCACCTGATTGGTCGGAGGACACACCACATGCCAATCAACATTCGGAGCACTGCCATCTGGATCGTCGGTGGACACACCACAGGCCAATCAACATTCGATGCACTGCCAACTGGATCGTCGGTGGACACACCACAGGCCAATCAACATTCGGTGCACTGCCATCTGGATCGTCGGTGGACACACCACAGGCCAATCCACATTCGGTGAATAGCCACCTGGCTGGTCGGAGGACACCACATGCCAATCAACATTCAGTGCACTTACAGCTGGTTGGTCGGAGGACAGACCACAAGGCTATCAACATTCAGTGCACTACCACCTGGCTGGTCGGAGGACACACCACATGCCAATGAACGTTCAGTGCACTGCCACCTGGCTGGTCAGAGGACACACGACATGCCAATCAACGTTCTGTGCACTGCCACCTGGCTGGTCGGCGGACACACCACATGCCAATCAACGTTCTGTGGACTGCCACCTGGCTGGTCGGAGGACACACCACATGCCAACCAACGTTAGGTGCACTGGCACCTGGCTGGTCGGAGGACACACCACATGCCAATCAACATTCGGTGCACTGCCACCTGGCTGGTCGGAGGACACACCAAATGCCAATCAACATTCGGTGCACTGCCACCTGGCTGGTCGGAGGACACACCACATGCCAATCAACGTTCGGTGCACTGCCACCTGGCTGGTCGGTGGACACCCCACATGCCAATCATCGTTCGGTGCACTGCCAACTGGCTGGTCGGTGGACACCCCACATGCCAATCAACATTAGTGCACTGCCACCTGGCGTGTCAGAGGACACCACATGACAATCAACATTCGGTGCACTACCAGCTGGCTGGTCGGAGGACACACACCATGCCAATAAATATTCGGTGCACTGCCACCTGGCTGGTCGGAGGACACCACATGCCAATCAATGTTCCGTGCACTGCCACCTGGCTGGTCAGTGGACACTCCACATGCCAATCAACGTTCCGTGCACTGCCACCTGGCTGATCAGTGGACACTCCACATGCCAATCAACATTCGGTGCACTGCCACCCGGATGGTCGGAGGATACACCAGATGCCAATGAACGTTCGGTGCACTGCCACCTGGCTGGTCGGAGTACACACCACATGCCAATCAACATTTGGTGCACTGCCACCTGGCTGGTCAGTGGAAACACCATATGCCAATCAACGATCGGTGCACTGTCACCCGGATGGTCGGAGGATACACCAGATGCCAATGAACGTTCTGTGCACTGCCACCTGGCTGAGCGGAGGACACACCACATGCCAACCAACTGTCGGTGTACTACCACCTGGCTGGTCGGAGGAAACACCACATGCCAATCAACATTCGGTGCACTGCCACTTAGCAGGTCAGTGGACACACCACATGCCAATCAACGTTCAGTGCACTGCCACCAGGCTGGTCAGAGGACACACCACATGCCAATCAACGTTCGGTGCACTGTCACCTGGCTGGTCGGAGGACGCACCACATGCCAAACAATATTCGGTGCACTGGCATCTGGCTAGTCGGAGGACACACGACATGCCAATCAACATTCAGTGCACTGCCACCTGGCTGGTCGGAGGACACACCACAAGCCAATCAACATTCTGTGCACTGCCATCTGGCTGGTCGGAGGACACACCACATGCCAATCAACGTTCGGTGCACTGCCACCTGGCTGGTCGGAGGACACACCACATGCCAATCAACGTTCGGTGCACTGCCACCTGGCCGGACGGAGGACACACCACATTCCAATCAACATTCGGTGCACTGCCACCTGGCTGGTCGGTGGACACACCACATGACAATCAACGTTCGGTGCACTGCCACCTGGCTGGTCGCAGGACACAACACATGCCAATCAACATTCTGTGCACTGCAACCTGGCTGGTCGGAGGACACACCACATGCCAATCAACATTCTGTGCACTGCCACCTGGCTGGTCGGAGGACACACCACATGCCAATCAACGTTCGGTGCACTGCCACCTGGCCGGTCGGTAAATACACCAAATGCCAATCAACATTCTGTGCACTGCAACCTGGCTGGTCGGAGGACACACCACATGCCAATCAACATTCTGTTGACTGCCACCTGGCTGGTCGGTGGACACACCACATGCCAATCAACATTCTGTGCATTGCCACCTGGCTGGTCGGAGGACACACCAAATGCCAATCAAAGTTCGGTGCACTGCCACCAGACTGGTCGGAGGACACAACACATGCCAATCCGCGTTCGGTGCACTGCTACCTGGCTGGTCGGAGGACACACCACATGCCAATCAACGTTCGGTGCACTGCCACCTGGCTGGTCGGAGGACACAACACATGCCAATCAACATTCAGTGCACTACCAGCTGGCTGGACGGAGGATACACACCATGCCAATGACCATTCGGTGCACTACCAGCTGGCAGGTCGGAGGACACAACACATGCCAATCAACATTCGGTGCACTGCCACCTGGCTGATCGGAGGACACACCACATGCCAACCAACTGTCGGTGCACTACCACCTGGCTGGTCGGAGGAAACACCACATTCCAATCAACATTCGGTGCATTGCCACTTAGCGGGTCAGTGGACACACCACATGCCAATCAACGTTCAGTGCACTGCCACCTGGCTGGTCGGAGGACACACCACATACCAATCAACGTTCGGTGCATTGCCACCTGGCGTGTGGGAGGACACACCACATGCCAATCAACTTTCTGTGCACTGACACCTGGTGTATCGGAGTACACACCACAAGCCTATCAACATTCTGTGCATTGCCACCAGGCTGGTCGGAGGACACACCACATGCCAATCAACATTCTGTGCACTGACACCTGGCTGGTCGGTGGACACACCACATGCCAATCAACGTTCGGTGCACTGCCACCTGGCTGGTCGGAGGACACACCACATGCCAATCAACATTCGTTGCACTGCCACCAGGCTGGTCGGAGGACACACCACATGCCAATCAACATTCTGTGCACTGACACCTGGCTGGTCGGAGGACACACCACATGCCAATCAACATTCGTTGCACTGCCACCAGGCTGGTCGGAGGACACACCACATGCCAATCAACATTCTGTGCACTGACACCTGGTGTGTCGGAGGACACACCACAAGCCAATCAACACTCTGTGCACTGCCACCAGGCTGGTCGGAAGACACACCACATGCCAATCAACATTCGGTGTACTGTCACCTGGCTGGTCGGTGGACACACCACATGCCAATCAACGATCGGTGCACTGCCACCTGGCTGGTCGGAGGACACACCACATGCCAAACCACATTCGCTGCACTGCCACCTGGCTGTACGGAGGACACACCACATCCCAATCAACATTCGGTGCACTACCCCCTGGCTGGTCGGAGGACACACACCTTGCCAATCAACATTCGGTGCACTGCCACCTGGCGTGTCAGAGGAAACCACATGCCAATCAACATTCGGTGCACTGCCACCTGGCTGGTCGGAGGACACACCACATGCCACTTAACATTCGCTGCACTGCCACCTGGCGAGTCGGAGGACACACCACATGCCAATCAACATTCGGTGCACTGCCACCTGGCTGTACGGAGGACACACAACATGCCAATCAACATTCGGTGCACTGCCACCTGATTGGTCGGAGGACACACCACATGCCAATCAACATTCGGAGCACTGCCATCTGGATCGTCGGTGGACACACCACAGGCCAATCAACATTCGCTGCACTGCCATCTGGATCGTCGGTGGACACACCACAGGCCAATCAACATTCGATGCACTGCCAACTGGATCGTCGGTGGACACACCACAGGCCAATCAACATTCGGTGCACTGCCATCTGGATCGTCGGTGGACACACCACAGGCCAATCCACATTCGGTGAATAGCCACCTGGCTGGTCGGAGGACACCACATGCCAATCAACATTCAGTGCACTTACAGCTGGTTGGTCGGAGGACAGACCACAAGGCTATCAACATTCAGTGCACTACCACCTGGCTGGTCGGAGGACACACCACATGCCAATGAACGTTCAGTGCACTGCCACCTGGCTGGTCAGAGGACACACGACATGCCAATCAACGTTCTGTGCACTGCAACCTGGCTGGTCGGAGGACAAACCACATGCCAATCAACATTCTGTTCACTGCCACCTGGCTGGTCGGTGGACGCACCACATGCCAATCAACATTCTGTGCATTGCCAGCTGGCTGGTCGGAGGACACACCAAATGCCAATCATCGTTCGGTGCACTGCCACCAGACTGGTCGGAGGACACAACACATGCCAATCAACGTTCGGTGCACTGCTAGCTGGCTGGTCGGAGGACACACCACATTCCAATCAACGTTCGGTGCACTGCCAGCTGGCTGGTCGGAGGACACAACACATGCCAATCAACATTCAGTGCACTACCAGCTGGCTGGTCGGAGGACACACACCATGCCAATGACCATTCGGTGCACTACCAGCTGGCAGGTCGGAGGACACAACACATGACAATCAACATTCGGTGCACTACCACCTTGCGGGTCGGAGGACACACCACATGCCAATCAACTTTCGGTGCACTGTCACCTGGCTTGTCGGCGGACACCACATGCCAAGCAACATTCGGTGCACTGCCACCTGGCTGGTCGGAGGACACCACATGCCAATCAACATTCGGTGCACTGCCACCTGGCTGGTCGGAGGACACAACACATGCCAATCAACATTCGGTGCACTACCAGCTGACTGGTCGGAGGACACACCACATCCCAATCAACATTCGGTGCACTACCAGCTGGCTGGTCGGAGGACACACACCTTGCCAATCAACATTCGGTGCACTGCCACCTGGCGTGTCAGAGGAAACCACATGCCAATCAACATTCGGTGCACTGACACCAGGCTGGTCGGAGGACACACCACATGCCAATCAACGATCGGTGCACTGCCACCTGGCTGGTCGGAGGACACACCACATGCCACTTAACATTCGCTGCACTGCCACCTGGCGAGTCGGAGGACACACCACATGCCAATCAACATTCGGTGCACTGCCACCTGGCTGTACGGAGGACACACAACATGCCAATCAACATTCGGTGCACTGCCACCTGATTGGTCGGAGGACACACCACATGCCAATCAACATTCGGAGCACTGCCATCTGGATCGTCGGTGGACACACCACAGGCCAATCAACATTCGCTGCACTGCCATCTGGATCGTCGGTGGACACACCACAGGCCAATCAACATTCGATGCACTGCCAACTGGATCGTCGGTGGACACACCACAGGCCAATCAACATTCGGTGCACTGCCATCTGGATCGTCGGTGGACACACCACAGGCCAATCCACATTCGGTGAATAGCCACCTGGCTGGTCGGAGGACACCACATGCCAATCAACATTCAGTGCACTTACAGCTGGTTGGTCGGAGGACAGACCACAAGGCTATCAACATTCAGTGCACTATCACCTGGCTGGTCGGAGGACACACCACATGCCAATGAACGTTCAGTGCACTGCCACCTGGCTGGTCAGAGGACACACGACATGCCAATCAACGTTCTGTGCACTGCCACCTGGCTGGTCGGCGGACACACCACATGCCAATCAACGTTCTGTGGACTGCCACCTGGCTGGTCGGAGGACACACCACATGCCAACCAACGTTAGGTGCACTGGCACCTGGCTGGTCGGAGGACACACCACATGCCAATCAACATTCGGTGCACTGCCACCTGGCTGGTCGGAGGACACACCACATGCCAATCAACATTCGGTGCACTGCCACCTGGCTGGTCGGAGGACACACCACATGCCAATCAACGTTCGGTGCACTGCCACCTGGCTGGTCGGTGGACACCCCACATGCCAATCATCGTTCGGTGCACTGCCAACTGGCTGGTCGGTGGACACCCCACATGCCAATCAACATTAGTGCACTGCCACCTGGCGTGTCAGAGGACACCACATGACAATCAACATTCGGTGCACTACCAGCTGGCTGGTCGGAGGACACACACCATGCCAATAAATATTCGGTGCACTGCCACCTGGCTGGTCGGAGGACACCACATGCCAATCAATGTTCCGTGCACTGCCACCTGGCTGGTCAGTGGACACTCCACATGCCAATCAACGTTCCGTGCACTGCCACCTGGCTGATCAGTGGACACTCCACATGCCAATCAACATTCGGTGCACTGCCACCCGGATGGTCGGAGGATACACCAGATGCCAATGAACGTTCGGTGCACTGCCACCTGGCTGGTCGGAGTACACACCACATGCCAATCAACATTTGGTGCACTGCCACCTGGCTGGTCAGTGGAAACACCATATGCCAATCAACGATCGGTGCACTGTCACCCGGATGGTCGGAGGATACACCAGATGCCAATGAACGTTCTGTGCACTGCCACCTGGCTGAGCGGAGGACACACCACATGCCAACCAACTGTCGGTGTACTACCACCTGGCTGGTCGGAGGAAACACCACATGCCAATCAACATTCGGTGCACTGCCACTTAGCAGGTCAGTGGACACACCACATGCCAATCAACGTTCAGTGCACTGCCACCAGGCTGGTCAGAGGACACACCACATGCCAATCAACGTTCGGTGCACTGTCACCTGGCTGGTCGGAGGACGCACCACATCCCAAACAATATTCGGTGCACTGGCATCTGGCTAGTCGGAGGACACACGACATGCCAATCAACATTCAGTGCACTGCCACCTGGCTGGTCGGAGGACACACCACAAGCCAATCAACATTCTGTGCACTGCCACCTGGCTGGTCGGAGGACACACCACATGCCAATCAACGTTCGGTGCACTGCCACCTGGCTGGTCGGAGGACACACCACATGCCAATCAACGTTCGGTGCACTGCCACCTGGCCGGACGGAGGACACACCACATTCCAATCAACATTCGGTGCACTGCCACCTGGCTGGTCGGTGGACACACCACATGACAATCAACGTTCGGTGCACTGCCACCTGGCTGGTCGCAGGACACAACACATGCCAATCAACATTCTGTGCACTGCAACCTGGCTGGTCGGAGGACACACCACATGCCAATCAACATTCTGTGCACTGCCACCTGGCTGGTCGGAGGACACACCACATGCCAATCAACGTTCGGTGCACTGCCACCTGGCCGGTCGGTAAATACACCAAATGCCAATCAACATTCTGTGCACTGCAACCTGGCTGGTCGGAGGACACACCACATGCCAATCAACATTCTGTTGACTGCCACCTGGCTGGTCGGTGGACACACCACATGCCAATCAACATTCTGTGCATTGCCACCTGGCTGGTCGGAGGACACACCAAATGCCAATCAAAGTTCGGTGCACTGCCACCAGACTGGTCGGAGGACACAACACATGCCAATCCGCGTTCGGTGCACTGCTACCTGGCTGGTCGGAGGACACACCACATGCCAATCAACGTTCGGTGCACTGCCACCTGGCTGGTCGGAGGACACAACACATGCCAATCAACATTCAGTGCACTACCAGCTGGCTGGACGGAGGACACACACCATGCCAATGACCATTCGGTGCACTACCAGCTGGCAGGTCGGAGGACACAACACATGCCAATCAACATTCGGTGCACTGCCACCTGGCTGATCGGAGGACACACCACATGCCAACCAACTGTCGGTGCACTACCACCTGGCTGGTCGGAGGAAACACCACATTCCAATCAACATTCGGTGCATTGCCACTTAGCGGGTCAGTGGACACACCACATGCCAATCAACGTTCAGTGCACTGCCACCTGGCTGGTCGGAGGACACACCACATACCAATCAACGTTCGGTGCATTGCCACCTGGCGTGTGGGAGGACACACCACATGCCAATCAACTTTCTGTGCACTGACACCTGGTGTATCGGAGTACACACCACAAGCCTATCAACATTCTGTGCATTGCCACCAGGCTGGTCGGAGGACACACCACATGCCAATCAACATTCTGTGCACTGACACCTGGCTGGTCGGTGGACACACCACATGCCAATCAACGTTCGGTGCACTGCCACCTGGCTGGTCGGAGGACACACCACATGCCAATCAACATTCGTTGCACTGCCACCAGGCTGGTCGGAGGACACACCACATGCCAATCAACATTCTGTGCACTGACACCTGGCTGGTCGGAGGACACACCACATGCCAATCAACATTCGTTGCACTGCCACCAGGCTGGTCGGAGGACACACCACATGCCAATCAACATTCTGTGCACTGACACCTGGTGTGTCGGAGGACACACCACAAGCCAATCAACACTCTGTGCACTGCCACCAGGCTGGTCGGAAGACACACCACATGCCAATCAACATTCGGTGTACTGTCACCTGGCTGGTCGGTGGACACACCACATGCCAATCAACGATCGGTGCACTGCCACCTGGCTGGTCGGAGGACACACCACATGCCAAACCACATTCGCTGCACTGCCACCTGGCTGTACGGAGGACACACCACATCCCAATCAACATTCGGTGCACTACCCCCTGGCTGGTCGGAGGACACACACCTTGCCAATCAACATTCGGTGCACTGCCACCTGGCGTGTCAGAGGAAACCACATGCCAATCAACATTCGGTGCACTGCCACCTGGCTGGTCGGAGGACACACCACATGCCACTTAACATTCGCTGCACTGCCACCTGGCGAGTCGGAGGACACACCACATGCCAATCAACATTCGGTGCACTGCCACCTGGCTGTACGGAGGACACACAACATGCCAATCAACATTCGGTGCACTGCCACCTGATTGGTCGGAGGACACACCACATGCCAATCAACATTCGGAGCACTGCCATCTGGATCGTCGGTGGACACACCACAGGCCAATCAACATTCGCTGCACTGCCATCTGGATCGTCGGTGGACACACCACAGGCCAATCAACATTCGATGCACTGCCAACTGGATCGTCGGTGGACACACCACAGGCCAATCAACATTCGGTGCACTGCCATCTGGATCGTCGGTGGACACACCACAGGCCAATCCACATTCGGTGAATACCCACCTGGCTGGTCGGAGGACACCACATGCCAATCAACATTCAGTGCACTTACAGCTGGTTGGTCGGAGGACAGACCACAAGGCTATCAACATTCAGTGCACTACCACCTGGCTGGTCGGAGGACACACCACATGCCAATGAACGTTCAGTGTACTGCCACCTGGCTGGTCAGAGGACACACCACATGCCAATCAACGTTCTGTGCACTGCCACCTGGCTGGTCGGCGGACACACCACATGCCAATCAACGTTCTGTGGACTGCCACCTGGCTGGTCGGAGGACACACCACATGCCAACCAACGTTAGGTGCACTGGCACCTGGCTGGTCGGAGGACACACCACATGCCAATCAACATTCGGTGCACTGCCACCTGGCTGGTCGGAGGACACACCACATGCCAATCAACATTCGGTGCACTGCCACCTGGCTGGTCGGAGGACACACCACATGCCAATCAACGTTCGGTGCACTGCCACCTGGCTGGTCGGTGGACACCCCACATGCCAATCATCGTTCGGTGCACTGCCAACTGGCTGGTCGGTGGACACCCCACATGCCAATCAACATTAGTGCACTCCCACCTGGCGTGTCAGAGGACACCACATGACAATCAACATTCGGTGTACTACCAGCTGGCTGGTCGGAGGACACACACCATGCCAATAAATATTCGGTGCACTGCCACCTGGCTGGTCGGAGGACACCACATGCCAATCAATGTTCCGTGCACTGCCACCTGGCTGGTCAGTGGACACTCCACATGCCAATCAACGTTCCGTGCACTGCCACCTGGCTGATCAGTGGACACTCCACATGCCAATCAACATTCGGTGCACTGCCACCCGGATGGTCGGAGGATACACCAGATGCCAATGAACGTTCGGTGCACTGCCACCTGGCTGGTCGGAGTACACACCACATGCCAATCAACATTTGGTGCACTGCCACCTGGCTGGTCAGTGGAAACACCATATGCCAATCAACGATCGGTGCACTGTCACCCGGATGGTCGGAGGATACACCAGATGCCAATGAACGTTCTGTGCACTGCCACCTGGCTGTGCGGAGGACACACCACATGCCAACCAACTGTCGGTGTACTACCACCTGGCTGGTCGGAGGAAACACCACATGCCAATCAACATTCGGTGCACTGCCACTTAGCAGGTCAGTGGACACACCACATGCCAATCAACGTTCAGTGCACTGCCACCAGGCTGGTCAGAGGACACACCACATGCCAATCAACGTTCGGTGCACTGTCACCTGGCTGGTCGGAGGACGCACCACATGCCAAACAATATTCGGTGCACTGGCATCTGGCTAGTCGGAGGACACACGACATGCCAATCAACATTCAGTGCACTGCCACCTGGCTGGTCGGAGGACACACCACAAGCCAATCAACATTCTGTGCACTGCCACCTGGCTGGTCGGAGGACACACCACATGCCAATCAACGTTCGGTGCACTGCCACCTGGCTGGTCGGAGGACACACCACATGCCAATCAACGTTCGGTGCGCTGCCACCTGGACGGACGGAGGACACACCACATTCCAATCAACATTCGGTGCACTGCCACCTGGCTGGTCGGTGGACACACCACATGACAATCAACGTTCGGTGCACTGCCACCTGGCTGGTCGCAGGACACAACACATGCCAATCAACATTCTGTGCACTGCAACCTGGCTGGTCGGAGGACACACCACATGCCAATCAACATTCTGTGCACTGCCACCTGGCTGGTCGGAGGACACACCACATGCCAATCAACGTTCGGTGCACTGCCACCTGGCCGGTCGGTGAATACACCAAATGCCAATCAACATTCTGTGCACTGCAACCTGGCTGGTCGGAGGACACACCACATGCCAATCAACATTCTGTTGACTGCCACCTGGCTGGTCGGTGGACACACCACATGCCAATCAACATTCTGTGCATTGCCACCTGGCTGGTCGGAGGACACACCAAATGCCAATCAAAGTTCGGTGCACTGCCACCAGACTGGTCGGAGGACACAACACATGCCAATCAACGTTCGGTGCACTGCTACCTGGCTGGTCGGAGGACACACCACATGCCAATCAACGTTCGGTGCACTGCCACCTGGCTGGTCGGAGGACACAACACATGCCAATCAACATTCAGTGCACTACCAGCTGGCTGGACGGAGGACACACACCATGCCAATGACCATTCGGTGCACTACCAGCTGGCAGGTCGGAGGACACAACACATGCCAATCAACATTCGGTGCACTGCCACCTGGCTGATCGGAGGACACACCACATGCCAACCAACTGTCGGTGCATTACCACCTGGCTGGTCGTAGGAAACACCACATTCCAATCAACATTCGGTGCATTGCCACTTAGCGGGTCAGTGGACACACCACATGCCAATCAACGTTCAGTGCACTGCCACCTGGCTGGTCGGAGGACACACCACATACCAATCAACGTTCGGTGCATTGCCACCTGGCGTGTGGGAGGACACACCACATGCCAATCAACTTTCTGTGCACTGACACCTGGTGTGTCGGAGTACACACCACAAGCCTATCAACATTCTGTGCATTGCCACCAGGCTGGTCGGAGGACACACCACATGCCAATCAACATTCTGTGCACTGACACCTGGCTGGTCGGTGGACACACCACATGCCAATCAACGTTCGGTGCACTGCCACCTGGCTGGTCGGAGGACACACCACATGCCAATCAACATTCGTTGCACTGCCACCAGGCTGGTCGGAGGACACACCACATGCCAATCAACATTCTGTGCACTGACACCTGGCTGGTCGGAGGACACACCACATGCCAATCAACATTCGTTGCACTGCCACCAGGCTGGTCGGAGGACACACCACATGCCAATCAACATTCTGTGCACTGACACCTGGTGTGTCGGAGGACACACCACAAGCCAATCAACACTCTGTGCACTGCCACCAGGCTGGTCGGAAGACACACCACATGCCAATCAACATTCGGTGTACTGTCACCTGGCTGGTCGGTGGACACACCACATGCCAATCAACGATCGGTGCACTGCCACCTGGCTGGTCGGAGGACACACCACATGCCAAACCACATTCGCTGCACTGCCACCTGGCTGTACGGAGGACACACCACATCCCAATCAACATTCGGTGCACTACCCCCTGGCTGGTCGGACGACACTCACCTTGCCAATCAACATTCGGTGCACTGCCACCTGGCGTGTCAGAGGAAACCACATGCCAATCAACATTCGGTGCACTGCCACCTGGCTGGTCGGAGGACACACCACATGCCACTTAACATTCGCTGCACTGCCACCTGGCGAGTCGGAGGACACACCACATGCCAATCAACATTCGGTGCACTGCCACCTGGCTGTACGGAGGACACACAACATGCCAATCAACATTCGGTGCACTGCCACCTGATTGGTCGGAGGACACACCACATGCCAATCAACATTCGGAGCACTGCCATCTGGATCGTCGGTGGACACACCACAGGCCAATCAACATTCGCTGCACTGCCATCTGGATCGTCGGTGGACACACCACAGGCCAATCAACATTCGATGCACTGCCAACTGGATCGTCGGTGGACACACCACAGGCCAATCAACATTCGGTGCACTGCCATCTGGATCGTCGGTGGACACACCACAGGCCAATCCACATTCGGTGAATACCCACCTGGCTGGTCGGAGGACACCACATGCCAATCAACATTCAGTGCACTTACAGCTGGTTGGTCGGTGGACAGACCACAAGGCTATCAACATTCAGTGCACTACCACCTGGCTGGTCGGAGGACACACCACATGCCAATGAACGTTCAGTGTACTGCCACCTGGCTGGTCAGAGGACACACCACATGCCAATCAACGTTCTGTGCACTGCCACCTGGCTGGTCGGCGGACACACCACATGCCAATCAACGTTCTGTGGACTGCCACCTGGCTGGTCGGAGGACACACCACATGCCAACCAACGTTAGGTGCACTGGCACCTGGCTGGTCGGAGGACACACCACATGCCAATCAACATTCGGTGCACTGCCACCTGGCTGGTCGGAGGACACACCACATGCCAATCAACATTCGGTGCACTGCCACCTGGCTGGTCGGAGGACACACCACATGCCAATCAACGTTCGGTGCACTGCCACCTGGCTGGTCGGTGGACACCCCACATGCCAATCATCGTTCGGTGCACTGCCAACTGGCTGGTCGGTGGACACCCCACATGCCAATCAACATTAGTGCACTCCCACCTGGCGTGTCAGAGGACACCACATGACAATCAACATTCGGTGTACTACCAGCTGGCTGGTCGGAGGACACACACCATGCCAATAAATATTCGGTGCACTGCCACCTGGCTGGTCGGAGGACACCACATGCCAATCAATGTTCCGTGCACTGCCACCTGGCTGGTCAGTGGACACTCCACATGCCAATCAACGTTCCGTGCACTGCCACCTGGCTGATCAGTGGACACTCCACATGCCAATCAACATTCGGTGCACTGCCACCCGGATGGTCGGAGGATACACCAGATGCCAATGAACGTTCGGTGCACTGCCACCTGGCTGGTCGGAGTACACACCACATGCCAATCAACATTTGGTGCACTGCCACCTGGCTGGTCAGTGGAAACACCATATGCCAATCAACGATCGGTGCACTGTCACCCGGATGGTCGGAGGATACACCAGATGCCAATGAACGTTCTGTGCACTGCCACCTGGCTGAGCGGAGGACACACCACATGCCAACCAACTGTCGGTGTACTACCACCTGGCTGGTCGGAGGAAACACCACATGCCAATCAACATTCGGTGCACTGCCACTTAGCAGGTCAGTGGACACACCACATGCCAATCAACGTTCAGTGCACTGCCACCAGGCTGGTCAGAGGACACACCACATGCCAATCAACGTTCGGTGCACTGTCACCTGGCTGGTCGGAGGACGCACCACATGCCAAACAATATTCGGTGCACTGGCATCTGGCTAGTCGGAGGACACACGACATGCCAATCAACATTCAGTGCACTGCCACCTGGCTGGTCGGAGGACACACCACAAGCCAATCAACATTCTGTGCACTGCCACCTGGCTGGTCGGAGGACACACCACATGCCAATCAACGTTCGGTGCACTGCCACCTGGCTGGTCGGAGGACACACCACATGCCAATCAACGTTCGGTGCGCTGCCACCTGGCCGGACGGAGGACACACCACATTCCAATCAACATTCGGTGCACTGCCACCTGGCTGGTCGGTGGACACACCACATGACAATCAACGTTCGGTGCACTGCCACCTGGCTGGTCGCAGGACACAACACATGCCAATCAACATTCTGTGCACTGCAACCTGGCTGGTCGGAGGACACACCACATGCCAATCAACATACTGTGCACTGCCACCTGGCTGGTCGGAGGACACACCACATGCCAATCAACGTTCGGTGCACTGCCACCTGGCCGGTCGGTGAATACACCAAATGCCAATCAACATTCTGTGCACTGCAACCTGGCTGGTCGGAGGACACACCACTTGCCAATCAACATTCTGTTCACTGCCACCTGGCTGGTCGGTGGACACACCACATGCCAATCAACATTCTGTGCATTGCCACCTGGCTGGTCGGAGGACACACCAAATGCCAATCAAAGTTCGGTGCACTGCCACCAGACTGGTCGGAGGACACAACACATGCCAATCAACGTTCGGTGCACTGCTACCTGGCTGGTCGGAGGACACACCACATGCCAATCAACGTTCGGTGCACTGCCACCTGGCTGGTCGGAGGACACAACACATGCCAATCAACATTCAGTGCACTACCAGCTGGCTGGACGGAGGACACACACCATGCCAATGACCATTCGGTGCACTACCAGCTGGCAGGTCGGAGGACACAACACATGCCAATCAACATTCGGTGCACTGCCACCTGGCTGATCGGAGGACACACCACATGCCAACCAACTGTCGGTGCACTACCACCTGGCTGGTCGGAGGAAACACCACATTCCAATCAACATTCGGTGCATTGCCACTTAGCGGGTCAGTGGACACACCACATGCCAATCAACGTTCAGTGCACTGCCACCTGGCTGGTCGGAGGACACACCACATACCAATCAACGTTCGGTGCATTGCCACCTGGCGTGTGGGAGGACACACCACATGCCAATCAACTTTCTGTACACTGACACCTGGTGTGTCGGAGTACACACCACAAGCCTATCAACATTCTGTGCATTGCCACCAGGCTGGTCGGAGGACACACCACATGCCAATCAACATTCTGTGCACTGACACCTGGCTGGTCGGTGGACACACCACATGCCAATCAACGTTCGGTGCACTGCCACCTGGCTGGTCGGAGGACACACCACATGCCAATCAACATTCGTTGCAATGCCACCAGGCTGGTCGGAGGACACACCACATGCCAATCAACATTCTGTGCACTGACACCTGGCTGGTCGGAGGACACACCACATGCCAATCAACATTCGTTGCACTGCCACCAGGCTGGTCGGAGGACACACCACATGCCAATCAACATTCTGTGCACTGACACCTGGTGTGTCGGAGGACACACCACAAGCCAATCAACACTCTGTGCACTGCCACCAGGCTGGTCGGAAGACACACCATATGCCAATCAACATTCGGTGTACTGTCACCTGGCTGGTCGGTGGACACACCACATGCCAATCAACGATCGGTGCACTGCCACCTGGCTGGTCGGAGGACACACCACATGCCAAACCCCATTCGCTGCACTGCCACCTGGCTGTACGGAGGACACACCACATGCCAATCAACATTCGGAGCACTGCCATCTGGATAGTCGGTGGACACACCACAGGCCATTCAACAATCGGTGCACTGCCATCTGGATCGTCGGTGGACACACCACAGGCCAATCAACATTCGGTGCACTGCCATCTGGATCGTCGGTGGACACACCACAGGCCAATCAACATTCGGTGCACTGCCATCTGGATCGTCGGTGGAGACACCACAGGCCAATCCACATTCGGTGAACAGCCACCTGGCTGGTTGGAGGACACCACATGCCAATCAACATTCAGTGCACTACCAGCTGGCAGGTCGGAGGACACACCACAAGCCAATCAACATTCAGTGCACTACCACCTGGCTGGTCGGAGGACACACCACATGCCAATGAACGTTCAGTGCACTGCCACCTGGCTGGTCATAGGACACACCACATGCCAATCAACGTTCTGTGCACTGCCACCTGGCTGGTCGGAGGACACACCACATGCCAATCAACGTTCGGTGCACTGGCACCTGGCTGGTCGGAGGACACACCACATGCCAATCAACGTTCGGTGCACTGCCACCTGGCTGGTCGGAGGACACACCACATGCCAATCAACGTTCGGTGCATTGCCACCTGGCTGGTCGGTGGACACACCACATGCCAATCAACGTTCGGTGCACTGCCACCTGGCTGTTCGGAGGACACACCACATGCCAATCAACGTTCGGTGCACTGCCACCTGGCTGGTCGGAGGACACACCACATGCCAATCAACATTCGGTGCACTACCAGCTGGCTGGGTGGAGGACACACCACATGCCAATCAACATTCGGTGCACTACCAGCTGTCTGGTCGGAGGTCACACACCATGCCAATCAACATTCGGTGCACTGCCACCTGGCGTGTCAGAGGAAACCACATGCCAATCAACATTCGCTGCACTGCCACCTGGCTGGTCAGTGGACACACCACATGCCAATCAACGATCAGTGCACTGCCACCTGGCTGGTCAGAGGACACACCACATGCCAATCAAAGATCGGTGCACTGCCACCTGGCGGTTCGGAGGACACACCACATGCCAATCAACATTCTGTGCACTGCCACCTGGCTGGTCAGAGTTCACACCACATGCCAATCAACGTTCGGTGCACTGCCACCTGGCTGGTCAGAGTTCACACCACATGCCAATCAACGTTCGGTGCACTGCCACCTGGCTGGTCAGAGTTCACACCACATGCCAATCAACGTTCGGTGCACTGCCACCTGGCTGGTCGGAGGACACACCACATGTCAATCAACATTCGGTGCACTGCCACCTGGCTGGTCGGAGGACACACGACATGCCAATCAACATTCTGTGCACTGACACCTGGCTGGTCGGAGGTAACACCACATGCCAATCAACATTCGGTGAACAGCCACCTGGCTGGTCGGAGGACACACCACATGCCAATCAACATTCGGTGAACAGCCACCTGTCGTGACGGAGGACACACCACATGCCAATCAACATTCGTTGCACTACCAGCTGGCTGGTTGGAGGACACACCACATGCCAATCAACATTCGGTGCACAACCAGCTGTCTGGTCGGAGGTCACACACCATGCCAATCAACATACGGTGTACTGCCACCTGGCGTGTCAGAGGAAACCGCATGCCAATCAACATTCGGTGCACTGCCACCTGGCTGGTCGGTGGACACACCACATGCCAATCAACATTCGGTGCACTGTCACCTGGCGTGTCGGTGGACACACCACATGCCAATCAACATTCTGTGCACTGCCACCAGGCTGGACGGTGGACACACCACATGCCAATCAACATTCTGTGCACTGCCACCAGGCTGGTCGGTGGACACACCACATGCCAATCAACATTCTGTGCTCTGCCACCTGGCTGGTCGGAGGACACACCACATGCCAATCTACATTCGGTGCACTACCAGCTGTCTGGTCGGAGGTCACACACCATGCCAATCAACATTCGGTGCACTGCCACCTGGCGTGTCAGAGGAAACCACATGCCAATCAACATTCGCTGCACTGCCACCTGGCTGGTCAGTGGACACACCACATGCCAATCAACGATCTGTGCACTGCCACCTGGCTGGTCAGAGGACACACCACATGCCAATCAACGATCGGTGCACTGCCAGCTGGCGGTTCGGAGGACACACCACATGCCAATCAACATTCTGTCCACTGCCAGCTGGCTGGTCAGAGTTCACACCACATGCCAATCAACGTTCGGTGCACTGCCACCTGGCTGGTCAGAGTTCACACCACATGCCAATCAACGTTCGGTGCACTGCCACCTGGCTGGTCAGAGTTCACACCACATGCCAATCAACGTTCGGTGCACTGCCACCTGGCTGGTCGGAGGACACACCACATGCCAATCAACGTTCGGTGCATTGCCACCTGGCTGGTCGGTGGACACACCACATGCCAATCAACGTTCGGTGCACTGCCACCTGGCTGTTCGGAGGACACACCACATGCCAATCAACGTTCGGTGCACTGCCACCTGGCTGGTCGGAGGACACACCACATGCCAATCAACATTCGGTGCACTACCAGCTGGCTGGGTGGAGGACACACCACATGCCAATCAACATTCGGTGCACTACCAGCTGTCTGGTCGGAGGTCACACCACATGCCAATCAACATTCGCTGCACTGCCACCTGGCTGGTCAGTGGACACACCACATGCCAATCAACGATCGGTGCACTGCCACCTGGCTGGTCAGAGGACACACCACATGCCAATCAAAGATCGGTGCACTGCCACCTGGCGGTTCGGAGGACACACCACATGCCAATCAACATTCTGTGCACTGCCACCTGGCTGGTCAGAGTTCACACCACATGCCAATCAACGTTCGGTGCACTGCCACCTGGCTGGTCAGAGTTCACACCACATGCCAATCAACATTCGGTGCACTGTCACCTGGCGGGTCGGTGGACACACCACATGCCAATCAACATTCTGTGCACTGCCACCAGGCTGGACGGTGGACACACCACATGCCAATCAACATTCTGTGCACTGCCACCAGGCTGGTCGGTGGACACACCACATGCCAATCAACATTCTGTGCTCTGCCACCTGGCTGGTCGGAGGACACACCACATGCCAATCTACATTCGGTGCACTACCAGCTGTCTGGTCGGAGGTCACACACCATGCCAATCAACATTCGCTGCACTGCCACCTGGCTGGTCAGTGGACACACCACATGCCAATCAACGATCGGTGCACTGCCACCTGGCTGGTCGGAGGACACACCACATGCCAATCAACGATCGGTGCACTGCCACCTGGCGGTTCGGAGGACACACCACATGCCAATCAACATTCTGTGCACTGCCAGCTGGCTGGTCAGAGTTCACACCACATGCCAATCAACGTTCGGTGCACTGCCACCTGGCTGGTCAGAGTTCACACCACATGCCAATCAACGTTCGGTGCACTGCCACCTGGCTGGTCAGAGTTCACACCACATGCCAATCAACGTTCGGTGCACTGCCACCTGGCTGGTCGGAGGACACACCACATGTCAATCAACATTCGGTGCACTGCCACCTGGCTGGTCGGAGGACACACGACATGCCAATCAACATTCTGTGCACTGACACCTGGCTGGTCGGAGGTAACACCACATGCCAATCAACATTCGGTGAACAGCCACCTGGCTGGTCGGAGGACACACCACATGCCAATCAACATTCGGTGAACAGCCACCTGTCGTGACGGAGGACACACCACATGCCAATCAACATTCGTTGCACTACCAGCTGGCTGGTTGGAGGACACACCACATGCCAATCAACATTCGGTGCACAACCAGCTGTCTGGTCGGAGGTCACACACCATGCCAATCAACATACGGTGTACTGCCACCTGGCGTGTCAGTGGAAACCACATGCCAATCAACATTCGGTGCACTGCCACCTGGCTGGTCGGTGGACACACCACATGCCAATCAACATTCGGTGCACTGTCACCTGGCGGGTCGGTGGACACACCACATGCCAATCAACATTCTGTGCACTGCCACCAGGCTGGACGGTGGACACACCACATGCCAATCAACATTCTGTGCACTGCCACCAGGCTGGTCGGTGGACACACCACATGCCAATCAACATTCTGTGCTCTGCCACCTGGCTGGTCGGAGGACACACCACATGCCAATCAACGTTCGGTGCACTGCCACCTGGCGTGTCGGAGGACACAACACGTGCCAATCAACATTCTGTTCACTGCCACCTGGCTGTTCGGAGGACACAGCACATCCCCATCAACATTCGGTGCACTGCCACCTGGCTGGTCGGAGGACACACCACATGCCAATCAACATTCGGTGCACTGCCACCTGGCGTGTCGGAGGACACACCACATGCCAATCAACATTCTGTGCACTGCCAGCTGGTGTGTCGGAGTACACACCACAAGCCAATCAACATTCTGTGCACTGCCACCAGGCTGGTCGGAGGACACACCACATGCCAATCAACATTCTGTGCACTGACACCTAGCGGGTCAGTGGACACACCACATGCCAATCAACGATCGGTGCACTGCCACCTGGCTGGTCGGAGGACACACCACATGCCAATTAACATTCGCTGCACTGCCACCTGGCTGGTCGGAGGACACACCACATGCCAATCAACATTCGGTGCACTGCTACCTGGCTGTACGGAGGACACACCACATGCCAATCAACATTCGGTGCACTGCCACCTGGTTGGTCAGAGGACACACCACATGCCAATCAACATTCGGAGCACTGCCATCTGGATCGTCGGTGGACACACCACAGGCCAATCAACATTCGCTGCACTGCCATCTGGATCGTCGGTGGACACACCACAGGCCAATCAACATTCGGTGCACTGCCATCTGGATCGTCGGTGGACACACCACAGGACAAACAACATTCGGTGCACTACCATCTGGATCGTCGGTGGACACACCACAGGCCAATCAACATTCGGTGAATAGCCACCTGGCTGGTCGGAGGACACCACATGCCAATCAACATTCAGTGCACTTCCAGCTGGCTGGTCGGAGGACACACCACAAGGCTATCAACATTCAGTGCACTACCACCTGGCTGGTCGGAGGACACACCACATGCCAATGAACGTTCAGTGCACTGCCACCTGGCTGGTCAGAGGACACACCACATGCCAATCAACGTTCTGTGCACTGCCACCTGGCTGGTCGGCGGACACACCACATGCCAATCAACGTTCTGTGGACTGCCACCTGGCTGGTCGAAGGACACACCACATGCCAACCAACGTTAGGTGCACTGGCACCTGGCTGGTCGGAGGACACACCACATGCCAATCAACATTCGGTGCACTGCCACCTGGCTGGTCGGAGGACACACCACATGCCAATCAACATTCGGTGCACTGCCAGCTGGCTAGTCGGAGGACACACCACATGCCAATCAACGTTCGGTGCACTGCCACCTGGCTGGTCGGAGGACACACCACATGCCAATCAACGTTCGGTGCACTGCCACCAGACTGGTCGGTGGTAACAGCACATGCCAATCATCATTCGCTGCACTGCCACCTGGCTGGTCGGTGGACACCCCACATGCCAATCATCGTTCGGTGCACTGCCAACTGGCTGGTCGGTGGACACCCCACATGGCAATCAACATTCGTGCACTGCCACCTGGCGTGTCAGAGGACACCACATGACAATCAACATTCGGTGCACTACCAGCTGGCTGGTCGGAGGACACACACCATGCCAATAAATATTCGGTGCACTGCCACCTGGCTGGTCGGAGGACACCACATGCCAATCAACGTTCCGTGCACTGCCACCTGGCTGGTCAGTGGACACTCCACATGCCAATCAATGTTCCGTGCACTGCCACCTGGCTGATCAGTGGACACTCCACATGCCAATCAACATTCGGTGCACTGCCACCCGGATGGTCGGAGGATACACCAGATGCCAATGAACGTTCGGTGCACTGCCACCTGGCTGGTCGGAGTACACACCACATGCCAATCAACATTTGGTGCACTGCCACCTGGCTGGTCGGTGGAAACACCATATGCCAATCAACGATCGGTGCACTGTCACCCGGATGGTCAGAGGATACACCAGATGCCAATGAACGTTCGGTGCACTGCCACCTGGCTGATCGGAGGACACACCACATGCCAACCACCTGTCGGTGTACTACCACCTGGCTGGTCGGAGGAAACACCACATGCCAATCAACATTCGGTGCACTGCCACTTAGCAGGTCAGTGGACACACCACATGCCAATCAACGTTCAGTGCACTGCCACCTGGCTGGTCAGAGGACACACCACATGCTAATCAACGTTCGGTGCACTGTCACCTGGCTGGTCGGAGGACGCACCACATGCCAATCAATATTCGGTGCACTGGCATCTGGCTAGTCGGAGGACACACGACATGCCAATCAACATTCAGTGCACTGCCACCTGGCTGGTCGGAGGACACACCACAAGCCAATCAACATTCTGTGCACTGCCACCTGGCTGGTCGGAGGACACACCACATGCCAATCAACGTTCGGTGCACTGCCACCTGGCTGGTCGGAGGACACACCACATGCCAATCAACGTTCGGAGCACTGCCACCTGGCCGGACGGAGGACACACCACATGCCAATCAACATTCGGTGCACTGCCACCTGGCTGGTCGGTGGACACACCACATGACAATCAACGTTCGGTGCACTGGCACCTGGCTGGTCGGAGGACACAACACATGCCAATCAACATTCTGTGCACTGCAACCTGGCTGGTCGGAGGACACACCACATGCCAATCAACATTCTGTGCACTGCCACCTGGCCGGTCGGTGAATACACCAAATGCCAATCAACATTCTGTGCACTGCAACCTGGCTGGTCGGAGGACACACCAAATGCCAATCAACATTCTGTTCACTGCCACCTGGCTGGTCGGTGGACACACCACATGCCAATCAACATTCTGTGCATTGCCAGCTGGCTGGTCGGAGGACACACCAAATGCCAATCAACGTTCGGTGCACTGCCACCAGACTGGTCGGAGGACACAACACATGCCAATCAACGTTCGGTGCACTGCTAGCTGGCTGGTCGGAGGACACACCACATGCCAATCAACGTTCGGTGCACTGCCAGCTGGCTGGTCGGAGGACACAACACATGCCAATCAACATTCAGTGCACTACCAGCTGGCTGGTCGGAGGACACACACCATGCCAATGACCATTCGGTGCACTACCAGCTGGCAGGTCGGAGGACACAACACATGCCAATCAACATTCGGTGCACTACCACCTGGCGGGTCGGAGGACACACCACATGCCAATCAACTTTCGGTGCACTGTCACCTGGCTTGTCGGCGGACACCACATGCCAAGCAACATTCGGTGCACTGCCACCTGGCTGGTCGGAGGACACCACATGCCAATCAACATTCGGTGCACTACCAGCTGACTGGTCGGAGGACACACCACATCCCAATCAACATTCGGTGCACTACCAGCTGGCTGGTCGGAGGACACACACCTTGCCAATCAACATTCGGTGCACTGCCACCTGGCGTGTCAGAGGAAACCACATGCCAATCAACATTCGGTGCACTGACACCAGGCTGGTCGGAGGACACACCACATGCCAATCAACGATCGGTGCACTGCCACCTGGCTGGTCGGAGGACACACCACATGCCACTTAACATTCGCTGCACTGCCACCTGGCGAGTCGGAGGACACACCACATGCCAATCAACATTCGGTGCACTGCCACCTGGCTGTACGGAGGACACACAACATGCCAATCCACATTCGGTGCACTGCCACCTGGCTGTACGGAGGACACACAACATGCCAATCAACATTCGCTGCACTGCCACCTGGATCGTCGGTGGACACACCACAGGCCAATCAACATTCGATGCACTGCCAACTGGATCGTCGGTGGACACACCACAGGCCAATCAACATTCGGTGCACTGCCATCTGGATCGTCGGTGGACACACCACAGGCCAATCCACATTCGATGCACTGCCAACTGGATCGTCGGTGGACACACCACAGGCCAATCAACATTCGGTGCACTGCCATCTGGATCGTCGGTGGACACACCACAGGCCAATCCACATTCGGTGAATACCCACCTGGCTGGTCGGAGGACACCACATGCCAATCAACATTCAGTGCACTTACAGCTGGTTGGTCGGAGGACAGACCACAAGGCTATCAACATTCAGTGCACTACCACCTGGCTGGTCGGAGGACACACCACATGCCAATGAACGTTCAGTGCACTGCCACCTGGCTGGTCAGAGGACACACCACATGCCAATCAACGTTCTGTGCACTGCCACCTGGCTGGTCGGCGGACACACCACATGCCAATCAACGTTCTGTGGACTGCCACCTGGCTGGTCGGAGGACACACCACATGCCAACCAACGTTAGGTGCACTGGCACCTGGCTGGTCGGAGGACACACCACATGCCAATCAACATTCGGTGCACTGCCACCTGGCTGGTCGGAGGACACACCACATGCCAATCAACATTCGGTGCACTGCCACCTGGCTGGTCGGAGGACACACCACATGCCAATCAACGTTCGGTGCACTGCCACCTGGCTGGTCGGAGGACACACCACATGCCAATCATCGTTCGGTGCACTGCCAACTGGCTGGTCGGTGGACACCCCACATGCCAATCAACATTAGTGCACTGCCACCTGGCGTGTCAGAGGACACCACATGACAATCAACATTCGGTGCACTACCAGCTGGCTGGTCGGAGGACACACACCATGCCAATAAATATTCGGTGCACTGCCACCTGGCTGGTCGGAGGACACCACATGCCAATCAATGTTCCGTGCACTGCCACCTGGCTGGTCAGTGGACACTCCACATGCCAATCAACGTTCCGTGCACTGCCACCTGGCTGATCATTGGACACTCCACATGCCAATCAACATTCGGTGCACTGCCACCCGGATGGTCGGAGGATACCCCAGATGCCAATGAACGTTCGGTGCACTGCCACCTGGCTGGTCGGAGTACGCACCACATGCCAATCAACATTTGGTGCACTGCCACCTGGCTGGTCGGTGGAAACACCATATGCCAATCAACGATCGGTGCACTGTCACCCGGATGGTCGGAGGATACACCAGATGCCAATGAACGTTCGGTGCACTGCCACCTGGCTGAGCGGAGGACACACCACATGCCAACCAACTGTCGGTGTACTACCACCTGGCTGGTCGGAGGAAACACCACATGCCAATCAGCATTCGGTGCACTGCCACTTAGCAGGTCAGTGGACACACCACATGCCAATCAACGTTCAGTGCACTGCCACCAGGCTGGTCAGAGGACACACCACATGCCAATCAACGTTCGGTGCACTGTCACCTGGCTGGTCGGAGGACGCACCACATGCCAAACAATATTCGGTGCACTGGCATCTGGCTAGTCGGAGGACACACGACATTCCAATCAACATTCAGTGCACTGCCACCTGGCTGGTCGGAGGACACACCACAAGCCAATCAACATTCTGTGCACTGCCACCTGGCTGGTCGGAGGACACACCACATGCCAATCAACGTTCGGTGCACTGCCACCTGGCTGGTCGGAGGACACACCACATGCCAATCAACGTTCGGTGCACTGCCACCTGGCCGGACGGAGGACACACCACATTCCAATCAACATTCGGTGCACTGCCACCTGGCTGGTCGGTGGACACACCACATGACAATCAACTTTCGGTGCACTGCCACCTGGCTGGTCGGAGGACACAACACATGCCAATCAACATTCTGTGCACTGCAACCTGGCTGGTCGGAGGACACACCACATGCCAATCAACATTCTGTGCACTGCCACCTGGCTGGTCGGAGGACACACCACATGCCAATCAACGTTCGGTGCACTGCCACCTGGCCGGTCGGTGAATACACCAAATGCCAATCAACAATCTGTGCACTGCAACCTGGCTGGTCGGAGGACACACCACATGCCAATCAACATTCTGTTCACTGCCACCTGGCTGGTCGGTGGACACACCACATGCCTATCAACATTCTGTGCATTGCCACCTGGCTGGTCGGAGGACACACCAAATGCTAATCAAAGTTCGGTGGACTGCCACCAGACTGGTCGGAGGACACAACACATGCCAATCAACGTTCGGTGCACTGCTACCTGGCTGGTCGGAGGACACACCACATGCCAATCAACGTTCTGTGCACTGCCACCTGGCTGGTCGGAGGACACACCACATGCCAATCAACGTTCGGTGCACTGGCACCTGGCTGGTCGGAGGACACACCACATGCCAATCAACGTTCGGTGCACTGCCACCTGGCTGGTCGGAGGACACACCACATGCCAATCAACGTTCGGTGCATTGCCACCTGGCTGGTCGGTGGACACACCACATGCCAATCAACGTTCGGTGCACTGCCACCTGGCTGTTCGGAGGACACACCACATGCCAATCAACGTTCGGTGCACTGCCACCTGGCTGGTCGGAGGACACACCACATGCCAATCAACATTCGGTGCACTACCAGCTGGCTGGGTGGAGGACACACCACATGCCAATCAACATTCGGTGCACTACCAGCTGTCTGGTCGGAGGTCACACACCATGCCAATCAACATTCGGTGCACTGCCACCTGGCGTGTCAGAGGAAACCACATGCCAATCAACATTCGCTGCACTGCCACCTGGCTGGTCAGTGGACACACCACATGCCAATCAACGATCAGTGCACTGCCACCTGGCTGGTCAGAGGACACACCACATGCCAATCAAAGATCGGTGCACTGCCACCTGGCGGTTCGGAGGACACACCACATGCCAATCAACATTCTGTGCACTGCCACCTGGCTGGTCAGAGTTCACACCACATGCCAATCAACGTTCGGTGCACTGCCACCTGGCTGGTCAGAGTTCACACCACATGCCAATCAACGTTCGGTGCACTGCCACCTGGCTGGTCAGAGTTCACACCACATGCCAATCAACGTTCGGTGCACTGCCACCTGGCTGGTCGGAGGACACACCACATGTCAATCAACATTCGGTGCACTGCCACCTGGCTGGTCGGAGGACACACGACATGCCAATCAACATTCTGTGCACTGACACCTGGCTGGTCGGAGGTAACACCACATGCCAATCAACATTCGGTGAACAGCCACCTGGCTGGTCGGAGGACACACCACATGCCAATCAACATTCGGTGAACAGCCACCTGTCGTGACGGAGGACACACCACATGCCAATCAACATTCGTTGCACTACCAGCTGGCTGGTTGGAGGACACACCACATGCCAATCAACATTCGGTGCACAACCAGCTGTCTGGTCGGAGGTCACACACCATGCCAATCAACATACGGTGTACTGCCACCTGGCGTGTCAGAGGAAACCGCATGCCAATCAACATTCGGTGCACTGCCACCTGGCTGGTCGGTGGACACACCACATGCCAATCAACATTCGGTGCACTGTCACCTGGCGTGTCGGTGGACACACCACATGCCAATCAACATTCTGTGCACTGCCACCAGGCTGGACGGTGGACACACCACATGCCAATCAACATTCTGTGCACTGCCACCAGGCTGGTCGGTGGACACACCACATGCCAATCAACATTCTGTGCTCTGCCACCTGGCTGGTCGGAGGACACACCACATGCCAATCTACATTCGGTGCACTACCAGCTGTCTGGTCGGAGGTCACACACCATGCCAATCAACATTCGGTGCACTGCCACCTGGCGTGTCAGAGGAAACCACATGCCAATCAACATTCGCTGCACTGCCACCTGGCTGGTCAGTGGACACACCACATGCCAATCAACGATCTGTGCACTGCCACCTGGCTGGTCAGAGGACACACCACATGCCAATCAACGATCGCTGCACTGCCACCTGGCTGGTCAGTGGACACACCACATGCCAATCAACATTCTGTCCACTGCCAGCTGGCTGGTCAGAGTTCACACCACATGCCAATCAACGTTCGGTGCACTGCCACCTGGCTGGTCAGAGTTCACACCACATGCCAATCAACGTTCGGTGCACTGCCACCTGGCTGGTCAGAGTTCACACCACATGCCAATCAACGTTCGGTGCACTGCCACCTGGCTGGTCGGAGGACACACCACATGCCAATCAACGTTCGGTGCATTGCCACCTGGCTGGTCGGTGGACACACCACATGCCAATCAACGTTCGGTGCACTGCCACCTGGCTGTTCGGAGGACACACCACATGCCAATCAACGTTCGGTGCACTGCCACCTGGCTGGTCGGAGGACACACCACATGCCAATCAACATTCGGTGCACTACCAGCTGGCTGGGTGGAGGACACACCACATGCCAATCAACATTCGGTGCACTACCAGCTGTCTGGTCGGAGGTCACACCACATGCCAATCAACATTCGCTGCACTGCCACCTGGCTGGTCAGTGGACACACCACATGCCAATCAACGATCGGTGCACTGCCACCTGGCTGGTCAGAGGACACACCACATGCCAATCAAAGATCGGTGCACTGCCACCTGGCGGTTCGGAGGACACACCACATGCCAATCAACATTCTGTGCACTGCCACCTGGCTGGTCAGAGTTCACACCACATGCCAATCAACGTTCGGTGCACTGCCACCTGGCTGGTCAGAGTTCACACCACATGCCAATCAACATTCGGTGCACTGTCACCTGGCGGGTCGGTGGACACACCACATGCCAATCAACATTCTGTGCACTGCCACCAGGCTGGACGGTGGACACACCACATGCCAATCAACATTCTGTGCACTGCCACCAGGCTGGTCGGTGGACACACCACATGCCAATCAACATTCTGTGCTCTGCCACCTGGCTGGTCGGAGGACACACCACATGCCAATCTACATTCGGTGCACTACCAGCTGTCTGGTCGGAGGTCACACACCATGCCAATCAACATTCGCTGCACTGCCACCTGGCTGGTCAGTGGACACACCACATGCCAATCAACGATCGGTGCACTGCCACCTGGCTGGTCGGAGGACACACCACATGCCAATCAACGATCGGTGCACTGCCACCTGGCGGTTCGGAGGACACACCACATGCCAATCAACATTCTGTGCACTGCCAGCTGGCTGGTCAGAGTTCACACCACATGCCAATCAACGTTCGGTGCACTGCCACCTGGCTGGTCAGAGTTCACACCACATGCCAATCAACGTTCGGTGCACTGCCACCTGGCTGGTCAGAGTTCACACCACATGCCAATCAACGTTCGGTGCACTGCCACCTGGCTGGTCGGAGGACACACCACATGTCAATCAACATTCGGTGCACTGCCACCTGGCTGGTCGGAGGACACACGACATGCCAATCAACATTCTGTGCACTGACACCTGGCTGGTCGGAGGTAACACCACATGCCAATCAACATTCGGTGAACAGCCACCTGGCTGGTCGGAGGACACACCACATGCCAATCAACATTCGGTGAACAGCCACCTGTCGTGACGGAGGACACACCACATGCCAATCAACATTCGTTGCACTACCAGCTGGCTGGTTGGAGGACACACCACATGCCAATCAACATTCGGTGCACAACCAGCTGTCTGGTCGGAGGTCACACACCATGCCAATCAACATACGGTGTACTGCCACCTGGCGTGTCAGTGGAAACCACATGCCAATCAACATTCGGTGCACTGCCACCTGGCTGGTCGGTGGACACACCACATGCCAATCAACATTCGGTGCACTGTCACCTGGCGGGTCGGTGGACACACCACATGCCAATCAACATTCTGTGCACTGCCACCAGGCTGGACGGTGGACACACCACATGCCAATCAACATTCTGTGCACTGCCACCAGGCTGGTCGGTGGACACACCACATGCCAATCAACATTCTGTGCTCTGCCACCTGGCTGGTAGGAGGACACACCACATGCCAATCAACGTTCGGTGCACTGCCACCTGGCGTGTCGGAGGACACAACACGTGCCAATCAACATTCTGTTCACTGCCACCTGGCTGTTCGGAGGACACAGCACATCCCCATCAACATTCGGTGCACTGCCACCTGGCTGGTCGGAGGACACACCACATGCCAATCAACATTCGGTGCACTGCCACCTGGCGTGTCGGAGGACACACCACATGCCAATCAACATTCTGTGCACTGCCAGCTGGTGTGTCGGAGTACACACCACAAGCCAATCAACATTCTGTGCACTGCCACCAGGCTGGTCGGAGGACACACCACATGCCAATCAACATTCTGTGCACTGACACCTAGCGGGTCAGTGGACACACCACATGCCAATCAACGATCGGTGCACTGCCACCTGGCTGGTCGGAGGACACACCACATGCCAATTAACATTCGCTGCACTGCCACCTGGCTGGTCGGAGGACACACCACATGCCAATCAACATTCGGTGCACTGCTACCTGGCTGTACGGAGGACACACCACATGCCAATCAACATTCGGTGCACTGCCACCTGGTTGGTCAGAGGACACACCACATGCCAATCAACATTCGGAGCACTGCCATCTGGATCGTCGGTGGACACACCACAGGCCAATCAACATTCGCTGCACTGCCATCTGGATCGTCGGTGGACACACCACAGGCCAATCAACATTCGGTGCACTGCCATCTGGATCGTCGGTGGACACACCACAGGACAAACAACATTCGGTGCACTACCATCTGGATCGTCGGTGGACACACCACAGGCCAATCAACATTCGGTGAATAGCCACCTGGCTGGTCGGAGGACACCACATGCCAATCAACATTCAGTGCACTTCCAGCTGGCTGGTCGGAGGACACACCACAAGGCTATCAACATTCAGTGCACTACCACCTGGCTGGTCGGAGGACACACCACATGCCAATGAACGTTCAGTGCACTGCCACCTGGCTGGTCAGAGGACACACCACATGCCAATCAACGTTCTGTGCACTGCCACCTGGCTGGTCGGCGGACACACCACATGCCAATCAACGTTCTGTGGACTGCCACCTGGCTGGTCGGAGGACACACCACATGCCAACCAACGTTAGGTGCACTGGCACCTGGCTGGTCGGAGGACACATCACATGCCAATCAACATTCGGTGCACTGCCACCTGGCGGGTCGGAGGACACACCACATGCCAATCAACATTCGGTGCACTGCCAGCTGGCTAGTCGGAGGACACACCACATGCCAATCAACGTTCGGTGCACTGCCACCTGGCTGGTCGGAGGACACACCACATGCCAATCAACGTTCGGTGCACTGCCACCAGACTGGTCGGTGGTAACAGCACATGCCAATCATCATTCGCTGCACTGCCACCTGGCTGGTCGGTGGACACCCCACATGCCAATCATCGTTCGGTGCACTGCCAACTGGCTGGTCGGTGGACACCCCACATGGCAATCAACATTCGTGCACTGCCACCTGGCGTGTCAGAGGACACCACATGACAATCAACATTCGGTGCACTACCAGCTGGCTGGTCGGAGGACACACACCATGCCAATAAATATTCGGTGCACTGCCACCTGGCTGGTCGGAGGACACCACATGCCAATCAACGTTCCGTGCACTGCCACCTGGCTGGTCAGTGGACACTCCACATGCCAATCAATGTTCCGTGCACTGCCACCTGGCTGATCAGTGGACACTCCACATGCCAATCAACATTCGGTGCACTGCCACCCGGATGGTCGGAGGATACACCAGATGCCAATGAACGTTCGGTGCACTGCCACCTGGCTGGTCGGAGTACACACCACATGCCAATCAACATTTGGTGCACTGCCACCTGGCTGGTCGGTGGAAACACCATATGCCAATCAACGATCGGTGCACTGTCACCCGGATGGTCAGTGGATACACCAGATGCCAATGAACGTTCGGTGCACTGCCACCTGGCTGATCGGAGGACACACCACATGCCAACCACCTGTCGGTGTACTACCACCTGGCTGGTCGGAGGAAACACCACATGCCAATCAACATTCGGTGCACTGCCACTTAGCAGGTCAGTGGACACACCACATGCCAATCAACGTTCAGTGCACTGCCACCTGGCTGGTCAGAGGACACACCACATGCTAATCAACGTTCGGTGCACTGTCACCTGGCTGGTCGGAGGACGCACCACATGCCAATCAATATTCGGTGCACTGGCATCTGGCTAGTCGGAGGACACACGACATGCCAATCAACATTCAGTGCACTGCCACCTGGCTGGTCGGAGGACACACCACAAGCCAATCAACATTCTGTGCACTGCCACCTGGCTGGTCGGAGGACACACCACATGCCAATCAACGTTCGGTGCACTGCCACCTGGCTGGTCGGAGGACACACCACATGCCAATCAACGTTCGGAGCACTGCCACCTGGCCGGACGGAGGACACACCACATGCCAATCAACATTCGGTGCACTGCCACCTGGCTGGTCGGTGGACACACCACATGACAATCAACGTTCGGTGCACTGGCACCTGGCCGGTCGGTGAATACACCAAATGCCAATCAACATTCTGTGCACTGCAACCTGGCTGGTCGGAGGACACACCAAATGCCAATCAACATTCTGTTCACTGCCACCTGGCTGGTCGGTGGACACACCACATGCCAATCAACATTCTGTGCATTGCCAGCTGGCTGGTCGGAGGACACACCAAATGCCAATCAACGTTCGGTGCACTGCCACCAGACTGGTCGGAGGACACAACACATGCCAATCAACGTTCGGTGCACTGCTAGCTGGCTGGTCGGAGGACACACCACATGCCAATCAACGTTCGGTGCACTGCCAGCTGGCTGGTCGGAGGACACAACACATGCCAATCAACATTCAGTGCACTACCAGCTGGCTGGTCGGAGGACACACACCATGCCAATGACCATTCGGTGCACTACCAGCTGGCAGGTCGGAGGACACAACACATGCCAATCAACATTCGGTGCACTACCACCTGGCGGGTCGGAGGACACACCACATGCCAATCAACTTTCGGTGCACTGTCACCTGGCTTGTCGGCGGACACCACATGCCAAGCAACATTCGGTGCACTGCCACCTGGCTGGTCGGAGGACACCACATGCCAATCAACATTCGGTGCACTACCAGCTGACTGGTCGGAGGACACACCACATCCCAATCAACATTCGGTGCACTACCAGCTGGCTGGTCGGAGGACACACACCTTGCCAATCAACATTCGGTGCACTGCCACCTGGCGTGTCAGAGGAAACCACATGCCAATCAACATTCGGTGCACTGACACCAGGCTGGTCGGAGGACACACCACATGCCAATCAACGATCGGTGCACTGCCACCTGGCTGGTCGGAGGACACACCACATGCCACTTAACATTCGCTGCACTGCCACCTGGCGAGTCGGAGGACACACCACATGCCAATCAACATTCGGTGCACTGCCACCTGGCTGTACGGAGGACACACAACATGCCAATCCACATTCGGTGCACTGCCACCTGGCTGTACGGAGGACACACAACATGCCAATCAACATTCGCTGCACTGCCACCTGGATCGTCGGTGGACACACCACAGGCCAATCAACATTCGATGCACTGCCAACTGGATCGTCGGTGGACACACCACAGGCCAATCAACATTCGGTGCACTGCCATCTGGATCGTCGGTGGACACACCACAGGCCAATCCACATTCGATGCACTGCCAACTGGATCGTCGGTGGACACACCACAGGCCAATCAACATTCGGTGCACTGCCATCTGGATCGTCGGTGGACACACCACAGGCCAATCCACATTCGGTGAATACCCACCTGGCTGGTCGGAGGACACCACATGCCAATCAACATTCAGTGCACTTACAGCTGGTTGGTCGGAGGACAGACCACAAGGCTATCAACATTCAGTGCACTACCACCTGGCTGGTCGGAGTACACACCACATGCCAATCAACATTTGGTGCACTGCCACCTGGCTGGTCGGTGGAAACACCATATGCCAATCAACGATCGGTGCACTGTCACCCGGATGGTCAGTGGATACACCAGATGCCAATGAACGTTCGGTGCACTGCCACCTGGCTGATCGGAGGACACACCACATGCCAACCACCTGTCGGTGTACTACCACCTGGCTGGTCGGAGGAAACACCACATGCCAATCAACATTCGGTGCACTGCCACTTAGCAGGTCAGTGGACACACCACATGCCAATCAACGTTCAGTGCACTGCCACCTGGCTGGTCAGAGGACACACCACATGCTAATCAACGTTCGGTGCACTGTCACCTGGCTGGTCGGAGGACGCACCACATGCCAATCAATATTCGGTGCACTGGCATCTGGCTAGTCGGAGGACACACGACATGCCAATCAACATTCAGTGCACTGCCACCTGGCTGGTCGGAGGACACACCACAAGCCAATCAACATTCTGTGCACTGCCACCTGGCTGGTCGGAGGACACACCACATGCCAATCAACGTTCGGTGCACTGCCACCTGGCTGGTCGGAGGACACACCACATGCCAATCAACGTTCGGAGCACTGCCACCTGGCCGGACGGAGGACACACCACATGCCAATCAACATTCGGTGCACTGCCACCTGGCTGGTCGGTGGACACACCACATGACAATCAACGTTCGGTGCACTGGCACCTGGCCGGTCGGTGAATACACCAAATGCCAATCAACATTCTGTGCACTGCAACCTGGCTGGTCGGAGGACACACCAAATGCCAATCAACATTCTGTTCACTGCCACCTGGCTGGTCGGTGGACACACCACATGCCAATCAACATTCTGTGCATTGCCAGCTGGCTGGTCGGAGGACACACCAAATGCCAATCAACGTTCGGTGCACTGCCACCAGACTGGTCGGAGGACACAACACATGCCAATCAACGTTCGGTGCACTGCTAGCTGGCTGGTCGGAGGACACACCACATGCCAATCAACGTTCGGTGCACTGCCAGCTGGCTGGTCGGAGGACACAACACATGCCAATCAACATTCAGTGCACTACCAGCTGGCTGGTCGGAGGACACACACCATGCCAATGACCATTCGGTGCACTACCAGCTGGCAGGTCGGAGGACACAACACATGCCAATCAACATTCGGTGCACTACCACCTGGCGGGTCGGAGGACACACCACATGCCAATCAACTTTCGGTGCACTGTCACCTGGCTTGTCGGCGGACACCACATGCCAAGCAACATTCGGTGCACTGCCACCTGGCTGGTCGGAGGACACCACATGCCAATCAACATTCGGTGCACTACCAGCTGACTGGTCGGAGGACACACCACATCCCAATCAACATTCGGTGCACTACCAGCTGGCTGGTCGGAGGACACACACCTTGCCAATCAACATTCGGTGCACTGCCACCTGGCGTGTCAGAGGAAACCACATGCCAATCAACATTCGGTGCACTGACACCAGGCTGGTCGGAGGACACACCACATGCCAATCAACGATCGGTGCACTGCCACCTGGCTGGTCGGAGGACACACCACATGCCACTTAACATTCGCTGCACTGCCACCTGGCGAGTCGGAGGACACACCACATGCCAATCAACATTCGGTGCACTGCCACCTGGCTGTACGGAGGACACACAACATGCCAATCCACATTCGGTGCACTGCCACCTGGCTGTACGGAGGACACACAACATGCCAATCAACATTCGCTGCACTGCCACCTGGATCGTCGGTGGACACACCACAGGCCAATCAACATTCGATGCACTGCCAACTGGATCGTCGGTGGACACACCACAGGCCAATCAACATTCGGTGCACTGCCATCTGGATCGTCGGTGGACACACCACAGGCCAATCCACATTCGATGCACTGCCAACTGGATCGTCGGTGGACACACCACAGGCCAATCAACATTCGGTGCACTGCCATCTGGATCGTCGGTGGACACACCACAGGCCAATCCACATTCGGTGAATACCCACCTGGCTGGTCGGAGGACACCACATGCCAATCAACATTCAGTGCACTTACAGCTGGTTGGTCGGAGGACAGACCACAAGGCTATCAACATTCAGTGCACTACCACCTGGCTGGTCGGAGGACACACCACATGCCAATGAACGTTCAGTGCACTGCCACCTGGCTGGTCAGAGGACACACCACATGCCAATCAACGTTCTGTGCACTGCCACCTGGCTGGTCGGCGGACACACCACATGCCAATCAACGTTCTGTGGACTGCCACCTGGCTGGTCGGAGGACACACCACATGCCAACCAACGTTAGGTGCACTGGCACCTGGCTGGTCGGAGGACACACCACATGCCAATCAACATTCGGTGCACTGCCACCTGGCTGGTCGGAGGACACACCACATGCCAATCAACATTCGGTGCACTGCCACCTGGCTGGTCGGAGGACACACCACATGCCAATCAACGTTCGGTGCACTGCCACCTGGCTGGTCGGAGGACAAACCACATGCCAATCATCGTTCGGTGCACTGCCAACTGGCTGGTCGGTGGACACCCCACATGCCAATCAACATTAGTGCACTGCCACCTGGCGTGTCAGAGGACACCACATGACAATCAACATTCGGTGCACTACCAGCTGGCTGGTCGGAGGACACACACCATGCCAATAAATATTCGGTGCACTGCCACCTGGCTGGTCGGAGGACACCACATGCCAATCAATGTTCCGTGCACTGCCACCTGGCTGGTCAGTGGACACTCCACATGCCAATCAACGTTCCGTGCACTGCCACCTGGCTGATCATTGGACACTCCACATGCCAATCAACATTCGGTGCACTGCCACCCGGATGGTCGGAGGATACACCAGATGCCAATGAACGTTCGGTGCACTGCCACCTGGCTGGTCGGAGTACGCACCACATGCCAATCAACATTTGGTGCACTGCCACCTGGCTGGTCGGTGGAAACACCATATGCCAATCAACGATCGGTGCACTGTCACCCGGATGGTCGGAGGATACACCAGATGCCAATGAACGTTCGGTGCACTGCCACCTGGCTGAGCGGAGGACACACCACATGCCAACCAACTGTCGGTGTACTACCACCTGGCTGGTCGGAGGAAACACCACATGCCAATCAACATTCGGTGCACTGCCACTTAGCAGGTCAGTGGACACACCACATGCCAATCAACGTTCAGTGCACTGCCACCAGGCTGGTCAGAGGACACACCACATGCCAATCAACGTTCGGTGCACTGTCACCTGGCTGGTCGGAGGACGCACCACATGCCAAACAATATTCGGTGCACTGGCATCTGGCTAGTCGGAGGACACACGACATTCCAATCAACATTCAGTGCACTGCCACCTGGCTGGTCGGAGGACACACCACAAGCCAATCAACATTCTGTGCACTGCCACCTGGCTGGTCGGAGGACACACCACATGCCAATCAACGTTCGGTGCACTGCCACCTGGCTGGTCGGAGGACACACCACATGCCAATCAACGTTCGGTGCACTGCCACCTGGCCGGACGGAGGACACACCACATTCCAATCAACATTCGGTGCACTGCCACCTGGCTGGTCGGTGGACACACCACATGACAATCAACTTTCGGTGCACTGCCACCTGGCTGGTCGGAGGACACAACACATGCCAATCAACATTCTGTGCACTGCAACCTGGCTGGTCGGAGGACACACCACATGCCAATCAACATTCTGTGCACTGCCACCTGGCTGGTCGGAGGACACACCACATGCCAATCAACGTTCGGTGCACTGCCACCTGGCCGGTCGGTGAATACACCAAATGCCAATCAACAATCTGTGCACTGCAACCTGGCTGGTCGGAGGACACACCACATGCCAATCAACATTCTGTTCACTGCCACCTGGCTGGTCGGTGGACACACCACATGCCTATCAACATTCTGTGCATTGCCACCTGGCTGGTCGGAGGACACACCAAATGCTAATCAAAGTTCGGTGGACTGCCACCAGACTGGTCGGAGGACACAACACATGCCAATCAACGTTCGGTGCACTGCTACCTGGCTGGTCGGAGGACACACCACATGCCAATCAACGTTCGGTGCACTGCCACCTGGCTGGTCGGAGGACACAACACATGCCAATCAACATTCAGTGCACTACCAGCTGGCTGGACGGAGGACACACACCATGCCAATGACCATTCGGTGCAGTACCAGCTGGCAGGTCGGAGGACACAACACATGCCAATCAACATTCGGTGCACTACCAGCTGGCTGGTCGGAGGACACACCACATGCCAATCAACTTTCGGTGCACTGTCACCTGGCTTGTCGGAGGACACCACATGCCAAGCAACATTCGGTGCACTGCCACCTGGCTGGTCGGAGGACACCACATGCCAATCAACATTCGGTGCACTGCCACCTGGCTGGTCGGAGGACACAACACATGCCAATCAACGTTCGGTGCACTGCCACCTGGCTGGTCGGAGGACACACCACATGCCAATCATCGTTCGGTGCACTGCCAACTGGCTGGTCGGTGGACACCCCACATGCCAATCAACATTAGTGCACCTGGCGTGTCAGAGGACACCACATGACAATCAACATTCGGTGCACTACCAGCTGGCTGGTCGGAGGACACACACCATGCCAATAAATATTCGGTGCACTGCCACCTGGCTAGTCGGAGGACACCACATGCCAATCAATGTTCCGTGCACTGCCACCTGGCTGGTCAGTGGACACTCCACATGCCAATCAACGTTCCGTGCACTGCCACCTGGCTGATCATTGGACACTCCACATGCCAATCAACATTCGGTGCACTGCCACCCGGATGGTCGGAGGATACACCAGATGCCAATGAACGTTCGGTGCACTGCCACCTGGCTGGTCGGAGTACGCACCACATGCCAATCAACATTTGGTGCACTGCCACCTGGCTGGTCGGTGGAAACACCATATGCCAATCAACGATCGGTGCACTGTCACCCGGATGGTCGGAGGATACACCAGATGCCAATGAACGTTCGGTGCACTGCCACCTGGCTGAGCGGAGGACACACCACATGCCAACCAACTGTCGGTGTACTACCACCTGGCTGGTCGGAGGAAACACCACATGCCAATCAACATTCGGTGCACTGCCACTTAGCAGGTCAGTGGACACACGACATGCCAATCAACGTTCAGTGCACTGCCACCAGGCTGGTCAGAGGACACACCACATGCCAATCAACGTTCGGTGCACTGTCACCTGGCTGGTCGGAGGACGCACCACATGCCAAACAATATTCGGTGCACTGGCATCTGGCTAGTCGGAGGACACACGACATTCCAATCAACATTCAGTGCACTGCCACCTGGCTGGTCGGAGGACACACCACAAGCCAATCAACATTCTGTGCACTGCCACCTGGCTGGTCGGAGGACACACCACATGCCAATCAACGTTCGGTGCACTGCCACCTGGCTGGTCGGAGGACACACCACATGCCAATCAACGTTCGGTGCACTGCCACCTGGCCGGACGGAGGACACACCACATTCCAATCAACATTCGGTGCACTGCCACCTGGCTGGTCGGTGGACACACCACATGACAATCAACTTTCGGTGCACTGCCACCTGGCTGGTCGGAGGACACAACACATGCCAATCAACATTCTGTGCACTGCAACCTGGCTGGTCGGAGGACACACCACATGCCAATCAACATTCTGTGCACTGCCACCTGGCTGGTCGGAGGACACACCACATGCCAATCAACGTTCGGTGCACTGCCACCTGGCCGGTCGGTGAATACACCAAATGCCAATCAACAATCTGTGCACTGCAACCTGGCTGGTCGGAGGACACACCACATGCCAATCAACATTCTGTTCACTGCCACCTGGCTGGTCGGTGGACACACCACATGCCTATCAACATTCTGTGCATTGCCACCTGGCTGGTCGGAGGACACACCAAATGCCAATCAAAGTTCGGTGGACTGCCACCAGACTGGTCGGAGGACACAACACATGCCAATCAACGTTCGGTGCACTGCTACCTGGCTGGTCGGAGGACACACCACATGCCAATCAACGTTCGGTGCACTGCCACCTGGCTGGTCGGAGGACACAACACATGCCAATCAACATTCAGTGCACTACCAGCTGGCTGGACGGAGGACACACACCATGCCAATGACCATTCGGTGCAGTACCAGCTGGCAGGTCGGAGGACACAACACATGCCAATCAACATTCGGTGCACTGTCACCTGGCTGGTCGGAGGACACCACATGCCAATCAACATTCGGTGCACTGCCACCTGGCTGGTCGGAGGACACAACACATGCCAATCAACATTCAGTGCACTACCAGCTGACTGGTCGGAGGACACACCACATCCCAATCAACATTCGGTGTACTACCAGCTGGCGTGTCAGAGGAAACCTCATGCCAATCAACATTCGGTGTACTGACACCAGGCTGGTCGGAGGACACACCACATGCCAATCAACGATCGGTGCACTGCCACCTGGCTGGTCGGAGGACACACCACATGCAAATTAACATTCGGTGCACTGCCACCAGGCTGGTCGGAGGACACACCACATGCCAATCAACATTCGGTGCACTGCCACCTGGCTGTACGGAGGACACACCACATGCCAATCAACATTCAGTGCACTGCCACCTGGTTGGACGGAGGACACACCACATGCCAATCAACATTCGGAGCACTGCCATCTGGATCGTCGGTGGACACACCACATGCCAATCAACATTCAGTGCACTGCCACCTGGTTGGTCGGAGGACACACCACATGCCAATCAACATTCGGAGCACTGCCATCTCGATCGTCGGTGGACACACCACAGGCCAATCAACATTCGCTGCACTGCCATCTGGATCGTGGGTGGACACACCACAGGCCAATCAACATTCGGTGCACTGCCATCTGGATCGTCGGTGGACACACCACAGGCTAATCAACATTCGGTGCACTGCCATCTGGATCGTCGGTGGACACACCACAGGCCAATCCACATTCGGTGAATAGCCACCTGGCTGGTCGGAGGACACCACATGCCAATAAACATTCAGTGCACTTCCAGCTGGCTGGTCGGAGGACAGAACTCAAGGCTATCAACATTCAGTGCACTACCACCTGGCTGGTCGGAGGACACACCACATGCCAATGAACGTTCAGTGCACTGCCACCTGGCTGGTCAGAGGACACACCACATGCCAATCAACGTGCTGTGCACTGCCACCTGGCTGGTCGGCGGACACACCACATGCCAATCAACGTTCTGTGCACTGCCACTTGGCTGGTCGGAGGACACACCACATGCCAATCAACATTCGGTGCACTGCCACCTGGCTCGTCGGAGGACACACCACATGCCAATCAACATTCGGTGCACTGCTACCTGGCTGGTCGGAGGACAGACTACATGCCAATCAACGTTCGGTGCACTGCCACCTGGCTGGTCGGAGGACACACAACATGCCAATCAACGTTCGGTGCACTGCCACCAGACTGGTCGGTGGTCACACCACATGCCAATCATCATTCGCTGCACTGCCACCTGGCTGGTCGGAGGACACACCACATGCCAATCAACATTCGGTGCACTGCCACCTGGCTGGTCAGAGGACACACCACATGCCAATCAACATTCGGTGCACTGCCACCTGGCTGGTCGGAGGACACACTACATGCCAATCAACGTTCGGTGCACTGCCACCTGGCTGGTCGGAGGACACACAACATGCCAATCAACGTTCGGTGCACTGCCACCAGACTGGTCGGTGGTCACACCACATGCCAATCATCATTCGCTGCACTGCCACCTGGCTGGTCGGAGGACACACCACATGCCAATCAACGATCGGTGCACTGCCACCTGGCTGGTCGGTGGACACCCCACATGCCAATCATCGATCGGTGCACTGCCAACTGGCTGGTCCGTGGACACCCCACATGCCAATCAACATTCGTGCACTGCCACCTGGCGTGTCAGAGGACACCACATGACAATCAACATTCGGTGCACTACCAGCTGGCTGGTCGGAGGACACACACCATGCCAATAAATATTCGGTGCACTGCCACCTGGCTGGTCGGAGGACACCACATGCCAATCAACGTTCCGTGCACTGCCACCTGGCTGATCAGTGGACACTCCACATGCCAATCAACATTCGGTGCACTGCCACCCGGATGGTCGGAGGATACACCAGATGCCAGTGAACTTTCGGTGCACTGCCACCTGGCTGGTCGGAGTACACACCACATGCCAATCATCATTTGGTGAACTGCCACCTGGCTGGTCGGTAGAAACACCATATGCCAATCAACGATCGGTGCACTGTCACCCGGATGGTCGGAGGATACACCAGATGCCAATGAACGTTCGGTGCACTGCCACCTGGCTGGTCGGAGGACGCACCACATGCCAATCAATATTCGGTGCACTGGCATCTGGCTAGTCGGATGACACACAACATGCCAATCAACATTCAGTGCACTGCCACCTGGCTGGTCGGAGGACACACCACAATCCAATCAACATTCTGTACACTGCCACCTGGCTGGTCGGAGGACACACCACATGCCAATCAACGTTCGGTGCACTGCCACCTGGCTGGTCCGAGGACAAACCACATGCCAATCAACGTTCGGTGCACTGCCACCTGGCCGGACGGAGGACACACCACATGCCAATCAACATTCGGTGCACTGCCACCTGGCTGGTCGGTGGACACACCACATGACAATTAACTTTCGGTGCACTGCCACCTGGCTGGTCGGAGGACACAACACATGCCAATCAACATTCTGTGCACTGCAACCTGGCTGGTCGGAGGACACACCACATGCCAATCAACATTCTGTGTACTGCCACCTGGCTGGTCGGAGGACACACCACATGCCAACCAACGTTAGGTGCACTGGCACCTGGCTGGTCGGAGGACACACCACATGCCAATCAACATTCGGTGCACTGCCACCTGGCTGGTCGGAGGACACACCACATGCCAATCAACATTCGGTGCACTGCCACCTGGCTGGTCGGAGGACACACAACATGCCAATCAACGTTCGGTGCACTGCCACCAGACTGGTCGGTGGTCACACCACATGCCAATCATCATTCGCTGCACTGCCACCTGGCTGGTCGGAGGACACACCACATGCCAATCAACGTTCGGTGCACTGCCACCTGGCTGGTCGGTGGACACCCCACATGCCAATCATCTTTCGGTGCACTGCCAACTGGCTGGTCGGTGGACACCCCACATGCCAATCAACATTCGTGCACTGCTACCTGGCTGGTCGGAGGACACACCACATGCCAATCAACGTTCGGTGCACTGCCACCTGGCCGGTCGGAGTACACACAACATGCCAATCAACATTCGTGCACTGCCACCCGGATGGTCGGAGGATACACCAGATGCCAATGAACTTTCGGTGCACTACCAGCTGGCTGGTCGGAGTACACACCACATGCCAATCAACATTTGGTGAACTGCCACCTGGCTGGTCGGTAGAAACTCCATATGCCAATCAACGATCGGTGCACTGTCACCCGGATGGTCGGAGGATACACCAGATGCCAATGAACGTTCGGTGCACTGCCACCTGGCTGATCGGAGGACACACCACATGCCAACCAACTGTCGGTGTACTACCACCTGGCTGCTCGGAGGACACACCACATGCCAATCAACGTTCAGTGCACTGCCACCTGGCTGGTCAGAGAACACACCACATGCCAATCAACGTTCGGTGCACTGTCACCTGGCTGGTCGGAGGACGCACCACATGCCAATCTATATTCGGTGCACTGGCATCTGGCTAGTCGGATGTCACACAACATGCCAATCAACATTCAGTGCACTGCCACCTGGCTGGTCGGAGGACACACCACAAGCCAATCAACATTCTGTACACTGCCACCTGGCTGGTCGGAGGACACACCACATGCCAATCAACGTTCGGTGCACTGCCACCTGGCTGGTCCGAGGACAAACCACATGCCAATCAACGTTCGGTGCACTGCCACCTGGCCGGACGGAGGACACACCACATGCCAATCAACATTCGGTGCACTGCCACCTGGCTGGTCGGTGGACACACCACATGACAATTAACTTTCGGTGCACTGCCACCTGGCTGGTCGGAGGACACAACACATGCCAATCAACATTCTGTGCACTGCAACCTGGCTGGTCGGAGGACACACCACATGCCAATCAACATTCTGTGTACTGCCACCTGGCTGGTCGGAGGACACACCACATGCCAACCAACGTTAGGTGCACTGGCACCTGGCTGGTCGGAGGACACACCACATGCCAATCAACATTCGGTGCACTGCCACCTGGCTGGTCGGAGGACACACCACATGCCAATCAACATTCGGTGCACTGCCACCTGGCTGGTCGGAGGACACACCACATGCCAATCAACGTTCGGTGCACTGCCACCTGGCTGGTCGGAGGACACACAACATGCCAATCAACGTTCGGTGCACTGCCACCAGACTGGTCGGTGGTCACACCACATGCCAATCATCATTCGCTGCACTGCCACCTGGCTGGTCGGAGGACACACCACATGCCAATCAACGTTCGGTGCACTGCCACCTGGCTGGTCGGTGGACACCCCACATGCCAATCATCGTTCGGTACACTGCCAACTGGCTGGTCGGTGGACACCCCACATGCCAATCAACATTCGTGCACTGCCACCTGGCGTGTCAGAGGACACCACATGACAATCAACATTCGGTGCACTACCAGCTGGCTGGTCGGAGGACACACACCATGCCAATAAATATTCGGTGCACTGCCACCTGGCTGGTCGGAGGACACCACATGCCAATCAACGTTCCGTGCACTGCCACCTGGCTGATCAGTGGACACTCCACATGCCAATCAACATTCGGTGCACTGCCACCCGGATGGTCGGAGGATACACCAGATGCCAATGAACTTTCGGTGCACTGCCAACTGGCTGGTCGGTGGACACCCCACATGCCAATCAACATTCGTGCACTGCCACCTGGCGTGTCAGAGGACACCACATGCCAATCAACATTTGGTGCACTGCCACCTGGCTGGTCGGTAGAAACACCATATGCCAATCAACGATCGGTGCACTGTCACCCGGATGGTCGGAGGATACACCAGATGCCAATGAACGTTCGGTGCACTGACACCTGGCTGATCGGAGGACACACCACATGCCAATCAACGTTCAGTGCACTGCCACCTGGCTGGTCAGAGAACACACCACATGCCAATCAACGTTTGGTGCACTGTCACCTGGCTGGTCGGAGGACGCACCACATGCCAATCAATATTCGGTGCACTGGCATCTGGCTAGTCGGAGGACACACAACATGCCAATCAACATTCAGTGCACTGCCACCTGGCTGGTCGGAGGACACACCACAAGCCAATCAACATTCTGTACACTGCCACCTGGCTGGTCGGAGGACACACCACATGCCAATCAACGTTCGGTGCACTGCCACCTGGCTGGTCCGAGGACAAACCACATGCCAATCAACGTTCGGTGCACTGCCACCTGGCCGGACGGAGGACACACCACATGCCAATCAACATTCGGTGCACTGCCACCTGGCTGGTCGGTGGACACACCACATGACAATCAACTTTCGGTGCACTGCCACCTGGCTGGTCGGAGGACACAACACATGCCAATCAACATTCTGTGCACTGCAACCTGGCTGGTCGGAGGACACACCACATGCCAATCAACATTCTGTGCACTGCCAACTGGCTGGTCGAAGGACACACCACATGCCAATCAACGTTCGGTGCACTGCCACCTGGCCGGTCGGTGAATACACCAAATGCCAATCAACATTCTGTGCACTGCAACCTGGCTGGTCGGAGGACACACCACATGCCAATCAACATTCTGTTCACTGCCACCTGGCTGGTCGGTGGACACACCACATGCCAATCAACATTCTGTGCATTGCCACCTGGCTGGTCGGAGGACACACCAAATGCCAATCAACGTTCGGTGCACTGCCACCAGACTGGTCGCAGGACACAACACATGCCAATCAACGTTCGGTGCACTGCTACCTGGCTGGTCGGAGGACACACCACATGCCAATCAACGTTCGGTGCACTGCCACCTGGCTGGTCGGATTACACAACACATGCCAATCAACATTCAGTGCACTACCAGCTGGCTGGTCGGAGGACACACACCATGCCAATGACCATTCGGTGCACTACCAGCTGGCAGGTCGGAGGACACAACACATGCCAATCAACATTCGGTGCACTACCAGCTGGCTGGTCGGAGGACACACCACATGCCAATCAAAGTTCGGTGCACTGTCACCTGGATTGTCGGAGGACACCACATGCCAAGCAACATTCGGTGCACTGCCACCTGGCTGGTCGGAGGACACCACATGCCAATCAACATTCGGTGCACTGCCACCTGGCTGGTCGGAGGACACAACACATGCCAATCAACATTCGGTGCACTGCCACTAGGCTGGTCGGAGGACACAACACATGCCAATCAACATTCGGTGCACTGCCACCAGGCTGGTCGGAGGACACACCACATGCCAATCAACATTCAGTGCACTACCAGCTGACTGGTCGGAGGACACACCACATGCCAATCAACATTCAGTGCACTACCAGCTGACTGGTCGGAGGACACACCACATCCCAATCAACATTCGGTGCACTACCAGCTGGCTGGTCGGAGGACACACACCTTGCCAATCAACATTCGGTGCACTGCCACCTGGCGTGTCAGAGGAAACCACATGCCAATCAACATTCGGTGCACTGACACCAGGCTGGTCGGAGGACACACCACATGCCAATCAACGTTCGGTACACTGCCACCTGGCTGGTCAGAGGACACACCACATTCCAATCAACATTCTGTGCACTGCCACCTGGCGTGTCAGAGGAAACCACAAGCCAATCAACGTTGGCTGCACCGCCACCTGGTGGGTCGGAGGACACACCACATGCCAATCAACATTCTGTGCACTGCCACCTGGCTGGTCTGAGGACACACCACATGCCAATCAACGTTCGGTGCACTGCCACCTGGCTAGTCGGACGAAACACCACATGCCTATCAACGTTCGGTGCCCTGCCACCTGGCTGGTCGGAGGTCACACCACATGCCAATCAACATTCGGTGCACTACCAGCTGGCTGGTCGGAGGACACACCACATGCCAATCAACATTCGGTGCACTACCAGCTGGCTGGTCGGAGGACACACCACATGCCAATCAACATTCGGTGCACTGCCACCTGGCTGTTCGGAGGACACACCACATGCCAATCAATGTTCGGTGCACTGCCATCAGACTGGTCGGTGGTCACACCACATGCCAATCATCATTCGCTGCACTGCCACCTGGCTGGTCGGAGGACACACCACATGCCAATCAACATTTGGTGCACTGCCACCTGGTGTGTCAGAGGACACCACATGACAATCAACATTCGGTGCACTACCAGCTGGCTGGTCGGAGGACACACACCATGCCAATAAATATTCGGTGAACTGCCACCTGGCTGGTCGGAGGACACCACATGCCAATCAACGTTCCGTGCACTGCCACCTGGCTGGTCAGTGGACACTCCACATGTCAATCAACATTCGGTGCAGTGCCACCTGGCGTCTCGGAGGACACACCACGTGCCAATCAACATTCTGTTCACTGCCACCTGGCGTGTCGGAGGACACACCACATGCCAATCAACATTCTGTGCACTGCCACCTGGTGTGTCGGAGTACACACCAGAAGCCAATCAACATTCTGTGCACTGCCACAAGGCTGGACAGAGGACACACCACATGCCAATCAACATTCTGTGCACTGCCAGCTGGCGTGTCGGAGTACACACCACATGCCAATCAACATTTGGTGCACTGCCACCTGGCTGGTCGGTGGAAACACCACATGCCAATCAACGATCGGTGCACTGCCACCAGGCAGGTCGGAGGACACACCACATGCCAACCCACATTCGCTGCACTGCCACCTGGCTGGTCGGAGGACACACCACATGCCAATCCACATTTGCTGCACTGCCACCTGGCTGGTCGGAGGACACACCAGATGCCAATCAACGTTCGGTGCACTGTCACCCTGATGGTCGGAGGATACACCAGATGCCAATGAACGTTCAGTGCACTGCCACCTGGCTGATCGGAGGACACACCACATGCCAATCAACGTTCAGTGCACTGCCACCTGGCTGGTCAGTGGACACACCACATGCCAATCAACGTTCGGTGCATTGCCACCAGACTGGTCGGAGGACACAACACATGCCAATCAACGTTCGGTGCACTGCTACCTGGCTGGTCGGAGGACGCACCACATGCCAATCAACGTTCGGTGCACTGCCACCTGGCTGGTCGGAGGACACAACACATGCCAATCAACATTCAGTGCACTGCCAACTGGCTAGTCGGACGAAACACCACATGCCTATCAACGTTCGGTGCCCTGCAACCTGGCTGGTCGGAGGTCACACCACATGCCAATCAACATTCGGTGCACTACCAGCTGGCTGGTCGGAGGACACACACCATGCCAATAAATATTCGGTGCACTGCCACCTGGCGGGTCGGTGGACACACCACATGCCAATCAACGTTCCGTGCACTGCCACCTGGCTGATCAGTGGACACTCCACATGCCAATCTACATTCGGTGCACTGCCACCCGGATGGTCGGAGGATACACCAGATGCCAATGAACTTTCGGTGCACTGCCAACTGGCTGGTCGGAGTACACACCACATGCCAATCAACATTTGGTGCACTGCCAACTGGCTGGTCGGTAGAAACACCATATGCCAATCAACGATCGGTGCACTGTCACCCGGATGGTCGGAGGATACACCAGATGCCAATGAACGTTCGGTGTACTACCACCTGGCTGCTCGGAGGAAACACCACATGCAAATCAACGTTCGGAACACTGCCACCTGGCTGGTCAGAGAACACACCACATGCCAATCAACGTTCGGTGCACTGTCACCTGGCTGGTCGGAGAACGCACCACATGCCAATCAATATTCGGTGCACTGGCATCTGGCTAGTCGGAGGACACACAACATGCCAATCAACATTCAGTGCACTGCCACCTGGCTGGTCGGAGGACACACCACAAGCCAATCAACATTCTGTACACTGCCACCTGGCTGGTCGGAGGACACACCACATGCCAATCAACGTTCGGTGCACTGCCACCTGGCTGGTCCGAGGACAAACCACATGCCAATCAACGTTCGGTGCACTGCCACCTGGCCGGACGGAGGACACACCACATGCCAATCAACATTCGGTGCACTGCCACCTGGCTGGTCGGTGGACACACCACATGACAATCAACTTTCGGTGCACTGCCACCTGGCTGGTCGGAGGACACAACACATGCCAATCAACATTCTGTGCACTGCAACCTGGCTGGTCGGAGGACACACCACATGCCAATCAACATTCTGTGCACTGCCACCTGGCTGGTTGAAGGACACACCACATGCCAATCAACGTTCGGTGCACTGCCACCTGGCCGGTCGGTGAATACACCAAATGCCAATCAACATTCTGTGCACTGCAACCTGGCTGGTCGGAGGACACACCACATGCCAATCAACATTCTGTTCACTGCCACCTGGCTGGTCGGTGGACACACCACATGCCAATCAACATTCTGTGCATTGCCACCTGGCTGGTCGGAGGACACACCAAATGCCAATCAACGTTCGGTGCACTGCCACCAGACTGGTCGCAGGACACAACACATGCCAATCAACGTTCGGTGCACTGCTACCTGGCTGGTCGGAGGACACACCACATGCCAATCAACGTTCGGTGCACTGCCACCTGGCTGGTCGGAGGACACAACACATGCCAATCAACATTCAGTGCACTACCAGCTGGCTAGTCGGAGGACACACACCATGCCAATGACCATTCGGTGCACTACCAGCTGGCAGGTCGGAGGACACAACACATGCCAATCAACATTCGGTGCACTACCAGCTGGCTGGTCGGAGGACACACCACATGCCAATCAAAGTTCGGTGCACTGTCACCTGGCTTGTCGGAGGACACCACATGCCAAGCAACATTCGGTGCACTGCCACCTGGCTGGTCGGAGGACACCACATGCCAATGAACATTCGGTGCACTGCCACCTGGCTGGTCGGAGGACACAACACATGCCAATCAACATTCGGTGCACTGCCACCTGGCTGGTCTGAGGACACACCACATGCCAATCAACATTCAGTGCACTACCAGCTGACTGGTCGGAGGACACACCACATCCCAATCAACATTCGGTGCACTACCAGCTGGCTGGTCGGAGGACACACACCTTGCCAATCAACATTCGGTGCACTGACACCAGGCTGGTCGGAGGACACACCACATGCCAATCAACGTTCGGTACACTGCCACCTGGCGTGTCAGAGGAAACCACAAGCCAATCAACATTCTGTGCATTGCCACCTGGCTGGTCGGAGGACACACCAAATGCCAATCAACGTTCGGTGCACTGCCACCAGACTGGTCGCAGGACACAACACATGCCAATCAACGTTCGGTGCACTGCTACCTGGCTGGTCGGAGGACACACCACATGCCAATCAACGTTCGGTGCACTGCCACCTGGCTGGTCGGAGGACACAACACATGCCAATCAACATTCAGTGCACTACCAGCTGGCTGGTCGGAGGACACACACCATGCCAATGACCATTCGGTGCACTACCAGCTGGCAGGTCGGAGGACACACCACATGCCAATCAAAGTTCGGTGCACTGTCACCTGGCTTGTCGGAGGACACCACATGCCAAGCAACATTCGGTGCACTGCCACCTGGCTGGTCGGAGGACACCACATGCCAATCAACATTCGGTGCACTGCCACCTGGCTGGTCGGAGGACACAACACATGCCAATCAACATTCGGTGCACTGCCACCTGGCTGGTCTGAGGACACACCACATGCCAATCAACATTCAGTGCACTACCAGCTGACTGGTCGGAGGACACACCACATCCCAATCAACATTCGGTGCACTACCAGCTGGCTGGTCGGAGGGCACACACCTTGCCAATCAACATTCGGTGCACTGACACCAGGCTGGTCGGAGGACACACCACATGCCAATCAACGTTCGGTACACTGCCACCTGGCGTGTCAGAGGAAACCACAAGCCAATCAACGTTGGCTGCACCGCCACCTGGTGGGTCGGAGGACACACCACATGCCAATCAACATTCTGTGCACTGCCACCTGGCTGGTCTGAGGACACACCACATGCCAATCAACATTCGGTGCACTGCCACCTGGCTAGTCGGACGAAACACCACATGCCTATCAACGTTCGGTGCCCTGCCACCTGGCTGGTCGGAGGTCACACCACATGCCAATCAACATTCGGTGCACTACCAGCTGGCTGGTCGGAGGACACACCACATGCCAATCAACATTCGGTGCACTACCAGCTGGCTGGTCGGAGGACACACCACATGCCAATCAACATTCGGTGCACTGCCACCTGGCTGTTCGGAGGACACACCACATGCCAATCAATGTTCGGTGCACTGCCATCAGACTGGTCTGTAGTCACACCACATGCCAATCATCATTCGCTGCACTGCCACCTGGCTGGTCGGAGGACACACCACATGCCAATCAACATTTGGTGCACTGCCACCTGGTGTGTCAGAGGACACCACATGACAATCAACATTCGGTGCACTACCAGCTGGCTGGTCGGAGGACACACACCATGCCAATAAATATTCGGTGCACTGCCACCTGGCTGGTCGGAGGACACCACATGCCAATCAACGTTCCGTGCACTGCCACCTGGCTGGTCAGTGGACACTCCAGATGTCAATCAACATTCGGTGCACTGCCACCTGGCGTCTCGGAGGACACACCACGTGCCAATCAACATTCTGTTCACTGCCACCTGGCGTGTCGGAGGACACACCACATGCCAATCAACATTCTGTGCACTGCCACCTGGTGTGTCGGAGTACACACCAGAAGCCAATCAACATTCTGTGCACTGCCACAAGGCTGGACAGAGGACACACCACATGCCAATCAACATTCTGTGCACTGCCAGCTGGCGTGTCGGAGTACACACCACATGCCAATCAACATTTGGTGCACTGCCACCTGGCTGGTAGGTGGAAACACCACATGCCAATCAACGATCGGTGCACTGCCACCAGGCAGGTCGCAGGACACACCACATGCCAACCCACATTCGCTGCACTGCCACCTGGCTGGTCGGAGGACACACCACATGCCAATCCACATTTGCTGCACTGCCACCTGGCTGGTCGGAGGACACACCAGATGCCAATCAACATTCGGTGCACTGTCACCCTGATGGTCGGAGGATACACCAGATGCCAATGAACGTTCGGTGCACTGCCACCTGGCTGATCGGAGGACACACCATATGCCAATCAACGTTCAGTGCACTGCCACCTGGCTGGTCAGAGGACACACCACATGCCAATCAACGTTCGGTGCATTGCCACCAGACTGGTCGGAGGACACAACACATGCCAATCAACGTTCGGTGCACTGCTACCTGGCTGGTCGGAGGACGCACCACATGCCAATCAACGTTCGGTGCACTGCCACCTGGCTGGTCGGAGGACACAACACATGCCAATCAACATTCAGTGCACTGCCACCTGGCTAGTCGGACGAAACACCACATGCCTATCAACGTTCGGTGCCCTGCCACCTGGCTGGTCGGAGGTCACACCACATGCCAATCAACATTCGGTGCACTACCAGCGGCTGGTCGGAGGACACACCACATGCCAATCAACATTCGGTGCACTACCAGCTGGCTGGTCGGAGGACACACCACATGCCAATCAACATTCGGTGCACTGCCACCTGGCTGGTGGGAGGACACACCACATGCCAATCAACGTTCGGTGCACTGCCACCAGGCTGGTCGGTGGACACACCACATGCCAATAAACATTCGGTGCACTACCACCTGGCTGGTCGGAGGACACCCCACATGCCAATCAACATTCGGTGCACTGCCACCAGGCTGGTCGGTGGACACACCACATGCCAATCAACATTCGGTGCACTACCAGCTGGCTGGTCGGTGGTCAGACCACATGCCAATCATCATTCGCTGCACTGCCACCTGGCTGGTCGGAGGACACACCACATGCCAATCAACATTTGGTGCACTGCCACCTGGTGTGTCAGAGGACACCACATGACAATCAACATTCGGTGCACTACCAGCTGGCTGGTCGGAGGACACACACCATGCCAATAAATATTCGGTGCACTGCCACCTGGCTGGTCGGAGGACACCACATGCCAATCAACGTTCCGTGCACTGCCACCTGGCTGGTCAGTGGACACTCCACATGTCAATCAACATTCGGTGCACTGCCACCTGGCGTCTCGGAGGACACACCACGTGCCAATCAACATTCTGTTCACTGCCACCTGGCGTGTCGGAGGACACACCACATGCCAATCAACATTCTGTGCACTGCCACCTGGTGTGTCGGAGTACACACCAGAAGCCAATCAACATTCTGTGCACTGCCACAAGGCTGGACAGAGGACACACCACATGCCAATCAACATTCTGTGCACTGCCAGCTGGCGTGTCGGAGTACACACCACATGCCAATCAACATTTGGTGCACTGCCACCTGGCTGGTCGGTGGAAACACCACATGCCAATCAACGATCGGTGCACTGCCACCAGGCAGGTCGGAGGACACACCACATGCCAACCCACATTCGCTGCACTGCCACCTGGCTGGTCGGAGGACACACCACATGCCAATCCACATTTGCTGCACTGCCACCTGGCTGGTCGGAGGACACACCTGATGCCAATCAACGTTCGGTGCACTGTCACCCTGATGGTCGGAGGATACACCAGATGCCAATGAACGTTCGGTGCACTGCCACCTGGCTGATCGGAGGACACACCACATGCCAATCAACGTTCAGTGCACTGCCACCTGGCTGGTCAGAGGACACACCACATGCCAATCAACGTTCGGTGCATTGCCACCAGACTGGTCGGAGGACACAACACATGCCAATCAACGTTCGGTGCACTGCTACCTGGCTGGTCGGAGGACGCACCACATGCCAATCAAAGTTCGGTGCACTGCCACCTGGCTGGTCGGAGGACACAACACATGCCAATCAACATTCAGTGCACTGCCACCAGGCTAGTCGGACGAAACACCACATGCCTATCAACGTTCGGTGCCCTGCCACCTGGCTGGTCGGAGGTCACACCACATGCCAATCAACAATCGGTGCACTACCAGCGGCTGGTCGGAGGACACACCACATGCCAATCAACATTCGGTGAACTACCAGCTGGCTGGTCGGAGGACACACCACATGCCAATCAACATTCGGTGCACTGCCACCTGGCTGGTCGGAGGACACACCACATGCCAATCAACATTCGGTGCACTGCCACCAGGCTGGTCGGTGGACACACCACATGCCAATAAACATTCGGTGCACTATCACCTGGCTGGTCGGAGGACACCCCACATGCCAATCAACATTCGGTGCACTGCCACCAGGCTGGTCGGTGGACACACCACATGCCAATCAACATTCGGTGCACTACTAGCTGGCTGGTAGGAGGACACACCACATGCTAATCAACATTCGATGCACTGCAACCAGGCTGGTCGGTGGACACACCACATGCCAATCAACATTCGATGCACTACCAGCTGGCTGGTCGGAGGACACACCACAGGCCAATCAACGTTCGGTGCACTGGCACCTGGCAGGTAGGAGGACACCACATGCCAATCAACATTCAGTGCACTACCAGCTGGCTGGTCGGAGGACACACCACAGGCCAATCAACATTCAGTGCACTACCACCTGGCTGGTCGGAGGACACACCACATTCCAATAAACTTTCAGTGCACTGCCACCTGGCTGGTCAGAGGACACACCAAATGCCAATCAACGTTCTGTGCACTGCCACCTGGCTGGTCGGAGGAGACACCACGTGCCAATCAACGTTCGGTGCACTGGCACCTGGCTAGTTGGAGGACACACCACATGCCAATCAACATTCAGTGCACTGCCACCTGGCTGGTCGGAGGACACACCACATGCCAATCAACATTCGGTGCACTACCACCTGGCTGGTCGGAGGACACACCACATGCCAATCAACGTTCGGTGCACTGCCACCTGGCTGTTCGGAGGACACACCACATGCCAATCAATGTTCGGTGCACTGCTACCACACTGGTCGGTGGTCACACCACATGCCAATCATCATTCGCTGCACTGCCACCTGGCTGGTCGGAGGACACACCACATGCCAATCAACATTCGGTGCACTGCCACCTGGTGTGTCAGAGGACACCACATGACAATCAACATTCGGTGCACTACCAGCTGGCTGGTCGGAGGACACACACCATGCCAATAAATATTCGGTGCACTGCCACCTGGCTGGTCGGAGGACACCACATGCCAATCAACGTTCCGTGCACTGCCACCTGGCTGGTCAGTGGACACTCCACATGCCAATCAACGTTCCGTGCACTGCCACCTGGCTGGTCAGTGGACACTCCACATGCCAACCAACATTCGGTGCACTGCCACCAGGCGTCTCGGAGGACACACCACGTGCGAATCAACATTCTGTTCACTGCCACCTGGTGTGTCGGAGTACACACCACAAGCCAATCAACATTCTGTGCACTGCCACCTGGCGTGTCGGAGGACACACCACATGCCAATCAACATTCTGTGCACTGCCACAAGTCTGGACAGAGGACACACCACATGCCAATCAACATTCTGTGCACTGCCAGCTGGCGTGTCGGAGTACACACCACATGCCAATCAACATTTGGTGCACTGCCACCTGGCTGGTCGGTGGAAACACCACATGCCAATCAACGATCGGTGCACTGCCACCAGGCAGGTCGGAGGACACACCACATGCCAATCCACATTCGCTGCACTGCCACCTGGCTGGTCGGAGGGCACACCACATGCCAATCCACATTTGCTGCACTGCCGCCTGGCTGGTCGGAGGACACACCAGATGCCAATCAACGTTCGGTGCACTGTCACCCTGATGGTCGGAGGATACACCAGATGCCAATGAACGTTCGGTGCACTGCCACCTGGCTGATCGGAGGACACACCACATGCCAATCAACGTTCAGTGCACTGCCACCTGGCTGGTCAGAGGACAAACCACATGCCAATCAACGTTCGGTGCATTGCCACCTGGCGGGTCGGAGGACACACCACATGCCAATCAACATTCTGTGCATTGCAACCTGGCATGTCGGAGGACACACCAGATGCCAATCAACATTCGGTGCACTGCCACCTGGCGTGTCGGATGACCAACCACATGCCAATCAACGTTCGGTGCACTGCCACCTGGCTGGTCGGAGGACACACCCCATGCCAATCAACGTTCGGTGCACTGCCACCTGGCCGGTCGGAGGACACACCCCATGCCAATCAACATTCGGTGCACTGCCATCTGGATCGTCGGTGGACAAACCACATGCCAATCAACATTCGGTGCACTGCCACCAGGCTGGTCGGTGGACACACCACATGCCAATCAACATTCGGTGCACTGCCACCCGGATGGTCGGAGGATACACCAGATGCCAGTGAACTTTCGGTGCACTGCCACCTGGCTGGTCGGAGTACACACCACATGCCAATCAACATTTGGTGAACTGCCACCTGGCTGGTCGATAGAAACACCATATGCCAATCAACGATCGGTGCACTGTCACCCGGATGGTCGGAGGATACACCAGATGCCAATGAACGTTCGGTGCACTGCCACCTGGCTGGTCGGAGGACGCACCACATGCCAATCAATATTCGGTGCACTGGCATCTGGCTAGTCGGATGACACACAACATGCCAATCAACATTCAGTGCACTGCCACCTGGCTGGTCGGAGGACACACCACAAGCCAATCAACATTCTGTACACTGCCACCTGGCTGGTCGGAGGACACACCACATGCCAATCAACGTTCGGTGCACTGCCACCTGGCTGGTCCGAGGACAAACCACATGCCAATCAACGTTCGGTGCACTGCCACCTGGCCGGACGGAGGACACACCACATGCCAATCAACATTCGGTGCACTGCCACCTGGCTGGTCGGTGGACACACCACATGACAATTAACTTTCGGTGCACTGCCACCTGGCTGGTCGGAGGACACAACACATGCCAATCAACATTCTGTGCACTGCAACCTGGCTGGTCGGAGGACACACCACATGCCAATCAACATTCTGTGTACTGCCACCTGGCTGGTCGGAGGACACACCACATGCCAACCAACGTTAGGTGCACTGGCACCTGGCTGGTCGGAGGACACACCACATGCCAATCAACATTCGGTGCACTGCCACCTGGCTGGTCGGAGGACACACCACATGCCAATCAACATTCGGTGCACTGCCACCTGGCTGGTCGGAGGACACACCACATGCCAATCAACGTTCGGTGCACTGCCACCTGGCTGGTCGGAGGACACACAACATGCCAATCAACGTTCGGTGCACTGCCACCAGACTCGTCGGTGGTCACACCACATGCCAATCATCATTCGCTGCACTGCCACCTGGCTGGTCGGAGGACACACCACATGCCAATCAACGTTCGGTGCACTGCCACCTGGCTGGTCGGTGGACACCCCACATGCCAATCATCGTTCGGTGCACTGCCAACTGGCTGGTCGGTGGACACCCCACATGCCAATCAACATTCGTGCACTGCTACCTGGCTGGTCGGAGGACACACCACATGCCAATCAACGTTCGGTGCACTGCCACCTGGCCGGTCGGAGTACACACCACATGCCAATCAACATTCGTGCACTGCCACCCGGATGGTCGGAGGATACACCAGATGCCAATGAACTTTCGGTGCACTACCAGCTGGCTGGTCGGAGTACACACCACATGCCAATCAATATTCGGTGCACTGGCATCTGGCTAGTCGGATGACACACAACATGCCAATCAACATTCAGTGCACTGCCACCTGGCTGGTCGGAGGACACACCGCAAGCCAATCAACATTCTGTACACTGCCACCTGGCTGGTCGGAGGACACACCACATGCCAATCAACGTTCGGTGCACTGCCACCTGGCTGGTCCGAGGACAAACCACATGCCAATCAACGTTCGGTGCACTGCCACCTGGCCGGACGGAGGACACACCACATGCCAATCAACATTCGGTGCACTGCCACCTGGCTGGTCGGTGGACACACCACATGACAATTAACTTTCGGTGCACTGCCACCTGGCTGGTCGGAGGACACAACACATGCCAATCAACATTCTGTGCACTGCAACCTGGCTGGTCGGAGGACACACCACATGCCAATCAACATTCTGTGTACTGCCACCTGGCTGGTCGGAGGACACACCACATGCCAACCAACGTTAGGTGCACTGGCACCTGGCTGGTCGGAGGACACACCACATGCCAATCAACATTCGGTGCACTGCCACCTGGCTGGTCGGAGGACACACCACATGCCAATCAACATTCGGTGCACTGCCACCTGGCTGGTCGGAGGACACACCACATGCCAATCAACGTTCGGTGCACTGCCACCTGGCTGGTCGGAGGACACACAACATGCCAATCAACGTTCGGTGCACTGCCACCAGACTGGTCGGTGGTCACACCACATGCCAATCATCATTCGCTGCACTGCCACCTGGCTGGTCGGAGGACACACCACATGCCAATCAACGTTCGGTGCACTGCCACCTGGCTGGTCGGTGGACACCCCACATGCCAATCATCGTTCGGTGCACTGCCAACTGGCTGGTCGGTGGACACCCCACATGCCAATCAACATTCGTGCACTGCTACCTGGCTGGTCGGAGGACACACCACATGCCAATCAACGTTCGGTGCACTGCCACCTGGCCGGTCGGAGTACACACCACATGCCAATCAACATTCGTGCACTGCCACCCGGATGGTCGGAGGATACACCAGATGCCAATGAACTTTCGGTGCACTACCAGCTGGCTGGTCGGAGTACACACCACATGCCAATCAACATTTGGTGAACTGCCACCTGGCTGGTCGGAGGACACACCACATGCCAATCAACATTCGGTGCACTGCCACCTGGCTGGTCGGAGGACACACCACATGCCAATCAACATTCGGTGCACTGCCACCTGGCTGGTCAGAGAACACACCACATGCCAATCAACGTTCGGTGCACTGTCACCTGGCTGGTCGGAGGACGCACCACATGCCAATCAATATTCGGTGCACTGGCATCTGGCTAGTCGGATGTCACACAACATGCCAATCAACATTCAGTGCACTGCCACCTGGCTGGTCGGAGGACACACCACAAGCCAATCAACATTCTGTACACTGCCACCTGGCTGGTCGGAGGACACACCACATGCCAATCAACGTTCGGTGCACTGCCACCTGGCTGGTCCGAGGACAAACCACATGCCAATCAACGTTCGGTGCACTGCCACCTGGCCGGACGGAGGACACACCACATGCCAATCAACATTCGGTGCACTGCCACCAGGCTGGTCGGTGGACACACCACATGACAATTAACTTTCGGTGCACTGCCACCTGGCTGGTCGGAGGACACAACACATGCCAATCAACATTCTGTGCACTGCAACCTGGCTGGTCGGAGGACACACCACATGCCAATCAACATTCTGTGTACTGCCACCTGGCTGGTCGGAGGACACACCACATGCCAACCAACGTTAGGTGCACTGGCACCTGGCTGGTCGGAGGACACACCACATGCCAATCAACATTCGGTGCACTGCCACCTGGCTGGTCGGAGGACACACCACATGCCAATCAACATTCGGTGCACTGCCACCTGGCTGGTCGGAGGACACACCACATGCCAATCAACGTTCGGTGCACTGCCACCTGGCTGGTCGGAGGACACACAACATGCCAATCAACGTTCGGTGCACTGCCACCAGACTGGTCGGTGGTCACACCACATGCCAATCATCATTCGCTGCACTGCCACCTGGCTGGTCGGAGGACACACCACATGCCAATCAACGTTCGGTGCACTGCCAACTGGCTGGTCGGTGGACACCCCACATGCCAATCATCGTTCGGTGCACTGCCAACTGGCTGGTCGGTGGACACACCACATGCCAATCATCATTCGCTGCACTGCCACCTGGCGTGTCAGAGGACACCACATGACAATCAACATTCGGTGCACTACCAGCTGGCTGGTCGGAGGACACACACCATGCCAATAAATATTCGGTGCACTGCCACCTGGCTGGTCGGAGGACACCACATGCCAATCAACGTTCCGTGCACTGCCATCTGGCTGGTCAGTGGACACTCCACATGCCAATCAACGTTCCGTGCACTGCCACCTGGCTGGTCAGTGGACACTCCACATGCCAACCAACATTCGGTGCACTGCCACCAGGCGTCTCGGAGGACACACCACGTGCGAATCAACATTCTGTTCACTGCCACCTGGTGTGTCGGAGTACACACCACAAGCCAATCAACATTCTGTGCACTGCCACCTGGCGTGTCGGAGGACACACCACATGCCAATCAACATTCTGTGCACTGCCACGAGGCTGGACAGAGGACACACCACATGCCAATCAACATTCTGTGCACTGCCAGCTGGCGTGTCGGAGTACACACCACATGCCAATCAACATTTGGTGCACTGCCACCTGGCTGGTCGGTGGAAACACCACATGCCAATCAACATTCGGTGCACTGCCACCAGGCAGGTCGGAGGACACACCACATGCCAATCCACATTCGCTGCACTGCCACCTGGCTGGTCGGAGGGCACACCACATGCCAATCCACATTTGCTGCACTGCCACCTGGCTGGTCGGAGGACACACCAGATGCCAATCAACGTTCGGTGCACTGTCACCCTGATGGTCGGAGGATACACCAGATGCCAATGAACGGTCGGTGCACTGCCACCTGGCTGATCGGAGGACACACCACATGCCAATCAACGTTCAGTGCACTGCCACCTGGCTGGTCAGAGGACAAACCACATGCCAATCAACGTTCGGTGCATTGCCACCTGGCGGGTCGGAGGACACACCACATGCCAATCAACATTCTGTGGATTGCAACCTGGCATGTCGGAGGACACACCAGATGCCAATCAACATTCGGTGCACTGCCACCTGGCGTGTCGGATGACCAACCACATGCCAATCAACGTTCGGTGCACTGCCACCTGGCTGGTCGGGGGACACACCCCATGCAAATCAACGTTCGGTGCACTGCCACCTGGCTGGTCGAAGGACACACCCCATGCCAATCAACATTCGGTGCACTGCCATCTGGATCGTCGGTGGACAAACCACATGCCAATCAACATTTGGTGCACTGCCACCAGGCTGGTCGGTGGACACACCACATGCCAATCAACATTCGGTGCACTGCCACCCGGATGGTCGGAGGATACACCAGATGCCAGTGAACTTTCGGTGCACTGCCACCTGGCTGGTCGGAGTACACACCACATGCCAATCAACATTTGGTGAACTGCCACCTGGCTGGTCGGTAGAAACACCATATGCCAATCAACGATCGGTGCACTGTCACCCGGATGGTCAGAGGATACACCAGATGCCAATGAACGTTCGGTGCACTGCCACCTGGCTGGTCGGAGGACGCACCACATGCCAATCAATATTCGGTGCACTGGCATCTGGCTAGTCGGATGACACACAACATGCCAATCAACATTCAGTGCACTGCCACCTGGCTGGTCGGAGGACACACCACAAGCCAATCAACATTCTGTACACTGCCACCTGGCTGGTCGGAGGACACACCACATGCCAATCAACGTTCGGTGCACTGCCACCTGGCTGGTCCGAGGACAAACCACATGCCAATCAACGTTCGGTGCACTGCCACCTGGCCGGACGGAGGACACACCACATGCCAATCAACATTCGGTGCACTGCCACCTGGCTGGTCGGTGGACACACCACATGACAATTAACTTTCGGTGCACTGCCACCTGGCTGGTCGGAGGACACAACACATGCCAATCAACATTCTGTGCACTGCAACCTGGCTGGTCGGAGGACACACCACATGCCAATCAACATTCTGTGTACTGCCACCTGGCTGGTCGGAGGACACACCACATGCCAACCAACGTTAGGTGCACTGGCACCTGGCTGGTCGGAGGACACACCACATGCCAATCAACATTCGGTGCACTGCCACCTGGCTGGTCGGAGGACACACCACATGCCAATCAACATTCGGTGCACTGCCACCTGGCTGGTCGGAGGACACACCACATGCCAATCAACGTTCGGTGCACTGCCACCTGGCTGGTCGGAGGACACACAACATGCCAATCAACGTTCGGTGCACTGCCACCAGACTCGTCGGTGGTCACACCACATGCCAATCATCATTCGCTGCACTGCCAGCTGGCTGGTCGGAGGACACACCACATGCCAATCAACGTTCGGTGCACTGCCACCTGGCTGGTCGGTGGACACCCCACATGCCAATCATCGTTCGGTGCACTGCCAACTGGCTGGTCGGTGGACACCCCACATGCCAATCAACATTCGTGCACTGCTACCTGGCTGGTCGGAGGACACACCACATGCCAATCAACGTTCGGTGCACTGCCACCTGGCCGGTCGGAGTATACACCACATGCCAATCAACATTCGTGCACTGCCACCCGGATGGTCGGAGGATACACCAGATGCCAATGAACTTTCGGTGCACTACCAGCTGGCTGGTCGGAGTACACACCACATGCCAATCAATATTCGGTGCACTGGCATCTGGCTAGTCGGATGACACACAACATGCCAATCAACATTCAGTGCACTGCCACCTGGCTGGTCGGAGGACACACCACAAGCCAATCAACATTCTGTACACTGCCACCTGGCTGGTCGGAGGACACACCACATGCCAATCAACGTTCGGTGCACTGCCACCTGGCTGGTCCGAGGACAAACCACATGCCAATCAACGTTCGGTGCACTGCCACCTGGCCGGACGGAGGACACACCACATTCCAATCAACATTCGGTGCACTGCCACCTGGCTGGTCGGTGGACACACCACATGACAATTAACTTTCGGTGCACTGCCACCTGGCTGGTCGGAGGACACAACACATGCCAATCAACGTTCGGTGCACTGCCACCTGGCCGGTCGGAGTACACACCACATGCCAATCAACATTCGTGCACTGCCACCCGGATGGTCGGAGGATACACCAGATGCCAATGAACTTTCGGTGCACTACCAGCTGGCTGGTCGGAGTACACACCACATGCCAATCAACATTTGGTGAACTGCCACCTGGCTGGTCGGAGGACACACCACATGCCAATCAACATTCGGTGCACTGCCACCTGGCTGTTCGGAGGACACACCACATGCCAATCAACATTCGGTGCACTGCCACCTGGCTGGTCAGAGAACACACCACATGCCAATCAACGTTCGGTGCACTGTCACCTGGCTGGTCGGAGGACGCACCACATGCCAATCAATATTCGGTGCACTGGCATCTGGCTAGTCGGATGTCACACAACATGCCAATCAACATTCAGTGCACTGCCACCTGGCTGGTCGGAGGACACACCACAAGCCAATCAACATTCTGTACACTGCCACCTGGCTGGTCGGAGGACACACCACATGCCAATCAACGTTCGGTGCACTGCCACCTGGCTGGTCCGAGGACAAACCACATGCCAATCAACGTTCGGTGCACTGCCACCTGGCCGGACGGAGGACACACCACATGCCAATCAACATTCGGTGCACTGCCACCTGGCTGGTCGGTGGACACACCACATGACAATTAACTTTCGGTGCACTGCCACCTGGCTGGTCGGAGGACACAACACATGCCAAACAACATTCTGTGCACTGCAACCTGGCTGGTCGGAGGACACACCACATGCCAATCAACATTCTGTGTACTGCCACCTGGCTGGTCGGAGGACACACCACATGCCAACCAACGTTAGGTGCACTGGCACCTGGCTGGTCGGAGGACACACCACATGCCAATCAACATTCGGTGCACTGCCACCAGGCTGGTCGGAGGACACACCACATGCCAATCAACATTCGGTGCACTGCCACCTGGCTGGTCGGAGGACACACCACATGCCAATCAACGTTCGGTGCACTGCCACCTGGCTGGTCGGAGGACACACAACATGCCAATCAACGTTCGGTGCACTGCCACCAGACTGGTCGGTGTTCACACCACATGCCAATCATCATTCGCTGCACTGCCACCTGGCTGGTCGGAGGACACACCACATGCCAATCAACGTTCGGTGCACTGCCAACTGGCTGGTCGGTGGACACCCCACATGCCAATCATCGTTCGGTGCACTGCCAACTGGCTGGTCGGTGGACACACCACATGCCAATCATCATTCGCTGCACTGCCACCTGGCGTGTCAGAGGACACCACATGACAATCAACATTCGGTGCACTACCAGCTGGCTGGTCGGAGGACACACACCATGCCAATAAATATTCGGTGCACTGCCACCTGGCTGGTCGGAGGACACCACATGCCAATCAACGTTCCGTGCACTGCCACCTGGCTGATCAGTGGACACTCCACATGCCAATCAACATTCGGTGCACTGCCACCCGGATGGTCGGAGGATACACCAGATGCCAATGAACTTTCGGTGCACTGCCACCTGGCTGGTCGGTGTACACACCACATGCCAATCAACATTTGGTGCACTGCCACCTGGCTGGTCGGTAGAAACACCATATGCCAATCAACGATCGGTGCACTGTCACCCGGATGGTCGGAGGATACACCAGATGCCAATGAACGTTCGGTGCACTGCCACCTGGCTGATCGGAGGACACACCACATGCCAACCAACTGTCGGTGTACTACCACCTGGCTGCTCGGAGGAAACACCACATGCCAATCAACGTTCAGTGCACTGCCACCTGGCTGGTCAGAGAACACACCACATGCCAATCAACGTTTGGTGCACTGTCACCTGGCTGGTCGGAGGACGCACCACATGCCAATCAATATTCGGTGCACTGGCATCTGGCTAGTCGGAGGACACACAACATGCCAATCAACATTCAGTGCACTGCCACCTGGCTGGTCGGAGGACACACCACAAGCCAATCAACATTCTGTACACTGCCACCTGGCTGGTCGGAGGACACACCACATGCCAATCAACGTTCGGTGCACTGCCACCTGGCTGGTCCGAGGACAAACCACATGCCAATCAACGTTCGGTGCACTGCCACCTGGCCGGACGGAGGACACACCACATGCCAATCAACATTCGGTGCACTGCCACCTGGCTGGTCGGTGGACACACCACATGACAATCAACTTTCGGTGCACTGCCACCTGGCTGGTCGGAGGACACAACACATGCCAATCAACATTCTGTGCACTGCAACCTGGCTGGTCGGAGGACACACCACATGCCAATCAACATTCTGTGCACTGCCAACTGGCTGGTCGAAGGACACACCACATGCCAATCAACGTTCGGTGCACTGCCACCTGGCCGGTCGGTGAATACACCAAATGCCAATCAACATTCTGTGCACTGCAACCTGGCTGGTCGGAGGACACACCACATGCCAATCAACATTCTGTTCACTGCCACCTGGCTGGTCGGTGGACACACCACATGCCAATCAACATTCTGTGCATTGCCACCTGGCTAGTCGGAGGACACACCAAATGCCAATCAACGTTCGGTGCACTGCCACCAGACTGGTCGCAGGACACAACACATGCCAATCAACGTTCGGTGCACTGCTACCTGGCTGGTCGGAGGACACACCACATGCCAATCAACGTTCGGTGCACTGCCACCTGGCTGGTCGGAGGACACAACACATGCCAATCAACATTCAGTGCACTACCAGCTGGCTGGTCGGAGGACACACACCATGCCAATGACCATTCGGTGCACTACCAGCTGGCAGGTCGGAGGACACAACACATGCCAATCAACATTCGGTGCACTACCAGCTGGCTGGTCGGAGGACACACCACATGCCAATCAAAGTTCGGTGCACTGTCACCTGGCTTGTCGGAGGACACCACATGCCAAGCAACATTCGGGGCACTGCCACCTGGCTGGTCGGAGGACACCACATGCCAATCAACATTCGGTGCACTGCCACCTGGCTGGTCGGAGGACACAACACATGCCAATCAACATTCGGTACACTGCCACTAGGCTGGTCGGAGGACACACCACATGCCAATCAACATTCGGTGCACTGCCACCAGGCTGGTCGGAGGACACACCACATGCCAATCAACATTCAGTGTACTACCAGCTGACTGGTCGGAGGACACACCACATGCCAATCAACATTCAGTGCACTACCAGCTGACTGGTCGGAGGACACACCACATCCCAATCAACATTCGGTGCACTACCAGCTGGCTGGTCGGAGGACACACACCTTGCCAATCAACATTCGGTGCACTGCCACCTGGCGTGTCAGAGGAAACCACATGCCAATCAACATTCGGTGCACTGACACCAGGCTGGTCGGAGGACACACCACATGCCAATCAACGTTCGGTACACTGCCACCTGGCTGGTCAGAGGACACACCACATTCCAATCAACATTCTGTGCACTGCCACCTGGCGTGTCAGAGGAAACCACAAGCCAATCAACGTTGGCTGCACCGCCACCTGGTGGGTCGGAGGACACACCACATGCCAATCAACGTTCGGTGCACTGCCACCTGGCTAGTCGGACGAAACACCACATGCCTATCAACGTTCGGTGCCCTGCCACCTGGCTGGTCGGAGGTCACACCACATGCCAATCAACATTCGGTGCACTACCAGCTGGCTGGTCGGAGGACACACCACATGCCAATCAACATTCGGTGCACTACCAGCTGGCTGGTCGGAGGACACACCACATGCCAATCAACATTCGGTGCACTGCCACCTGGCTGTTCGGAGGACACACCACATGCCAATCAATGTTCGGTGCACTGCCATCAGACTGGTCGGTGGTCACACCACATGCCAATCATCATTCGCTGCACTGCCACCTGGCTGGTCGGAGGACACACCACATGCCAATCAACATTTGGTGCACTGCCACCTGGTGTGTCAGAGGACACCACATGACAATCAACATTCGGTGCACTACCAGCTGGCTGGTCGGAGGACACACACCATGCCAATAAATATTCGGTGAACTGCCACCTGGCTGGTCGGAGGACAACACATGCCAATCAACGTTCCGTGCACTGCCACCTGGCTGGTCAGTGGACACTCCACATGTCAATCAACATTCGGTGCACTGCCACCTGGCGTCTCGGAGGACACACCACGTGCCAATCAACATTCTGTTCACTGCCACCTGGCGTGTCGGAGGACACACCACATGCCAATCAACGTTCAGTGCACTGCCACCTGGCTGGTCAGAGGACACACTACATGCCAATCAACGTTCGGTGCATTGCCACCAGACTGGTCGGAGGACACAACACATGCCAATCAACGTTCGGTGCACTGCCACCTGGCTGGTCCGAGGACAAACCACATGCCAATCAACGTTCGGTGCACTGCCACCTGGCCGGACGGAGGACACACCACATGCCAATCAACATTCGGTGCACTGCCACCTGGCTGGTCGGTGGACACACCACATGACAATTAACTTTCGGTGCACTGCCACCTGGCTGGTCGGAGGACACAACACATGCCAATCAACATTCTGTGCACTGCAACCTGGCTGGTCGGAGGACACACCACATGCCAATCAACATTCTGTGTACTGCCACCTGGCTGGTCGGAGGACACACCACATGCCAACCAACGTTAGGTGCACTGGCACCTGGCTGGTCGGAGGACACACCACATGCCAATCAACATTCGGTGCACTGCCACCTGGCTGGTCGGAGGACACACCACATGCCAATCAACATTCGGTGCACTGCCACCTGGCTGGTCGGAGGACACACCACATGCCAATCAACGTTCGGTGCACTGCCACCTGGCTGGTCGGAGGACACACAACATGCCAATCAACGTTCGGTGCACTGCCACCAGACTGGTCGGTGGTCACACCACATGCCAATCATCATTCGCTGCACTGCCACCTGGCTGGTCGGAGGACACACCACATGCCAATCAACGTTCGGTGCACTGCCACCTGGCTGGTCGGTGGACACCCCACATGCCAATCATCGTTCGGTGCACTGCCAACTGGCTGGTCGGTGGACACCCCACATGCCAATCAACATTCGTGCACTGCTACCTGGCTGGTCGGAGGACACACCACATGCCAATCAACGTTCGGTGCACTGCCACCTGGCCGGTCGGAGTACACACCACATGCCAATCAACATTCGTGCACTGCCACCCGGATGGTCGGAGGATACACCAGATGCCAATGAACTTTCGGTGCACTACCAGCTGGCTGGTCGGAGTACACACCACATGCCAATCAACATTTGGTGAACTGCCACCTGGCTGGTCGGAGGACACACCACATGCCAATCAACATTCGGTGCACTGCCACCTGGCTGGTCGGAGGACACACCACATGCCAATCAACATTCGGTGCACTGCCACCTGGCTGGTCAGAGAACACACCACATGCCAATCAACGTTCGGTGCACTGTCACCTGGCTGGTCGGAGGACGCACCACATGCCAATCAATATTCGGTGCACTGGCATCTGGCTAGTCGGATGTCACACAACATGCCAATCAACATTCAGTGCACTGCCACCTGGCTGGTCGGAGGACACACCACAAGCCAATCAACATTCTGTACACTGCCACCTGGCTGGTCGGAGGACACACCACATGCCAATCAACGTTCGGTGCACTGCCACCTGGCTGGTCCGAGGACAAACCACATGCCAATCAACGTTCGGTGCACTGCCACCTGGCCGGACGGAGGACACACCACATGCCAATCAACATTCGGTGCACTGCCACCAGGCTGGTCGGTGGACACACCACATGACAATTAACTTTCGGTGCACTGCCACCTGGCTGGTCGGAGGACACAACACATGCCAATCAACATTCTGTGCACTGCAACCTGGCTGGTCGGAGGACACACCACATGCCAATCAACATTCTGTGTACTGCCACCTGGCTGGTCGGAGGACACACCACATGCCAACCAACGTTAGGTGCACTGGCACCTGGCTGGTCGGAGGACACACCACATGCCAATCAACATTCGGTGCACTGCCACCTGGCTGGTCGGAGGACACACCACATGCCAATCAACATTCGGTGCACTGCCACCTGGCTGGTCGGAGGACACACCACATGCCAATCAACGTTCGGTGCACTGCCACCTGGCTGGTCGGAGGACACACAACATGCCAATCAACGTTCGGTGCACTGCCACCAGACTGGTCGGTGGTCACACCACATGCCAATCATCATTCGCTGCACTGCCACCTGGCTGGTCGGAGGACACACCACATGCCAATCAACGTTCGGTGCACTGCCAACTGGCTGGTCGGTGGACACCCCACATGCCAATCATCGTTCGGTGCACTGCCAACTGGCTGGTCGGTGGACACACCACATGCCAATCATCATTCGCTGCACTGCCACCTGGCGTGTCAGAGGACACCACATGACAATCAACATTCGGTGCACTACCAGCTGGCTGGTCGGAGGACACACACCATGCCAATAAATATTCGGTGCACTGCCACCTGGCTGGTCGGAGGACACCACATGCCAATCAACGTTCCGTGCACTGCCATCTGGCTGGTCAGTGGACACTCCACATGCCAATCAACGTTCCGTGCACTGCCACCTGGCTGGTCAGTGGACACTCCACATGCCAACCAACATTCGGTGCACTGCCACCAGGCGTCTCGGAGGACACACCACGTGCGAATCAACATTCTGTTCACTGCCACCTGGTGTGTCGGAGTACACACCACAAGCCAATCAACATTCTGTGCACTGCCACCTGGCGTGTCGGAGGACACACCACATGCCAATCAACATTCTGTGCACTGCCACAAGGCTGGACAGAGGACACACCACATGCCAATCAACATTCTGTGCACTGCCAGCTGGCGTGTCGGAGTACACACCACATGCCAATCAACATTTGGTGCACTGCCACCTGGCTGGTCGGTGGAAACACCACATGCCAATCAACATTCGGTGCACTGCCACCAGGCAGGTCGGAGGACACACCACATGCCAATCCACATTCGCTGCACTGCCACCTGGCTGGTCGGAGGGCACACCACATGCCAATCCACATTTGCTGCACTGCCACCTGGCTGGTCGGAGGACACACCAGATGCCAATCAACGTTCGGTGCACTGTCACCCTGATGGTCGGAGGATACACCAGATGCCAATGAACGGTCGGTGCACTGCCACCTGGCTGATCGGAGGACACACCACATGCCAATCAACGTTCAGTGCACTGCCACCTGGCTGGTCAGAGGACAAACCACATGCCAATCAACGTTCGGTGCATTGCCACCTGGCGGGTCGGAGGACACACCACATGCCAATCAACATTCTGTGGATTGCAACCTGGCATGTCGGAGGACACACCAGATGCCAATCAACATTCGGTGCACTGCCACCTGGCGTGTCGGATGACCAACCACATGCCAATCAACGTTCGGTGCACTGCCACCTGGCTGGTCGGGGGACACACCCCATGCAAATCAACGTTCGGTGCACTGCCACCTGGCTGGTCGAAGGACACACCCCATGCCAATCAACATTCGGTGCACTGCCATCTGGATCGTCGGTGGACAAACCACATGCCAATCAACATTTGGTGCACTGCCACCAGGCTGGTCGGTGGACACACCACATGCCAATCAACATTCGGTGCACTGCCACCCGGATGGTCGGAGGATACACCAGATGCCAGTGAACTTTCGGTGCACTGCCACCTGGCTGGTCGGAGTACACACCACATGCCAATCAACATTTGGTGAACTGCCACCTGGCTGGTCGGTAGAAACACCATATGCCAATCAACGATCGGTGCACTGTCACCCGGATGGTCAGAGGATACACCAGATGCCAATGAACGTTCGGTGCACTGCCACCTGGCTGGTCGGAGGACGCACCACATGCCAATCAATATTCGGTGCACTGGCATCTGGCTAGTCGGATGACACACAACATGCCAATCAACATTCAGTGCACTGCCACCTGGCTGGTCGGAGGACACACCACAAGCCAATCAACATTCTGTACACTGCCACCTGGCTGGTCGGAGGACACACCACATGCCAATCAACGTTCGGTGCACTGCCACCTGGCTGGTCCGAGGACAAACCACATGCCAATCAACGTTCGGTGCACTGCCACCTGGCCGGACGGAGGACACACCACATGCCAATCAACATTCGGTGCACTGCCACCTGGCTGGTCGGTGGACACACCACATGACAATTAACTTTCGGTGCACTGCCACCTGGCTGGTCGGAGGACACAACACATGCCAATCAACATTCTGTGCACTGCAACCTGGCTGGTCGGAGGACACACCACATGCCAATCAACATTCTGTGTACTGCCACCTGGCTGGTCGGAGGACACACCACATGCCAACCAACGTTAGGTGCACTGGCACCTGGCTGGTCGGAGGACACACCACATGCCAATCAACATTCGGTGCACTGCCACCTGGCTGGTCGGAGGACACACCACATGCCAATCAACATTCGGTGCACTGCCACCTGGCTGGTCGGAGGACACACCACATGCCAATCAACGTTCGGTGCACTGCCACCTGGCTGGTCGGAGGACACACAACATGCCAATCAACGTTCGGTGCACTGCCACCAGACTCGTCGGTGGTCACACCACATGCCAATCATCATTCGCTGCACTGCCAGCTGGCTGGTCGGAGGACACACCACATGCCAATCAACGTTCGGTGCACTGCCACCTGGCTGGTCGGTGGACACCCCACATGCCAATCATCGTTCGGTGCACTGCCAACTGGCTGGTCGGTGGACACCCCACATGCCAATCAACATTCGTGCACTGCTACCTGGCTGGTCGGAGGACACACCACATGCCAATCAACGTTCGGTGCACTGCCACCTGGCCGGTCGGAGTATACACCACATGCCAATCAACATTCGTGCACTGCCACCCGGATGGTCGGAGGATACACCAGATGCCAATGAACTTTCGGTGCACTACCAGCTGGCTGGTCGGAGTACACACCACATGCCAATCAATATTCGGTGCACTGGCATCTGGCTAGTCGGATGACACACAACATGCCAATCAACATTCAGTGCACTGCCACCTGGCTGGTCGGAGGACACACCACAAGCCAATCAACATTCTGTACACTGCCACCTGGCTGGTCGGAGGACACACCACATGCCAATCAACGTTCGGTGCACTGCCACCTGGCTGGTCCGAGGACAAACCACATGCCAATCAACGTTCGGTGCACTGCCACCTGGCCGGACGGAGGACACACCACATTCCAATCAACATTCGGTGCACTGCCACCTGGCTGGTCGGTGGACACACCACATGACAATTAACTTTCGGTGCACTGCCACCTGGCTGGTCGGAGGACACAACACATGCCAATCAACGTTCGGTGCACTGCCACCTGGCCGGTCGGAGTACACACCACATGCCAATCAACATTCGTGCACTGCCACCCGGATGGTCGGAGGATACACCAGATGCCAATGAACTTTCGGTGCACTACCAGCTGGCTGGTCGGAGTACACACCACATGCCAATCAACATTTGGTGAACTGCCACCTGGCTGGTCGGAGGACACACCACATGCCAATCAACATTCGGTGCACTGCCACCTGGCTGTTCGGAGGACACACCACATGCCAATCAACATTCGGTGCACTGCCACCTGGCTGGTCAGAGAACACACCACATGCCAATCAACGTTCGGTGCACTGTCACCTGGCTGGTCGGAGGACGCACCACATGCCAATCAATATTCGGTGCACTGGCATCTGGCTAGTCGGATGTCACACAACATGCCAATCAACATTCAGTGCACTGCCACCTGGCTGGTCGGAGGACACACCACAAGCCAATCAACATTCTGTACACTGCCACCTGGCTGGTCGGAGGACACACCACATGCCAATCAACGTTCGGTGCACTGCCACCTGGCTGGTCCGAGGACAAACCACATGCCAATCAACGTTCGGTGCACTGCCACCTGGCCGGACGGAGGACACACCACATGCCAATCAACATTCGGTGCACTGCCACCTGGCTGGTCGGTGGACACACCACATGACAATTAACTTTCGGTGCACTGCCACCTGGCTGGTCGGAGGACACAACACATGCCAAACAACATTCTGTGCACTGCAACCTGGCTGGTCGGAGGACACACCACATGCCAATCAACATTCTGTGTACTGCCACCTGGCTGGTCGGAGGACACACCACATGCCAACCAACGTTAGGTGCACTGGCACCTGGCTGGTCGGAGGACACACCACATGCCAATCAACATTCGGTGCACTGCCACCAGGCTGGTCGGAGGACACACCACATGCCAATCAACATTCGGTGCACTGCCACCTGGCTGGTCGGAGGACACACCACATGCCAATCAACGTTCGGTGCACTGCCACCTGGCTGGTCGGAGGACACACAACATGCCAATCAACGTTCGGTGCACTGCCACCAGACTGGTCGGTGTTCACACCACATGCCAATCATCATTCGCTGCACTGCCACCTGGCTGGTCGGAGGACACACCACATGCCAATCAACGTTCGGTGCACTGCCAACTGGCTGGTCGGTGGACACCCCACATGCCAATCATCGTTCGGTGCACTGCCAACTGGCTGGTCGGTGGACACACCACATGCCAATCATCATTCGCTGCACTGCCACCTGGCGTGTCAGAGGACACCACATGACAATCAACATTCGGTGCACTACCAGCTGGCTGGTCGGAGGACACACACCATGCCAATAAATATTCGGTGCACTGCCACCTGGCTGGTCGGAGGACACCACATGCCAATCAACGTTCCGTGCACTGCCACCTGGCTGATCAGTGGACACTCCACATGCCAATCAACATTCGGTGCACTGCCACCCGGATGGTCGGAGGATACACCAGATGCCAATGAACTTTCGGTGCACTGCCACCTGGCTGGTCGGTGTACACACCACATGCCAATCAACATTTGGTGCACTGCCACCTGGCTGGTCGGTAGAAACACCATATGCCAATCAACGATCGGTGCACTGTCACCCGGATGGTCGGAGGATACACCAGATGCCAATGAACGTTCGGTGCACTGCCACCTGGCTGATCGGAGGACACACCACATGCCAACCAACTGTCGGTGTACTACCACCTGGCTGCTCGGAGGAAACACCACATGCCAATCAACGTTCAGTGCACTGCCACCTGGCTGGTCAGAGAACACACCACATGCCAATCAACGTTTGGTGCACTGTCACCTGGCTGGTCGGAGGACGCACCACATGCCAATCAATATTCGGTGCACTGGCATCTGGCTAGTCGGAGGACACACAACATGCCAATCAACATTCAGTGCACTGCCACCTGGCTGGTCGGAGGACACACCACAAGCCAATCAACATTCTGTACACTGCCACCTGGCTGGTCGGAGGACACACCACATGCCAATCAACGTTCGGTGCACTGCCACCTGGCTGGTCCGAGGACAAACCACATGCCAATCAACGTTCGGTGCACTGCCACCTGGCCGGACGGAGGACACACGACATGCCAATCAACATTCGGTGCACTGCCACCTGGCTGGTCGGTGGACACACCACATGACAATCAACTTTCGGTGCACTGCCACCTGGCTGGTCGGAGGACACAACACATGCCAATCAACATTCTGTGCACTGCAACCTGGCTGGTCGGAGGACACACCACATGCCAATCAACATTCTGTGCACTGCCAACTGGCTGGTCGAAGGACACACCACATGCCAATCAACGTTCGGTGCACTGCCACCTGGCCGGTCGGTGAATACACCAAATGCCAATCAACATTCTGTGCACTGCAACCTGGCTGGTCGGAGGACACACCACATGCCAATCAACATTCTGTTCACTGCCACCTGGCTGGTCGGTGGACACACCACATGCCAATCAACATTCTGTGCATTGCCACCTGGCTAGTCGGAGGACACACCAAATGCCAATCAACGTTCGGTGCACTGCCACCAGACTGGTCGCAGGACACAACACATGCCAATCAACGTTCGGTGCACTGCTACCTGGCTGGTCGGAGGACACACCACATGCCAATCAACGTTCGGTGCACTGCCACCTGGCTGGTCGGAGGACACAACACATGCCAATCAACATTCAGTGCACTACCAGCTGGCTGGTCGGAGGACACACACCATGCCAATGACCATTCGGTGCACTACCAGCTGGCAGGTCGGAGGACACAACACATGCCAATCAACATTCGGTGCACTACCAGCTGGCTGGTCGGAGGACACACCACATGCCAATCAAAGTTCGGTGCACTGTCACCTGGCTTGTCGGAGGACACCACATGCCAAGCAACATTCGGGGCACTGCCACCTGGCTGGTCGGAGGACACCACATGCCAATCAACATTCGGTGCACTGCCACCTGGCTGGTCGGAGGACACAACACATGCCAATCAACATTCGGTACACTGCCACTAGGCTGGTCGGAGGACACACCACATGCCAATCAACATTCGGTGCACTGCCACCAGGCTGGTCGGAGGACACACCACATGCCAATCAACATTCAGTGTACTACCAGCTGACTGGTCGGAGGACACACCACATGCCAATCAACATTCAGTGCACTACCAGCTGACTGGTCGGAGGACACACCACATCCCAATCAACATTCGGTGCACTACCAGCTGGCTGGTCGGAGGACACACACCTTGCCAATCAACATTCGGTGCACTGCCACCTGGCGTGTCAGAGGAAACCACATGCCAATCAACATTCGGTGCACTGACACCAGGCTGGTCGGAGGACACACCACATGCCAATCAACGTTCGGTACACTGCCACCTGGCTGGTCAGAGGACACACCACATTCCAATCAACATTCTGTGCACTGCCACCTGGCGTGTCAGAGGAAACCACAAGCCAATCAACGTTGGCTGCACCGCCACCTGGTGGGTCGGAGGACACACCACATGCCAATCAACGTTCGGTGCACTGCCACCTGGCTAGTCGGACGAAACACCACATGCCTATCAACGTTCGGTGCCCTGCCACCTGGCTGGTCGGAGGTCACACCACATGCCAATCAACATTCGGTGCACTACCAGCTGGCTGGTCGGAGGACACACCACATGCCAATCAACATTCGGTGCACTACCAGCTGGCTGGTCGGAGGACACACCACATGCCAATCAACATTCGGTGCACTGCCACCTGGCTGTTCGGAGGACACACCACATGCCAATCAATGTTCGGTGCACTGCCATCAGACTGGTCGGTGGTCACACCACATGCCAATCATCATTCGCTGCACTGCCACCTGGCTGGTCGGAGGACACACCACATGCCAATCAACATTTGGTGCACTGCCACCTGGTGTGTCAGAGGACACCACATGACAATCAACATTCGGTGCACTACCAGCTGGCTGGTCGGAGGACACACACCATGCCAATAAATATTCGGTGAACTGCCACCTGGCTGGTCGGAGGACAACACATGCCAATCAACGTTCCGTGCACTGCCACCTGGCTGGTCAGTGGACACTCCACATGTCAATCAACATTCGGTGCACTGCCACCTGGCGTCTCGGAGGACACACCACGTGCCAATCAACATTCTGTTCACTGCCACCTGGCGTGTCGGAGGACACACCACATGCCAATCAACATTCTGTGCACTGCCACCTGGTGTGTCGGAGTACACACCAGAAGCCAATCAACATTCTGTGCACTGCCACAAGGCTGGACAGAGGACACACCACATGCCAATCAACATTCTGTGCACTGCCAGCTGGCGTGTCGGAGTACACACCACATGCCAATCAACATTTGGTGCACTGCCACCTGGCTGGTCGGTGGAAACACCACATGCCAATCAACGATCGGTGCACTGCCACCAGGCAGGTCGGAGGACACACCACATGCCAATCCACATTTGCTGCACTGCCACCTGGCTGGTCGGAGGACACACCAGATGCCAATCCACATTTGCTGCACTGCCACCTGGCTGGTCGGAGGACACACCAGATGCCAATCAACGTTCGGTGCACTGTCACCCTGATGGTCGGAGGATACACCAGATGCCAATGAACGTTCAGTGCACTGCCACCTGGCTGATCGGAGGACACACCACATGCCAATCAACGTTCAGTGCACTGCCACCTGGCTGGTCAGAGGACACACCACATGCCAATCAACGTTCGGTGCATTGCCACCAGACTGGTCGGAGGACACAACACATGCCAATCAACGTTCGGTGCACTGCCACCTGGCTGGTCGGAGGACGCACCACATGCCAATCAACGTTCGGTGCACTGCCACCTGGCTGGTCGGAGGACACAACACATGCCAATCAACATTAAGTGCACTGCCAACTGGCTAGTCGGACGAAACACCACATGCCTATCAACGTTCGGTGCCCTGCAACCTGGCTGGTCGGAGGTCACACCACATGCCAATCAACATTCGGTGCACTACCAGCTGGCTGGTCGGAGGACACACACCATGCCAATAAATATTCGGTGCACTGCCACCTGGCTGGTCGGAGGACACCACATGCCAATCAACGTTCCGTGCACTGCCACCTGGCTGATCAGTGGACACACCACATGCCAATCTACATTCGGTGCACTGCCACCCGGATGGTCGGAGGATACACCAGATGCCAATGAACTTTCGGTGCACTGCCAACTGGCTGGTCGGAGTACACACCACATGCCAATCAACATTTGGTGCACTGCCAACTGGCTGGTCGGTAGAAACACTATATGCCAATCAACGATCGGTGCACTGTCACCCGGATGGTCGGAGGATACACCAGATGCCAATGAACGTTCGGTGTACTACCACCTGGCTGCTCGGAGGAAACACCACATGCAAATCAACGTTCGGAACACTGCCACCTGGCTGGTCAGAGAACACACCACATGCCAATCAACGTTCGGTGCACTGTCACCTGGCTGGTCGGAGGACGCACCACATGCCAATCAATATTCGGTGCACTGGCATCTGGCTAGTCGGAGGACACACAACATGCCAATCAACATTCAGTGCACTGCCACCTGGCTGGTCGGAGGACACACCACAAGCCAATCAACATTCTGTACACTGCCACCTGGCTGGTCGGAGGACACACCACATGCCAATCAACGTTCGGTGCACTGCCACCTGGCTGGTCCGAGGACAAACCACATGCCAATCAACGTTCGGTGCACTGCCACCTGGCCGGACGGAGGACACACCACATGCCAATCAACATTCGGTGCACTGCCACCTGGCTGGTCGGAGGACACAACACATGACAATCAACTTTCGGTACACTGCCACCTGGCTGGTCGGAGGACACAACACATGCCAATCAACTTTCGGTGCACTGCCACCTGGCTGGTCGGAGGACACAACACATGCCAATCAACATTCTGTGCACTGCACCCTGGCTGGTCGGAGGACACACCACATGCCAATCAACATTCTGTGCACTGCCACCTGGCTGGTCGAAGGACACACCACATGCCAATCAACGTTCGGTGCACTGCCACCTGGCCGGTCGGTGAATACACCAAATGCCAATCAACATTCTGTGCACTGCAACCTGGCTGGTCGGAGGACACACCACATGCCAATCAACATTCTGTTCACTGCCACCTGGCTGGTCGGTGGACACACCACATGCCAATCAACATTCTGTGCATTGCCACCTGGCTGGTCGGAGGACACACCAAATGCCAATCAACGTTCGGTGCACTGCCACCAGACTGGTCGCAGGACACAACACATGCCAATCAACGTTCGGTGCACTGCTACCTGGCTGGTCGGAGGACACACCACATGCCAATCAACGTTCGGTGCACTGCCACCTGGCTGGTCGGAGGACACAACACATGCCAATCAACATTCAGTGCACTACCAGCTGGCTGGTCGGAGGACACACACCATGCCAATGACCATTCGGTGCACTACCAGCTGGCAGGTCGGAGGACACAACACATGCCAATCAACATTCGGTGCACTACCAGCTGGCTGGTCGGAGGACACACCACATGCCAATCAAAGTTCGGTGCACTGTCACCTGGCTTGTCGGAGGACACCACATGCTGCGCAACATTCGGTGCACTGCCACTTGGCTGGTCGGAGGACACCACATGCCAATCAACATTCGGTGCACTGCCACCTGGCTGGTCGGAGGACACAACACATGCCAATCAACATTCGGTGCACTGCCACCTGGCTGGTCTGAGGACACACCACATGCCAATCAACATTCAGTGCACTACCAGCTGACTGGTCGGAGGACACACCACATCCCAATCAACATTCGGTGCACTACCAGCTGGCTGGTCGGAGGACACACACCTTGCCAATCAACATTCGGTGCACTGACACCAGGCTGGTCGGAGGACACACCACATGCCAATCAACGTTCGGTACACTGCCACCTGGCGTGTCAGAGGAAACCACAAGCCAATCAACGTTGGCTGCAACGCCACCTAGTGGGTCGGAGGACACACCAAATGCCAATCAACATTCTGTGCACTGCCTCCAGACTGGTCGCAGGACACAACACATGCCAATCAACGTTCGGTGCACTGCTACCTGGCTGGTCGGAGGACACACCACATGCCAATCAACGTTCGGTGCACTGCCACCTGGCTGGTCGGAGGACACAACACATGCCAATCAACATTCAGTGCACTACCAGCTGGCTGGTCGGAGGACACACACCATGCCAATGACCATTCGGTGCACTACCAGCTGGCAGGTCGGAGGACACAACACATGCCAATCAACATTCGGTGCACTACCAGCTGGCTGGTCGGAGGACACACCACATGCCAATCAAAGTTCGGTGCACTGTCACCTGGCTTGTCGGAGGACACCACATGCCAAGCAACATTCGGTGCACTGCCACCTGGCTGGTCGGAGGACACCACATGCCAATCAACATTCAGTGCACTACCAGCTGACTGGTCGGAGGACACACCACATCCCAATCAACATTCGGTGCAGTACCAGCTGGCTGGTCGGAGGACACACACCTTGCCAATCAACATTCGGTGCAGTACCAGCTGGCTGGTCGGAGGACACACACCTTGCCAATCAACATTCGGTGCACTGACACCAGGCTGGTCGGAGGACACACCACATGCCAATCAACGTTCGGTACACTGCCACCTGGCGTATCAGAGGAAACCACAAGCCAATCAACGTTGGCTGCACCGCCACCTGGTGGGTCGGAGGACACACCACATGCCAATCAACATTCTGTGCACTGCCACCTGGCTGGTCTGAGGACACACCACATGCCAATCAACATTCAGTGCACTGCCACCTGGCTAGTCGGACGAAACACCACATGCCTATCAACGTTCGGTGCCCTGCCACCTGGCTGGTCGGAGGTCACACCACATGCCAATCAACATTCGGTGCACTACCAGCTGGCTGGTCGGAGGACACACCACATGCCAATCAACATTCGGTGCACTACCAGCTGGCTGGTCGGAGGACACACCACATGCCAATCAACATTCGGTGCACTGCCTCCTGGCTGTTCGGAGGACACACCACATGCCAATCAATGTTCGGTGCACTGCCATCAGACTGGTCTGTGGTCACACCACATGCCAATCATCATTCGCTGCACTGCCACCTGGCTGGTCGGAGGACACACCACATGCCAATCAACATTTGGTGCACTGCCACCTGGTGTGTCAGAGGACACCACATGACAATCAACATTCGGTGCACTACCAGCTGGCTGGTCGGAGGACACACACCATGCCAATAAATATTCGGTGCACTGCCACCTGGCTGGTCGGAGGACACCACATGCCAATCAACGTTCCGTGCACTGCCACCTGGCTGGTCAGTGGACACTCCACATGTCAATCAACATTAGGTGCACTGCCACCTGGCGTCTCGGAGGACACACCACGTGCCAATCAACATTCTGTTCACTGCCACCTGGCGTGTCGGAGGACACACCACATGCCAATCAACATTCTGTGCACTGCCACCTGGTGTGTCGGAGTACACACCAGAAGCCAATCAACATTCTGTGCACTGCCACAAGGCTGGACAGAGGACACACCACATGCCAATCAACATTCTGTGCACTGCCAGCTGGCGTGTCGGAGTACACACCACATGCCAATCAACATTTGGTGCACTGCCACCTGGCTGGTAGGTGGAAACACCACATGCCAATCAACGATCGGTGCACTGCCACCAGGCAGGTCGCAGGACACACCACATGCCAACCCACATTCGCTGCACTGCCACCTGGCTGGTCGGAGGACACACCACATGCCAATCCACATTTGCTGCACTGCCACCTGGCTGGTCGGAGGACACACCAGATGCCAATCAACATTCGGTGCACTGTCACCCTGATGGTCGGAGGATACACCAGATGCCAATGAACGTTCGGTGCACTGCCACCTGGCTAATCGGAGGACACACCATATGCCAATCAACGTTCAGTGCACTGCCACCTGGCTGGTCAGAGGACACACTACATGCCAATCAACGTTCGGTGCATTGCCACCAGACTGGTCGGAGGACACAACACATGCCAATCAACGTTCGGTGCACTGCTACCTGGCTGGTCGGAGGACGCACCACATGCCAATCAACGTTCGGTGCACTGCCACCTGGCTGGTCGGAGGACACAACACATGCCAATCAACATTCAGTGCACTGCCACCTGGCTAGTCGTACGAAACACCACATGCCTATCAACGTTCGGTGCCCTGCCACCTGGCTGGTCGGAGGTCACACCACATGCCAATCAACATTCGGTGCACTACCAGCGGCTGGTCGGAGGACACACCACATGCCAATCAACATTCGGTGCACTACCAGCTGGCTGGTCGGAGGACACACCACATGCCAATCAACATTCGGTGCACTGCCACCTGGCTGGTGGGAGGACACACCACATGCCAATCAACGTTCGGTGCACTGCCACCAGGCTGGTCGGTGGACACACCACATGCCAATAAACATTCGGTGCACTACCACCTGGCTGGTCGGAGGACACCCAACATGCCAATCAACATTCGGTGCACTGCCACCAGGCTGGTCGGTGGACACACCACATGCCAATCAACATTCGGTGCACTACCAGCTGGCTGGTCGGTGGTCACACCACATGCCAATCATCATTCGCTGCACTGCCACCTGGCTGGTCGGAGGACACACCACATGCCAATCAACATTTGGTGCACTGCCACCTGGTGTGTCAGAGGACACCACATGACAATCAACATTCGGTGCACTACCAACTGGCTGGTCGGAGGACACACACCATGCCAATAAATATTCGGTGCACTGCCACCTGGCTGGTCGGAGGACACCACATGCCAATCAACGTTCCGTGCACTGCCACCTGGCTGGTCAGTGGACACTCCACATGTCAATCAACATTCGGTGCACTGCCACCTGGCGTCTCGGAGGACACACCACGTGCCAATCAACATTCTGTTCACTGCCACCTGGCGTGTCGGAGGACACACCACATGCCAATCAACATTCTGTGCACTGCCACCTGGTGTGTCGGAGTACACACCAGAAGCCAATCAACATTCTGTGCACTGCCACAAGGCTGGACAGAGGACACACCACATGCCAATCAACATTCTGTGCACTGCCAGCTGGCGTGTCGGAGTACACACCACATGCCAATCAACATTTGGTGCACTGCCACCTGGCTGGTCGGTGGAAACACCACATGCCAATCAACGATCGGTGCACTGCCACCAGGCAGGTCGGAGGACACACCACATGCCAACCCACATTCGCTGCACTGCCACCTGGCTGGTCGGAGGACACACCACATGCCAATCCACATTTGCTGCACTGCCACCTGGCTGGTCGGAGGACACACCTGATGCCAATCAACGTTCGGTGCACTGTCACCCTGATGGTCGGAGGATACACCAGATGCCAATGAACGTTCGGTGCACTGCCACCTGGCTGATCGGAGGACACACCACATGCCAATCAACGTTCAGTGCACTGCCACCTGGCTGGTCAGAGGACACACCACATGCCAATCAACGTTCGGTGCATTGCCACCAGACTGGTCGGAGGACACAACACATGCCAATCAACGTTCGGTGCACTGCTACCTGGCTGGTCGGAGGACGCACCACATGCCAATCAAAGTTCGGTGCACTGCCACCTGGCTGGTCGGAGGACACAACACATGCCAATCAACATTCAGTGCACTGCCACCAGGCTAGTCGGACGAAACACCACATGCCTATCAACGTTCGGTGCCCTGCCACCTGGCTGGTCGGAGGTCACACCACATGCCAATCAACAATCGGTGCACTACCAGCGGCTGGTCGGAGGACACACCACATGCCAATCAACATTCGGTGCACTACCAGCTGGCTGGTCGGAGGACACACCACATGCCAATCAACATTCGGTGCACTGCCACCTGGCTGGTCGGAGGACACACCACATGCCAATCAACATTCGGTGCACTGCTACCAGGCTGGTCGGTGGACACACCACATGCCAATAAACATTCGGTGCACTACCACCTGGCTGGTCGGAGGACACCCCACATGCCAATCAACATTCGGTGCACTGCCACCAGGCTGGTCGGTGGACACACCACATGCCAATCAACATTCGGTGCACTACTAGCTGGCTGGTCGGAGGACACACCACATGCTAATCAACATTCGATGCACTGCCACCAGGCTGGTCGGTGGACACACCACATGCCAATCAACATTCGATGCACTACCAGCTGGCTGGTCGGAGGACACACCACAGGCCAATCAACGTTCGGTGCACTGGCACCTGGCAGGTAGGAGGACACCACATGCCAATCAACATTCAGTGCACTACCAGCTGGCTGGTCGGAGGACACACCACAGGCCAATCAACATTCAGTGCACTACCACCTGGCTGGTCGGAGGACACACCACATTCCAATAAACTTTCAGTGCACTGCCACCTGGCTGGTCAGAGGACACACCACATGCCAATCAACGTTCTGTGCACTGCCACCTGGCTGGTCGGAGGAGACACCACGTGCCAATCAACGTTCGGTGCACTGGCACCTGGCTAGTTGGAGGACACACCACATGCCAATCAACATTCAGTGCACTGCCACCTGGCTGGTCGGAGGACACACCACATGCCAATCAACATTCGGTGCACTACCACCTGGCTGGTCGGAGGACACACCACATGAGAATCAACGTTCGGTGCACTGCCACCTGGCTGTTCGGAGGACACACCACATGCCAATCAATGTTCGGTGCACTGCTACCACACTGGTCGGTGGTCACACCACATGCCAATCATCATTCGCTGCACTGCCACCTGGCTGGTCGGAGGACACACGACATGCCAATCAACATTTGGTGCACTGCCACCTGGTGTGTCAGAGGACACCACATGACAATCAACATTCGGTGCACTACCAGCTGGCTGGTCGGAGGACACACACCATGCCAATAAATATTCGGTGCACTGCCACCTGGCTGGTCGGAGGACACCACATTCCAATCAACGTTCCGTGCACTGCCACCTGGCTGGTCAGTGGACACTCCACATGCCAATCAACGTTCCGTGCACTGCCACCTGGCTGGTCAGTGGACACTCCACATGCCAACCAACATTCGGTGCACTGCCACCAGGCGTCTCGGAGGACACACCACGTGCGAATCAACATTCTGTTCACTGCCACCTGGTGTGTCGGAGTACACACCACAAGCCAATCAACATTCTGTGCACTGCCACCTGGCGTGTCGGAGGACACACCACATGCCAATCAACATTCTGTGCACTGCCACAAGGCTGGACAGAGGACACACCACATGCCAATCAACATTCTGTGCACTGCCAGCTGGCGTGTCGGAGTACACACCACATGCCAATCAACATTTGGTGCACTGCCACCTGGCTGGTCGGTGGAAACACCACATGCCAATCAACGATCGGTGCACTGCCACCAGGCAGGTCGGAGGACACACCACATGCCAATCCACATTCGCTGCACTGCCACCTGGCTGGTCGGAGGGCACACCACATGCCAATCCACATTTGCTGCACTGCCACCTGGCTGGTCGGAGGACACACCAGATGCCAATCAACGTTCGGTGCACTGTCACCCTGATGGTCGGAGGATACACCAGATGCCAATGAACGTTCGGTGCACTGCCACCTGGCTGATCGGAGGACACACCACATGCCAATCAACGTTCAGTGCACTGCCACCTGGCTGGTCAGAGGACAAACCACATGCCAATCAACGTTCGGTGCATTGCCACCTGGCGGGTCGGAGGACACACCACATGCCAATCAACATTCTGTGCATTGCAACCTGGCATGTCGGAGGACACACCAGATGCCAATCAACATTCGGTGCACTGCCACCTGGCGTGTCGGATGACCAACCACATGCCAATCAACGTTCGGTGCACTGCCACCTGGCTGGTCGGAGGACACACCCCATGCCAATCAACGTTCGGTGCACTGCCACCTGGCTGGTCGGAGGACACACCCCATGCCAATCAACATTCGGTGCACTGCCATCTGGATCGTCGGTGGACAAACCACATGCCAATCAACATTCGGTGCACTGCCACCAGGCTGGTCGGTGGACACACCACATGCCAATCAACGTTCGGTGCACTGCCACCTGGCGTGTCGGAGGACACAACACGTGCCAATCAACATTCTGTTCACTGCCAGCTTGCGTGTCAGAGGACACACCAAGTGCCAATCAACATTCTGTTCACTGCCACCTTGCGTGTCGGAGGACACACCACGTGCCAATCAACGTTCGGTGCACTGCCACATGGCTGGTCGGAGGACACAGCGCATCCCCATCAACATTCGGTGCACTGCCACCAGGCTGGTCGGAGGACACACTACATGCCATTCAACATTCGGTGTACTTTCACCCGGATGGTCGGAGGACACACCACATGCCAATCAACATTCGGTGCACTGCTACCTGGCTGGTCAGTGGACACAGCTCATGCCAATCAACATTCGGTGCACTGCCACCTGGCTGGTCGGTGGACACACCACATGCCAATCAACATTCGGTGCACAGTCACCTGTATGGTCGCAGGACACACCACATGCCAATCAACTTTGGGTGCACTGCCACCTGGCGGGTCGGTGGACACTCCACATGCCAATCAAAGTTCGATGCACTGCCACATGGCGGGTCGGTAGACACTCCACATGCCAATCAACGTTCGGTGCACTGCCACTTGTCGGGTCGGAGGACACACCACATGCCAATCTACATTCGGTGCACTGCCACCTGGCTGGTCGGAGGACACACCACATGCCAATCAACATTCGGTGCACTGCCACCTGGCTGGTCGGAGGACACACCACATGCCAATCAACGTTCGGTGCACTGCCACTTGTCGGGTCGGAGGACACACCACATGCCAATCAACATTCGGTGCACTGCCACCTGTCTGGTCGGAGGACACATCACATGCCAATCAACATTCGGTGCACTGCCACCTGGCTGGTCGGAGGACACACCACATGCCAATCAACATTCGGTGCACTGCCACCTGGCTGGTCGGAGGACACACCACATGCCAATCAACATTCGGTGCACTGCCACCTGGCGGGTAGGAGGACACACCACATGCCAATCAACATTCGGTGCACTGCCACCTGGCTAGTCGGAAGACACACCGCATGCCAATCAACATTCGGTACACTGCCACCTGGCTAGTCGGAGGACACACGACATGCCAAACAACTTTCGGTGCACAGTCACCTGTATGGTCGGAGGACACACCACATGCCAATCAACGTTCTGTGCACCGCCACCTAGCTGGTCGGAGGACAAACCACATGCCAATCAACATTCGGTGCACTACCACCTGGCTAGTCGGAGGACACACGACATGCCAATCAACTTTCGGTGCACCGTCACCTGTATGGTCGGAGGACACACCACATGCCAATCAACGTTCTGTGCTCCGCCACCAGACTGCTCGGAGGAGACACCACATGCCAATCAACATTTGATGCACTGCCACCTGGCAGGTCGGAGGACACACCACATGCCAATCAACGTTCGGTGCACTGCCACATGGTGGGTCGGTGGACACACTACATGCCAAACAACATTCTGTGCACTGCCAGCTGGCTGGTCGGAGGATACACCACATGCCAATCAGCATTCGGTGCACTGCCAACTGGCTGGTCGGAGGATACACCACATGACAATCTACATTCGGTGCACTGCCACCTGGCGTGTCGGAGGTCCAACCACATGCCAATCAACATTCGGTGCACTGCCACCTGGCGTGTCAGTGGACAAACCGCATGCCAATCATCATTCGGTGCACTGCCACCTGGCTGGTCAGTGGACACACCACAAGCCAATCATCATTCGGTGCATCTGCCACCTGGCTGGTCGGTGGACACACCACATGCCAATCAACATTCGTTGCACTGCGACCTGGCTGGTTGGAGGACACAACACATCCCAATCAACATTCGGTGCACTGGCACCTGGCTGGTAGGAGGACACACCACATGCCAATCAACATTCGGTGAACTGTCAACCGGATGGTCGGAGGATACACCAGACTCCAATCAACGTTCGTTGCACTGCCACCTGGCTGTCGGCGGAAACACCACATGCTAATCAACGTTCGGTACACTGCCACCAGGCTGGTCGGTGGACACACCACATGTCAATCAACATTCGATGCACTGCCACCTCACTGGTCGGTGGACACACCACGTGCCAATCAACGTTCGGATCACTGCCACCTGGCTGGACGGTGGACTCACCACATGCCAATCAACATTCGGTGCACTACCAGCTGGCTGGTCGGAGGACACATCACATGCCAATCAACATTCGATGCACTGCCACCAGGCTGGTCAGTGGACACACCACATGCCAATCAACATTTGATGCACTACCAGCTGGCTGGTCGGAGGACACACCACAGGCCAATCAACGTTCGGTACACTGGCACCTGGGAGGTCGGAGGACACCACATGCCAATCAACATTCAGTGCACTACCAGCTGGCTGGTCGGAGGACACACCACAGGCCAATCAACATTCAGTGCACTACCACCTGGCTGGTCGGAGGACACACCACATTCCAATAAACATTCAGTGCACTGCCACCTGGCTGGTCAGAGGACACACCACATGCCAATCAACGTTCTGTGCACTGCCACCTGGCTGGTCGGAGGAGACACCACATGCCAATCAACGTTCGGTGCACTGGCACCTGGCTAGTTGGAGGACACACCACATGCCAATCAACATTCAGTGCACTGCCACCTGGCTGGTCGGAGGACACACCACATGCCAATCAACATTCTGTGCATTGCCACCTGGTATGTCGGAGGACACACCAGATGCCAATCAACATTCGGTGCACTGCCACCTGGCGTGTCGGATGACCAACCACATGCCAATCAACGTTCGGTGCACTGCCACCTGGCTGGTCGGAGGACACTCCCCATGCCAATCAACGTTCGGTGCACTGCCACCTGGCTGGTCGGAGGACACACCCCATGCCAATCTACATTCGGTGCACTGCCACCTGGCTGGTCGGAGGACACACCACATGCCAATCAACATTCGGTGCACTGCCACCTGGCTGGTCGGAGGACACACCACATGCCAATCAACATTCGGTGCACTGCCACCTGGCTGGTCGGAGGACACACCACATGCCAATCAACGTTCGGTGCACTGCCACTTGTCGGGTCGGAGGACACACCACATGCCAATCAACATTCGGTGCACTGCCACCTGTCTGGTCGGAGGACACACCACATGCCAATCAACATTTGATGCACTGCCACCTGGCAGGTCGGAGGACACACCACATGCCAATCAACGTTCGGTGCACTGCCACCTGGCGGGTCGGTGGACACACCACATGCCAATCAACGTTCGGTGCACTGCCACCTGGCGGGTCGGTGGACACACTACATGCCAAACAACATTCTGTGCACTGCCAGCTGGCTGGTCGGAGGATACACCACATGCCAATCAGCATTCGGTGCACTGCCAACTGGCTGGTCGGAGGATACACCACATGACAATCCACATTCGGTGCACTGCCACCTGGCGTGTCGGAGGTCCAACCACATGCCAATCAACATTCGGTGCACTGCCACCTGGCGTGTCAGTGGACAAACCGCATGCCAATCATCATTCGGTGCACTGCCACCTGGCTGGTCGGTGGACACACCACAAGCCAATCATCATTCGGTGCATCTGCCACCTGGCTGGTCGGTGGACACACCACATGCCAATCAACATTCGTTGCACTGCGTCCTGGCTGGTTGGAGAACACAACACATCCCAATCAACATTCGGTGCACTGGCACCTGGCTGGTCGGAGGACACACCACATGCCAATCAACATTCGGTGAACTGTCACCCGGATGGTCGGAGGATACACCAGACGCCAATCAACGTTCGTTGCACTGCCACCTGGCTGTCGGCGGAAACACCACATGCTAATCAACGTTCGGTGCACTGCCACCAGGCTGGTCGTTGGACACACCACATGTCAATCAACATTCGATGCACTGCCACCTCACTGGTCGGTGGACACACCACATGCCAATCAACGTTCGGATCACTGCCACCTGGCTGGTCAGAGGACACACCACATGCCAATCAACGTTCGGTTCACTGCCACCTGGCTGGTCGGTGGACACACCACATGCCAATCAACATTCTATGCACTGCCATCTGGATCGTCGGTGGACAAACCACATGCCAATCAACATTCGGTGCACTGCCACCAGGCTGGTCGGTGGACACACCACATGCCAATCAACGTTCGGTGCACTGCCACCTGGCGTGTCGGAGGACACAACACGTGCCAATCAACATTCTGTTCACTGCCACCTTGCGTGTAGGACGACACACCACGTGCCAATCAACATTCTGTGCACTGCCACCTGGCTGGTCGGAGGGCACAGCACATGCCAATCAACATTCAGGGAACAGCCACCTGGCGTGTAGGAAGACAACACATGCCAATCAGCATTCAGTGCACTACCAGCTGACTGGTCGGAGGACACACCACATCCCATTCAACATTCGGTGCTCTACCAGCTGGCTGGTCGGAGGACACACACCTTGCCAATCAACATTCGGTGCACTGCCACCTGGCTGGTCAGAGGACACACCACATGCCAATCAACATTCAGTGCACAGTCACCTGGCTGGTCAGAGGACACAACACATGCCAATCAACGTTCGGTGCACTGCCACCTGGCTGGTCTGAGGACACACCACATGCCAATCAACATTCTGTGCACTGCCACCGGGCTGGTCGGAGGACACACCACATGCCAATCAACGTTCGGTGCACTGCCTCCTGGCTGGTCTGAGGATACACCACATGCCAATCAAAATTCTGTGCACTGACACCAGGCTGGTCGGAGGACACACCACATGCCAATCAACGTTCTGTGCACTGCCACCTGGCTGGTCGGAGGACACACCACATGCCAATCAACGATCGGTGTACTGCCACCTGGCGGGTCGGAGGACACACCACATGCCAATCAACATTCTGTGCACTGCCACCTGGCTGGTCAGAGGACACACCACATGCCAATCAACATTCAGTGCACAGTCACCTGGCTGGTCAGAGGACACAACACATGCCAATCAACGTTCGGTGCACTGCCACCTGGCTGGTCTGAGGACACACCACATGCCAATCAACATTCTGTGCACTGCCACCGGGCTGGTCGGAGGACACACCACATGCCAATCAACGTTCGGTGCACTGCCACCTGGCTGGTCTGAGGACACACCACATGCCAATCAACATTCTGTGCACTCCCACCTGGCTGGTCGGAGGACACATCACATGCCAATCAACATTCGCTGCACTGCCACCTGGCGGGTCGGTGGACACACCACATGCCAATCAACATTCGGTGCACTGCCACCAGGCTGGTCGGTGGACACACCACATGCCAATCAACATTCGGTGCACTGCCACCAGGCTGGTCGGTGGACACACCACATGCCAATCAACATTCTGTGCACTGCCACCTGGCTGGTCGGAGGACACACCAGATGCCAATCAACGTTCGGTGCACTGCCACCTGGCGTGTTGGAGGACACAACACGTGCCAATCAACATTCTGTTCACTGCCACCTTGCGTTTCGGATGACACACGACAAGCCAATCAACATTCTGTGCACTGACACCTGGCTGGTCGCAGGTCACAACACATGCCAATCAACGTTCTGTGCACTGCCACCTGGCTGGTCGGAGGACACACGACATGCCAATCAGCATTCGGTGCACTGCCACCTGGCTGGTCGGAGGACACACGACATGCCAATCAACATGCGGTGCACTGCCACCTGGCTGGTCGGAGGACACACCACATGCCAATCAACATTCTGTGCATTGCCACCTGGCGAGTCGGAGGACACACCACATGCCAATCAACATTCTGTGCATTGCCACCTGGCGAGTCGGAGGACACACCACATGCCAATCAACATTCTGTGCATTGCCACCTGGCACGTCGGAGGACACACCAGATGCCAAACAACATTCGGTGCACTGCCATCTGGATCGTTGGTGGACAAACCACATGCCAATCAACATTCGGTGCACTGCCACCAGGCTGGTCGGAGGATACACCACATGCCAATCAGCATTCGGTGCACTGCCAACTGGCTGGTCGGAGGATACACCACATGACAATCCACATTCGGTGCACTGCCACCTGGCGTGTCGGAGGTCCAACCACATGCCAATGAACATTCGGTGCACTGCCACCTGGCGTGTCAGTGGACAAACCGCATGCCAATCATCATTCGGTGCACTACCACCTGGCTGGTCGGTGGACACACCACAAGCCAATCATCATTCGGTGCATCTGCCACCTGGCTGGTCGGTGGACACACCACATGCCAATCAACATTCGCTGCACTGCGACCTGGCTGGTTGGAGGACACAACACATCCCAATGAACATTCGGTGCACTGGCACCTGGCTGGTCGGAGGACACACCACATGCCAATCAACATTCGGTGAACTGTCACCCGGATGGTCGGAGGATACACCAGATGCCAATCAACGTTCTGTGCACTGCCACCTGGCTGGTCGGAGGAGACACCACATGCCAATCAACGTTCGGTGCACTGGCACCTGGCTAGTTGGAGGACACACCACATGCCAATCAACATTCAGTGCACTGCCACCTGGCTGGTCGGAGGACACACCACATGCCAATCAACATTCGGTGCACTGCCACCTGGCTGGTCGGTAGGACACACCACATGCCAATCAACATTCGGTGCAATGCCACCTGGCTGGTCGGAGGACACACCACATGCCAATCAAGGTTCGGTGCACTGCCACCTGGCTGTTCGGAGGACACACCACATGCCAATCAATGTTCGGTGCACTGCCACCAGAATGGTCGGTGGTCACACCACATGCCAATCGTCATTCGCTGCACTGCCACCAGGCTGGTCGGAGCACACACCACATGCCAATCAACATTTGGTGCACTGCCACCTGGTGTGTCAGAGGACACCACATGACAATCAACATTCGGTGCACTACCAGCTGGCTGGTCGGAGGACACACACCATGCCAATAAATATTCGGTGCACTGCCACCTGGCTGGTCGGAGGACACCACATGCCAATCAACGTTCCGTGCACTGCCACCTGGCTGGTCAGTGGACACTCCACATGGCAATCAACGTTCCGTGCACTGCCACCTGGCTGGTCAGTGGACACTCCACATGCCAATCAACATTCGGTGCACTGCCACCTGGCGTCTCGGAGGACACACCACATGCCAATCAACATTCTGTTCACTGCCACCTGGTGTGTCGGAGGACACACCACATGCCAATCAACATTCTGTGCACTGCCACAAGGCTGGACAGAGGACACACCACATGCCAATCAACATTCTGTGCACTGCCAGCTGGCGTGTCGGAGTACACACCACATGCCAATCAACATTTGGTGCACTGCCACCTGGCTGGTCGGTGGAAACACCACATGCCAATCAACGATCGGTGCACTGCCACCAGGCAGGTCGGAGGACACACCACATGCCAATCCACATTCGCTGCACTGCCACCTGGCTGGTCGGAGGACACACCACATGCCAATCCAGATTTGCTGCACTGCCACCTGGCTGGTCGGAGGACACACCAGATGCCAATCAACGTTCGGTGCACTGTCACCCTGATGGTCGGAGGATACACCAGATGCCAATGAACGTTCGGTGCACTGCCACCTGGCTGATCGGAGGACACACGACATGCCAATCAACATTCTGTGCACTGACACCTGGCTGGTCGCAGGTCACAACACATGCCAATCAACGTTCTGTGCACTGCCACCTGGCTGGTCGGAGGACACACGACATGCCAATCAGCATTCGGTGCACTGCCACCTGGCTGGTCGGAGGACACACCACATGCCAATCAACATTCTGTGCATTGCCACCTGGCGAGTCGGAGGACACACCACATGCCAATCAACATTCTGTGCATTGCCACCTGGCGAGTCGGAGGACACACCACATGCCAATCAACATTCTGTGCATTGCCACCTGGCATGTCGGAGGACACACCAGATGCCAATCAACATTCGGTGCACTGCCATCTGGATCGTTGGTGGACAACCCACATGCCAATCAACATTCGGTGCACTGCCACCAGGCTGGTCGGTGGACACACCACATGCCAATCAACGTTCGGTGCACTGCCACCTGGCGTGTCGGAGGTCCAACCACATGCCAATCAACATTCGGTGCACTGCCACCTGGCGTGTCAGTGGACAAACCGCATGCCAATCATCATTCGGTGCACTGCCACCTGGCTGGTCGGTGGACACACCACAAGCCAATCATCATTCGGTGCATCTGCCACCTGGCTGGTCGGTGGACACACCACATGCCAATCAACATTCGTTGCACTGCGACCTGGCTGGTTGGAGGACACAACACATCCCAATGAACATTCGGTGCACTGCCAGCTGGCTGGTCGGTGGACACACTACATGCCAAACAACATTCTATGCACTGCCAGCTGGCTGGTCGGAGGATACACCACATGCCAATCAGCATTCGGTGCACTGCCAACTGGCTGGTCGGAGGATACACCACATGACAATCCACATTCGGTGCACTGCCACCTGGCGTGTCGGAGGTCCAACCACATGCCAATCAACATTCGGTGCACTGCCACCTGGCGTGTCAGTGGACAAACCGCATGCCAATCATCATTCGGTGCACTGCCACCTGGCTGGTCGGTGGACACACCACAAGCCAATCATCATTCGGTGCATCTGCCACCTGGCTGGTCGGTGGACACACCACATGCCAATCAACATTCGTTGCACTGCGACCTGGCTGGTTGGAGGACACAACACATCCCAATGAACATTCGGTGCACTGGCACCTGGCTGGTCGGAGGACACACCACATGCCAATCAACATTCGGTGAACTGTCACCCGGATGGTCGGAGGATACACCAGATGCCAATCAACGTTCTGTGCATTGCCACCTGGCTGGTCGGAGGAGACACCACATGCCAATCAACGTTCGGTGCACTGGCACCTGGCTAGTTGGAGGACACACCACATGCCAATCAACATTCAGTGCACTGCCACCTGGCTGGTCGGAGGACACACCACATGCCAATCAACATTCGGTGCACTGCCACCTGGCTGGTCGGTAGGACACACCACATGCCAATCAACATTCGGTGCAATGCCACCTGGCTGGTCGGAGGACACACCACATGCCAATCAAGGTTCGGTGCACTGCCACCTGGCTGTTCGGAGGACACACCACATGCCAATCAATGTTCGGTGCACTGCCACCAGAATGGTCGGTGGTCACACCACATGCCAATCGTCATTCGCTGCACTGCCACCAGGCTGGTCGGAGGACACACCACATGCCAATCAACATTTGGTGCACTGCCACCTGGTGTGTCAGAGGACACCACATGACAATCAACATTCGGTGCACTACCAGCTGGCTGGTCGGAGGACACACACCATGCCAATAAATATTCGGTGCACTGCCACCTGGCTGGTCGGAGGACACCACATGCCAATCAACGTTCCGTGATCTGCCACCTGGCTGGTCAGTGGACACTCCACATGCCAATCAACGTTCCGTGCACTGCCACCTGGCTGGTCAGTGGACACTCCACATGCCAATCAACATTCGGTGCACTGCCATCTGGCGTCTCGGAGGACACACCACATGCCAATCAACATTCTGTTCACTGCCACCTGGTGTGTCGGAGGACACACCACATGCCAATCAACATTCTGTGCACTGCCACAAGGCTGGACAGAGGACACACCACATGCCAATCAACATTCTGTGCACTGCCAGCTGGCGTGTCGGAGTACACACCACATGCCAATCAACATTTGGTGCACTGCCACCTGGCTGGTCGGTGGAAACACCACATGCCAATCAACGATCGGTGCACTGCCACCAGGCAGGTCGGAGGACACACCACATGCCAATCCACATTCGCTGCACTGCCACCTGGCTGGTCGGAGGACACACCACATGCCAATCCACATTTGCTGCACTGCCACCTGGCTGGTCGGAGGACACACCAGATGCCAATCAACGTTCGGTGCACTGTCACCCTGATGGTCGGAGGATACACCAGATGCCAATGAACGTTCGGTGCACTGCCACCTGGCTGGTCGGAGGACACACCAGATGCCAATCAACGTTCGGTGCACTGTCACCCTGATGGTCGGAGGATACACCAGATGCCAATGAACGTTCGGTGCACTGCCACCTGGCTGGTCGGAGGACACACCCCATGCCAATCAACGTTCGGTGCACTGCCACCGGGCTGGTCGGAGGACACACCCCATGCCAATCAACATTCGGTGCACTGCCATCTGGATCGTCGGTGGACAAACCACATGCCAATCAACATTCGGTGCACTGCCACCAGGCTGGTCGGTGGACACACCACATGCCAATCAACGTTCGGTGCACTGCCACCTGGCGTGTCGGAGGACACAACACGTCCCAATCAACATTCTGTTCACTGCCACCTTGCGTGTCAGAGGACACACCAAGTGCCAATCAACATTCTGTTCACTGCCACCTTGCGTGTCGGAGGACACACCACGTGCCAATCAACGTTCGGTGCACTGCCACCTGGCGGTCGGAGGACACAGCGCATCCACATCAACATTCGGTGCACTGCCACCAGGCTGGTCGGAGGACACACCACATGCCAATCAACATTCGGTGTACTTTCACCCGGATGGTCGGAGAACACACCACATGCCAATCAACATTCGGTGCACTGCCACCTGGCTGGTCAGTGGACACAGCACATGCCAATCAACATTCGGTGCACTGCCACCTGGCTGGTCGGTGGACACACCACATGCCAATCAACATTCGGTGCACAGTCACCTGTATGGTCGCAGGACACACCACATGCCAATCAACTTTGGGTGCACTGCCACCTGGCGGGTCGGTGGACACTCCACATGCCAATCAAAGTTCGATGCACTGCCACCTGGCGGGTCGGTAGACACTCCACATGCCAATCAACGTTCGGTGCAATGCCACCTGGCTGGTCGGAGGACACACCACATGCCAATCAACATTCGGTGCACTGTCACCTGGCTGGTCGGAGGACACACCACATGCCAATCAACGTTCGGTGCACTGCCACTTGTCGGGTCGGAGGACACACTACATGCCAATCAACATTCGGTGCACTGCCACCTGTCTGGTCGGAGGACACATCACTTGCCAATCAACATTCGGTGCACTGCCACCTGGCTGGTCGGAGGACACACCACATGCCAATCAACATTAGGTGCACTGCCACCTGGCGGGTAGGAGGACACACCACATGCCAATCAACATTCGGTGCACTGCCACCTGGCTAGTCGGAAGACACACCACATGCCAATCAACATTCGGTACACTGCCACCTGGCTAGTCGGAGGACACACGACATGCCAAACAACTTTCGGTGCCCCGTCAACTGTATGGTCGGAGGACACACCACATGCCAATCAACGTTCTGTGCACCGCCACCTAGCTGGTCGGAGGACACACCACATGCCAATCAACATTCGGTGCACTACCACCTGGCTAGTCGGAGGACACACGACATGCCAATCAACTTTCGGTGCACCGTCACCTGTATGGTCGGAGGACACACCACATGCCAATCAACGTTCTGTGCTCCGCCACCAGACTGGTCGGAGGACACACCACATGCCAATCAGCATTTGATGCACTGCCACCTGGGAGGTCGGAGGACACACCACATGCCAATCAACGTTCGGTGCACTGCCACCTGGCGGGTCGGTGGACACACTACATGCCAAACAACATTCTGTGCACTGCCAGCTGGCTGGTCGGAGGATACACCACATGCCAATCAGCATTCGGTGCACTGCCAACTGGCTGGTCGGAGGATACACCACATGACAATCCACATTCGGTGCACTGCCACCTGGCGTGTCGGAGGTCCAACCACATGCCAATCAACATTCGGTGCACTGCCACCTGGCGTGTCAGTGGACAAACCGCATGCCAATCATCATTCGGTGCACTGCCACCTGGCTGGTCGGTGGACACACCACAAGCCAATCATCATTCGGTGCATCTGCCACCTGGCTGGTCGGTGGACACACCACATGCCAATCAACATTCGTTGCACTGCGACCTGGCTGGTTGGAGGACACAACACATCCCAATGAACATTCGGTGCACTGCCAGCTGGCTGGTCGGTGGACACACTACATGCCAAACAACATTCTATGCACTGCCAGCTGGCTGGTCGGAGGATACACCACATGCCAATCAGCATTCGGTGCACTGCCAACTGGCTGGTCGGAGGATACACCACATGACAATCCACATTCGGTGCACTGCCACCTGTCGTGTCGGAGGTCCAACCACATGCCAATCAACATTCGGTGCACTGCCACCTGGCGTGTCAGTGGACAAACCGCATGCCAATCATCATTCGGTGCACTGCCACCTGGCTGGTCGGTGGACACACCACAAGCCAATCATCATTCGGTGCATCTGCCACCTGGCTGGTCGGTGGACACGCCACATGCCAATCAACATTCGTTGCACTGCGACCTGGCTGGTTGGAGGACACAACACATCCCAATGAACATTCGGTGCACTGGCACCTGGCTGGTCGGAGGACACACCACATGCCAATCAACATTCGGTGAACTGTCACCCGGATGGTCGGAGGATACACCAGATGCCAATCAACGTTCTGTGCACTGCCACCTGGCTGGTCGGAGGAGACACCACATGCCAATCAACGTTCGGTGCACTGGCACCTGGCTAGTTGGAGGACACACCACATGCCAATCAACATTCAGTGCACTGCCACCTGGCTGGTCGGAGGACACACCACATGCCAATCAACATTCGGTGCACTGCCACCTGGCTGGTCGGTAGGACACACCACATGCCAATCAACATTCGGTGCAATGCCACCTGGCTGGTCGGAGGACACACCACATGCCAATCAAGGTTCGGTGCACTGCCACCTGGCTGTTCGGAGGACACACCACATGCCAATCAATGTTCGGTGCACTGCCACCAGAATGGTCGGTGGTCACACCACATGCCAATCGTCATTCGCTGCACTGCCACCAGGCTGGTCGGAGGACACACCACATGCCAATCAACATTTGGTGCACTGCCACCTGGTGTGTCAGAGGACACCACATGACAATCAACATTCGGTGCACTACCAGCTGGCTGGTCGGAGGACACACACCATGCCAATAAATATTCGGTGCACTGCCACCTGGCTGGTCGGAGGACACCACATGCCAATCAACGTTCCGTGCACTGCCACCTGGCTGGTCAGTGGACACTCCACATGCCAATCAACGTTCCGTGCACTGCCACCTGGCTGGTCAGTGGACACTCCACATGCCAATCAACATTCGGTGCACTGCCACCTGGCGTCTCGGAGGACACACCACATGCCAATCAACATTCTGTTCACTGCCACCTGGTGTGTCGGAGGACACACCACATGCCAATCAACATTCTGTGCACTGCCACAAGGCTGGACAGAGGACACACCACATGCCAATCAACATTCTGTGCACTGCCAGCTGGCGTGTCGGAGTACACACCACATGCCAATCAACATTTGGTGCACTGCCACCTGGCTGGTCGGTGGAAACACCACATGCCAATCAACGATCGGTGCACTGCCACCAGGCAGGTCGGAGGACACACCACATGCCAATCCACATTCGCTGCACTGCCACCTGGCTGGTCGGAGGACACACCACATGCCAATCCACATTTGCTGCACTGCCACCTGGCTGGTCGGAGGACACACCAGATGCCAATCAACGTTCGGTGCACTGTCACCCTGATGGTCGGAGGATACACCAGATGCCAATGAACGTTCGGTGCACTGCCACCTGGCTGATCGGAGGACACACGACATGCCAATCAACATTCTGTGCACTGACACCTGGCTGGTCGCAGGTCACAACACATGCCAATCAACGTTCTGTGCACTGCCACCTGGCTGGTCGGAGGACACACGACATGCCAATCAGCATTCGGTGCACTGCCACCTGGCTGGTCGGAGGACACACCACATGCCAATCAACATTCTGTGCATTGCCACCTGGCGAGTCGGAGGACACACCACATGCCAATCAACATTCTGTGCATTGCCACCTGGCGAGTCGGAGGACACACCACATGCCAATCAACATTCTGTGCATTGCCACCTGGCATGTCGGAGGACACACCAGATGCCAATCAACATTCGGTGCACTGCCATCTGGATCGTTGGTGGACAACCCACATGCCAATCAACATTCGGTGCACTGCCACCAGGCTGGTCGGTGGACACACCACATGCCAATCAACGTTCGGTGCACTGCCACCTGGCGTGTCGGAGGTCCAACCACATGCCAATCAACATTCGGTGCACTGCCACCTGGCGTGTCAGTGGACAAACCGCATGCCAATCATCATTCGGTGCACTGCCACCTGGCTGGTCGGTGGACACACCACAAGCCAATCATCATTCGGTGCATCTGCCACCTGGCTGGTCGGTGGACACACCACATGCCAATCAACATTCGTTGCACTGCGACCTGGCTGGTTGGAGGACACAACACATCCCAATGAACATTCGGTGCACTGCCAGCTTGCTGGTCGGTGGACACACTACATGCCAAACAACATTCTATGCACTGCCAGCTGGCTGGTCGGAGGATACACCACATGCCAATCAGCATTCGGTGCACTGCTAACTGGCTGGTCGGAGGATACACCACATGACAATCCACATTCGGTGCACTGCCACCTGGCGTGTCGGAGGTCCAACCACATGCCAATCAACATTCGGTGCACTGCCACCTGGCGTGTCAGTGGACAAACCGCATGCCAATCATCATTCGGTGCACTGCCACCTGGCTGGTCGGTGGACACACCACAAGCCAATCATCATTCGGTGCATCTGCCACCTGGCTGGTCGGTGGACACACCACATGCCAATCAACATTCGTTGCACTGCGACCTGGCTGGTTGGAGGACACAACACATCCCAATGAACATTCGGTGCACTGGCACCTGGCTGGTCGGAGGACACACCACATGCCAATCAACATTCGGTGAACTGTCACCCGGATGGTCGGAGGATACACCAGATGCCAATCAACGTTCTGTGCATTGCCACCTGGCTGGTCGGAGGAGACACCACATGCCAATCAACGTTCGGTGCACTGGCACCTGGCTAGTTGGAGGACACACCACATGCCAATCAACATTCAGTGCACTGCCACCTGGCTGGTCGGAGGACACACCACATGCCAATCAACATTCGGTGCACTGCCACCTGGCTGGTCGGTAGGACACACCACATGCCAATCAACATTCGGTGCAATGCCACCTGGCTGGTCGGAGGACACACCACATGCTAATCAAGGTTCGGTGCACTGCCACCTGGCTGTTCGGAGGACACACCACATGCCAATCAATGTTCGGTGCACTGCCACCAGAATGGTCGGTGGTCACACCACATGCCAATCGTCATTCGCTGCACTGCCACCAGGCTGGTCGGAGGACACACCACATGCCAATCAACATTTGGTGCACTGCCACCTGGTGTGTCAGAGGACACCACATGACAATCAACATTCGGTGCACTACCAGCTGGCTGGTCGGAGGACACACACCATGCCAATAAATATTCGGTGCACTGCCACCTGGCTGGTCGGAGGACACCACATGCCAATCAACGTTCCGTGCACTGCCACCTGGCTGGTCAGTGGACACTCCACATGCCAATCAACGTTCCGTGCACTGCCACCTGGCTGGTCAGTGGACACTCCACATGCCAATCAACGTTCCGTGCACTGCCACCTGGCTGGTCAGTGGACACTCCACATGCCAATCAACATTCGGTGCACTGCCATCTGGCGTCTCGGAGGACACACCACATGCCAATCAACATTCTGTTCACTGCCACCTGGTGTGTCAGAGGACACACCACATGCCAATCAACATTCTGTGCACTGCCACAAGGCTGGACAGAGGACACACCACATGCCAATCAACATTCTGTGCACTGCCAGCTGGCGTGTCGGAGTACACACCACATGCCAATCAACATTTGGTGCACTGCCACCTGGCTGGTCGGTGGAAACACCACATGCCAATCAACGATCGGTGCACTGCCACCAGGCAGGTCGGAGGACACACCACATGCCAATCCACATTCGCTGCACTGCCACCTGGCTGGTCGGAGGACACACCACATGCCAATCCACATTTGCTGCACTGCCACCTGGCTGGTCGGAGGACACACCAGATGCCAATCAACGTTCGGTGCACTGTCACCCTGATGGTCGGAGGATACACCAGATGCCAATGAACGTTCGGTGCACTGCCACCTGGCTGATCGGAGGACACACCAGATGCCAATCAACATTCGGTGCACTGCCACCTGGCGTGTCGGATGACCAACCACATGCCAATCAACGTTCGGTGCACTGCCACCTGGCTGGTCGGAGGACACACCCCATGCCAATCAACGTTCGGTGCACTGCCACCGGGCTGGTCGGAGGACACACCCCATGCCAATCAACATTCGGTGCACTGCCATCTGGATCGTCGGTGGACAAACCACATGCCAATCAACATTCGGTGCACTGCCACCAGGCTGGTCGGTGGACACACCACATGCCAATCAACGTTCGGTGCACTGCCACCTGGCGTGTCGGAGGACACAACACGTCCCAATCAACATTCTGTTCACTGCCACCTTGCGTGTCAGAGGACACACCAAGTGCCAACCAACATTCTGTTCACTGCCACCTTGCGTGTCGGAGGACACACCACGTGCCAATCAACGTTCGGTGCACTGCCACCTGGCTGGTCGGAGGACACAGCGCATCCACATCAACATTCGGTGCACTGCCACCAGGCTGGTCGGAGGACACACCACATGCCAATCAACATTCGGTGTACTTTCACCCGGATGGTCGGAGAACACACCACATGCCAATCAACATTCGGTGCACTGCCACCTGGCTGGTCAGTGGACACAGCACATGCCAATCAACATTCAGTGCACTGCCACCTGGCTGGTCGGTGGACACACCACATGCCAATCAACATTCGGTGCACAGTCACCTGTATGGTCGCAGGACACACCACATGCCAATCAACTTTGGGTGCACTGCCACCTGGCGGGTCGGTGGACACTCCACATGCCAATCAAAGTTCGATGCACTGCCACCTGGCGGGTCGGTAGACACTCCACATGCCAATCAACGTTCGGTGCAATGCCACCTGGCTGGTCGGAGGACACACCACATGCCAATCAACATTCGGTGCACTGTCACCTGGCTGGTCGGAGGACACACCACATGCCAATCAACGTTCGGTGCACTGCCACTTGTCGGGTCGGAGGACACACTACATGCCAATCAACATTCGGTGCACTGCCACCTGTCTGGTCGGAGGACACATCACTTGCCAATCAACATTCGGTGCACTGCCACCTGGCTGGTCGGAGGACACACCACATGCCAATCAACATTAGGTGCACTGCCACCTGGCGGGTAGGAGGACACACCACATGCCAATCAACATTCGGTGCACTGCCACCTGGCTAGTCGGAAGACACACCACATGCCAATCAACATTCGGTACACTGCCACCTGGCTAGTCGGAGGACACACGACATGCCAAACAACTTTCGGTGCCCCGTCAACTGTATGGTCGGAGGACACACCACATGCCAATCAACGTTCTGTGCACCGCCACCTAGCTGGTCGGAGGACACACCACATGCCAATCAACATTCGGTGCACTACCACCTGGCTAGTCGGAGGACACACGACATGCCAATCAACTTTCGGTGCACCGTCACCTGTATGGTCGGAGGACACACCACATGCCAATCAACGTTCTGTGCTCCGCCACCAGACTGGTCGGAGGACACACCACATGCCAATCAACATTTGATGCACTGCCACCTGGCAGGTCGGAGGACACACCACATGCCAATCAACGTTCGGTGCACTGCCACCTGGCGGGTCGGTGGACACACTACATGCCAAACAACATTCTGTGCACTGCCAGCTGGCTGGTCGGAGGATACACCACATGCCAATCAGCATTCGGTGCACTGCCAACTGGCTGGTCGGAGGATACACCACATGACAATCCACATTCGGTGCACTGCCACCTAGCGTGTCGGAGGTCCAACCACATGCCAATCAACATTCGGTGCACTGCCACCTGGCGTGTCAGTGGACAAACCGCATGCCAATCATCATTCGGTGCACTGCCACCTGGCTGGTCGGTGGACACACCACAAGCCAATCATCATTCGGTGCATCTGCCACCTGGCTGGTCGGTGGACACACCACATGCCAATCAACATTCGTTGCACTGCGTCCTGGCTGGTTGGAGAACACAACACATCCCAATCAACATTCGGTGCACTGGCACCAGGCTGGTCGGAGGACACACCACATGCCAATCAACATTCGGTGAACTGTCACCCGGATGGTCGGAGGATACACCAGACGCCAATCAACGTTCGTTGCACTGCCACCTGGCTGTCGGCGGAAACAGCACATGCTAATCAACGTTCGGTGCACTGCCACCAGGCTGGTCGTTGGACACACCACATGTCAATAAACATTCGATGCACTGCCACCTCACTGGTCGGTGGACACACCACATGCCAATCAACGTTCGGATCACTGCCAACTGGCTGGTCAGAGGACACACCACATGCCAATCAACGTTCGGTTCACTGCCACCTGGCTGGTCGGTGGACACACCACATGCCAATCAACATTCTGTGCACTGCCACCTGGCTGGTCGGAGGACACACCACATGCCAATCAACATTCTATGCACTGCCATCTGGATCGTCGGTGGACAAACCACATGCCAATCAACATTCGGTGCACTGCCACCAGGCTGGTCGGTGGACACACCACATGCCAATCAACGTTCGGAGCACTGCCACCTGGCGTGTCGGAGGACACAACACGTGCCAATCAACATTCTGTTCACTGCCACCTTGCGTGTAGGACGACACACCACGTGCCAATCAACATTCTGTGCACTGCCACCTGGCTGGTCGGAGGACACAGCACATGCCAATCAACATTCAGGGAACAGCCACCTGGCGTGTAGGAAGACAACACATGCCAATCAGCATTCAGTGCACTACCAGCTGACTGGTCGGAGGACACACCACATCCCAATCAACATTCGGTGCACTACCAGCTGGCTGGTCGGAGGACACACACCTTGCCAATCAACATTCGGTGCACTGCCACCTGGCTGGTCAGAGGACACACCACATGCCAATCAACATTCAGTGCACAGTCACCTGGCTGGTCAGAGGACACACCACATGCCAATCAACGTTCGGTCCACTGCCTCCTGGCTGGTCTGAGGATACACCACATGCCAATCAAATTTCTGTGCACTGACACCAGGCTGGTCGGAGGACACACCACATGCCAATCAACGTTCTGTGCACTGCCACCTGGCTGGTCGGAGGACACACCACATGCCAATCAACGATCGGTGTACTGCCACCTGGCGGGTCGGAGGACACACCACATGCCAATCAACATTCTGTGCACTGCCACCTGGCTGGTCAGAGGACACACCACATGCCAATCAACATTCAGTGCACAGTCACCTGGCTGGTCAGAGGACACAACACATGCCAATCAACGTTCGGTGCACTGCCACCTGGCTGGTCTGAGGACACACCACATGCCAATCAACATTCTGTGCACTGCCACCGGGCTGGTCGGAGGACACACCACATGCCAATCAACGTTCGGTGCACTGCCACCTGGCTGGTCTGAGGAAACACCACATGCCAATCAACATTCTGTGCACTCCCACCTGGCTGGTCGGAGGACACATCACATGCCAATCCACATTCGCTGCACTGCCACCTGGCGGGTCGGTGGACACACCACATGCCAATCAACATTCGGTGCACTGCCACCAGGCTGGTCGGTGGACACACCACATGCCAATCAACATTCGGTGCACTGCCACCAGGCTGGTCGGAGGACACACCACATGCCAATCAACATTCTGTGCACTGCCACCTGGCTGGTCGGAGGACACACCAGATGCCAATCAACGTTCGGTGCACTGCCACCTGGCGTGTTGGAGGACACAACACGTGCCAATCAACAATCTGTTCACTGCCACCTTGCGTGTCGGAGGACACACGACATGCCAATCAACATTCTGTGCACTGACACCTGGCTGGTCGCAGGTCAGAACACATGCCAATCAACGTTCTGTGCACTGCCACCTGGCTGGTCGGAGGACACACGACATGCCAATCAGCATTCGGTGCACTGCCACCTGGCTGGTCGGAGGACACACGACATGCCAATCAACATTCGGTGCACTGCCACCTGGCTGGTCGGAGGACACACCACATGCCAATCAACATTCTGTGCATTGCCACCTGGCGAGTCGGAGGACACACCACATGCCAATCAACATTCTGTGCATTGCCACCTGGCATGTCGGAGGACACACCAGATGCCAATCAACATTCGGTGCACTGCCATCTGGATCGTTGGTGGACAAACCACATGCCAATCAACATTCGGTGCTCTGCCACCAGGCTGGTCGGTGGACACACCACATGCCAATCAACGTTCGGTGCACTGCCACCTGGCGTGTCGGAGGACACAACACGTGCCAATCAACATCTGTTCACTGCCACCTTGCGTGTCAGAGGACACACCAAGTGCCAATCAACATTCTGTTCACTGCCACCTTGCGTGTTGGAGGACACACCACGTGCCAATCAACGTTCGGTGCACTGCCACCTGGCTGGTCGGAGGACACAGCGCATCCCCATCAACATTCGGTGCACTGCCACCAGGCTGGTCGGAGGACACACTACATGCCAATCAACATTCGGTGTACTTCCACCCGGATGGTCGGAGGACACACCACATGCCAATCGACATTCGGTGCACTGCCACCTGGCTGGTCAGTGGACACAGCACATGCCAATCAACATTCGGTGCACTGCCACCTGGCTGGTCGGTGGACACACCACATGCCAATCAACATTCGGTGCACTGCCAGCTGGCTGGTCGGTGGACACACTACATGCCAAACAACATTCTATGCACTGCCAGCTGGCTGGTCGGAGGATACACCACATGCCAATCAGCATTCGGTGCACTGCCAACTGGCTGGTCGGAGGATACACCACATGACAATCCACATTCGGTGCACTGCCACCTGGCGTGTCGGAGGTCCAACCACATGCCAATCAACATTCGGTGCACTGCCACCTGGCGTGTCAGTGGACAAACCGCATGCCAATCATCATTCGGTGCACTGCCACCTGGCTGGTCGGTGGACACACCACAAGCCAATCATCATTCGGTGCATCTGCCACCTGGCTGGTCGGTGGAGACACCACATGCCAATCAACGTTCGGTGCACTGGCACCTGGCTAGTTGGAGGACACACCACATGCCAATCAACATTCAGTGCACTGCCACCTGGCTGGTCGGAGGACACACCACATGCCAATCAACATTCGGTGCACTGCCACCTGGCTGGTCGGTAGGACACACCACATGCCAATCAACATTCGGTGCAATGCCACCTGGCTGGTCGGAGGACACACCACATGCCAATCAAGGTTCGGTGCACTGCCACCTGGCTGTTCGGAGGACACACCACATGCCAATCGTCATTCGCTGCACTGCCACCAGGCTGGTCGGAGGACACACCACATGCCAATCAACATTTGGTGCACTGCCACCTGGTGTGTCAGAGGACACCACATGACAATCAACATTCGGTGCACTACCAGCTGGCTGGTCGGAGGACACACACCATGCCAATAAATATTCGGTGCACTGCCACCTGGCTGGTCGGAGGACACCACATGCCAATCAACGTTCCGTGCACTGCCACCTGGCTGGTCAGTGGACACTCCACATGCCAATCAACGTTCCGTGCACTGCCACCTGGCTGGTCAGTGGACACTCCACATGCCAATCAACATTCGGTGCACTGCCACCTGGCGTCTCGGAGGACACACCACATGCCAATCAACATTCTGTTCACTGCCACCTGGTGTGTCGGAGGACACACCACATGCCAATCAACATTCTGTGCACTGCCACAAGGCTGGACAGAGGACACACCACATGCCAATCAACATTCTGTGCACTGCCAGCTGGCGTGTCGGAGTACACACCACATGCCAATCCACATTTGCTGCACTGCCACCTGGCTGGTCGGAGGACACACCAGATGCCAATCAACGTTCGGTGCACTGTCACCCTGATGGTCGGAGGATACACCAGATGCCAATGAACGTTCGGTGCACTGCCACCTGGCTGATAGGAGGACACACGACATGCCAATCAACATTCTGTGCACTGACACCTGGCTGGTCGCAGGTCACAACACATGCCAATGAACGTTCTGTGCACTGCCACCTGGCTGGTCGGAGGACACACGACATGCTAATCAGCATTCGGTGCACTGCCACCTGGCTGGTCGGAGGACACACCACATGCCAATCAACATTCTGTGCATTGCCACCTGGCGAGTCGGAGGACACACCACATGCCAATCAACATTCTGTGCATTGCCACCTGGCGAGTCGGAGGACACACCACATGCCAATCAACATTCTGTGCATTGCCACCTGGCATGTCGGAGGACACACCAGATGCCAATCAACATTCGGTGCACTGCCATCTGGATCGTTGGTGGACAACCCACATGCCAATCAACATTCGGTGCACTGCCACCAGGCTGGTCGGTGGACACACCACATGCCAATCAACGTTCGGTGCACTGCCACCTGGCGTGTCGGAGGTCCAACCACATGCCAATCAACATTCGGTGCACTGCCACCTGGCGTGTCAGTGGACAAACCGCATGCCAATCATCATTCGGTGCACTGCCACCTGGCTGGTCGGTGGACACACCACAAGCCAATCATCATTCGGTGCATCTGCCACCTGGCTGGTCGGAGGACACACCACATGCCAATCAACGTTCGGTGCACTGCCACTTGTCGGGTCGGTGGACACACCACATGCCAATCAACATTCGGTGCACTGCCACCAGGCTGGTCGGAGGACACACCACATGCCAATCAACATTCTGTGCACTGCCACCTGGCTGGTCGGAGGACACACCAGATGCCAATCAACGTTCGGTGCACTGCCACCTGGCGTGTTGGAGGACACAACACGTGCCAATCAACAATCTGTTCACTGCCACCTTGCGTGTCGGAGGACACACGACATGCCAATCAACATTCTGTGCACTGACACCTGGCTGGTAGCAGGTCAGAACACATGCCAATCAACGTTCTGTGCACTGCCACCTGGCTGGTCGGAGGACACACGACATGCCAATCAGCATTCGGTGCACTGCCACCTGGCTGGTCGGAGGACACACGACATGCCAATCAACATTCGGTGCACTGCCACCTGGCTGGTCGGAGGACACACCACATGCCAATCAACATTCTGTGCATTGCCACCTGGCGAGTCGGAGGACACACCACATGCCAATCAACATTCTGTGCATTGCCACCTGGCATGTCGGAGGACACACCAGATGCCAATCAACATTCGGTGCACTGCCATCTGGATCGTTGGTGGACAAACCACATGCCAATCAACATTCGGTGCTCTGCCACCAGGCTGGTCGGTGGACACACCACATGCCAATCAACGTTCGGTGCACTGCCACCTGGCGTGTCGGAGGACACAACACGTGCCAATCAACATCTGTTCACTGCCACCTTGCGTGTCAGAGGACACACCAAGTGCCAATCAACATTCTGTTCACTGCCACCTTGCGTGTTGGAGGACACACCACGTGCCAATCAACGTTCGGTGCACTGCCACCTGGCTGGTCGGAGGACACAGCGCATCCCCATCAACATTCGGTGCACTGCCACCAGGCTGGTCGGAGGACACACTACATGCCAATCAACATTCGGTGTACTTCCACCCGGATGGTCGGAGGACACACCACATGCCAATCGACATTCGGTGCACTGCCACCTGGCTGGTCAGTGGACACAGCACATGCCAATCAACATTCGGTGCACTGCCACCTGGCTGGTCGGTGGACACACCACATGCCAATCAACATTCGGTGCACTGCCAGCTGGCTGGTCGGTGGACACACTACATGCCAAACAACATTCTATGCACTGCCAGCTGGCTGGTCGGAGGATACACCACATGCCAATCAGCATTCGGTGCACTGCCAACTGGCTGGTCGGAGGATACACCACATGACAATCCACATTCGGTGCACTGCCACCTGGCGTGTCGGAGGTCCAACCACATGCCAATCAACATTCGGTGCACTGCCACCTGGCGTGTCAGTGGACAAACCGCATGCCAATCATCATTCGGTGCACTGCCACCTGGCTGGTCGGTGGACACACCACAAGCCAATCATCATTCGGTGCATCTGCCACCTGGCTGGTCGGTGGAGACACCACATGCCAATCAACGTTCGGTGCACTGGCACCTGGCTAGTTGGAGGACACACCACATGCCAATCAACATTCAGTGCACTGCCACCTGGCTGGTCGGAGGACACACCACATGCCAATCAACATTCGGTGCACTGCCACCTGGCTGGTCGGTAGGACACACCACATGCCAATCAACATTCGGTGCAATGCCACCTGGCTGGTCGGAGGACACACCACATGCCAATCAAGGTTCGGTGCACTGCCACCTGGCTGTTCGGAGGACACACCACATGCCAATCGTCATTCGCTGCACTGCCACCAGGCTGGTCGGAGGACACACCACATGCCAATCAACATTTGGTGCACTGCCACCTGGTGTGTCAGAGGACACCACATGACAATCAACATTCGGTGCACTACCAGCTGGCTGGTCGGAGGACACACACCATGCCAATAAATATTCGGTGCACTGCCACCTGGCTGGTCGGAGGACACCACATGCCAATCAACGTTCCGTGCACTGCCACCTGGCTGGTCAGTGGACACTCCACATGCCAATCAACGTTCCGTGCACTGCCACCTGGCTGTTCAGTGGACACTCCACATGCCAATCAACATTCGGTGCACTGCCACCTGGCGTCTCGGAGGACACACCACATGCCAATCAACATTCTGTTCACTGCCACCTGGTGTGTCGGAGGACACACCACATGCCAATCAACATTCTGTGCACTGCCACAAGGCTGGACAGAGGACACACCACATGCCAATCAACATTCTGTGCACTGCCAGCTGGCGTGTCGGAGTACACACCACATGCCAATCCACATTTGCTGCACTGCCACCTGGCTGGTCGGAGGACACACCAGATGCCAATCAACGTTCGGTGCACTGTCACCCTGATGGTCGGAGGATACACCAGATGCCAATGAACGTTCGTTGCACTGCCACCTGGCTGATAGGAGGACACACGACATGCCAATCAACATTCTGTGCACTGACACCTGGCTGGTCGCAGGTCACAACACATGCCAATGAACGTTCTGTGCACTGCCACCTGGCTGGTCGGAGGACACACGACATGCTAATCAGCATTCGGTGCACTGCCACCTGGCTGGTCGGAGGACACACCACATGCCAATCAACATTCTGTGCATTGCCACCTGGCGAGTCGGAGGACACACCACATGCCAATCAACATTCTGTGCATTGCCACCTGGCGAGTCGGAGGACACACCACATGCCAATCAACATTCTGTGCATTGCCACCTGGCATGTCGGAGGACACACCAGATGCCAATCAACATTCGGTGCACTGCCATCTGGATCGTTGGTGGACAACCCACATGCCAATCAACATTCGGTGCACTGCCACCAGGCTGGTCGGTGGACACACCACATGCCAATCAACGTTCGGTGCACTGCCACCTGGCGTGTCGGAGGTCCAACCACATGCCAATCAACATTCGGTGCACTGCCACCTGGCGTGTCAGTGGACAAACCGCATGCCAATCATCATTCGGTGCACTGCCACCTGGCTGGTCGGTGGACACACCACAAGCCAATCATCATTCGGTGCATCTGCCACCTGGCTGGTCGGTGGACACACCACATGCCAATCAACATTCGTTGCACTGCGACCTGGCTGGTTGGAGGACACAACACATCCCAATGAGCATTCGGTGCACTGCCAGCTGGCTGGTCGGTGGACACACTACATGCCAAACAACATTCTATGCACTGCCAGCTGGCTGGTCGGAGGATACACCACATGCCAATCAGCATTCGGTGCACTGCCAACTGGCTGGTCGGAGGATACACCACATGACAATCCACATTCGGTGCACTGCCACCTGGCGTGTCGGAGGTCCAACCACATGCCAATCAACATTCGGTGCACTGCCACCTGGCGTGTCAGTGGACAAACCGCATGCCAATCATCATTCGGTGCACTGCCACCTGGCTGGTCGGTGGACACACCACAAGCCAATCATCATTCGGTGCATCTGCCACCTGGCTGGTCGGTGGACACACCACATGCCAATCAACATTCGTTGCACTGCGACCTGGCTGGTTGGAGGACACAACACATCCCAATGAACATTCGGTGCACTGGCACCTGGCTGGTCGGAGGACACACCACATGCCAATCAACATTCGGTGAACTGTCACCCGGATGGTCGGAGGATACACCAGATGCCAATCAACGTTCTGTGCATTGCCACCTGGCTGGTCGGAGGAGACACCACATGCCAATCAACGTTCGGTGCACTGGCACCTGGCTAGTTGGAGGACACACCACATGCCAATCAACATTCAGTGCACTGCCACCTGGCTGGTCGGAGGACACACCACATGCCAATCAACATTCGGTGCACTGCCACCTGGCTGGTCGGTAGGACACACCACATGCCAATCAACATTCGGTGCAATGCCACCTGGCTGGTCGGAGGACACACCACATGCCAATCAAGGTTCGGTGCACTGCCACCTGGCTGTTCGGAGGACACACCACATGCCAATCAATGTTCGGTGCACTGCCACCAGAATGGTCGGTGGTCACACCACATGCCAATCGTCATTCGCTGCACTGCCACCAGGCTGGTCGGAGGACACACCACATGCCAATCAACATTTGGTGCACTGCCACCTGGTGTGTCAGAGGACACCACATGACAATCAACATTCGGTGCACTACCAGCTGGCTGGTCGGAGGACACACACCATGCCAATAAATATTCGGTGCACTGCCACCTGGCTGGTCGGAGGACACCACATGCCAATCAACGTTCCGTGCACTGCCACCTGGCTGGTCAGTGGACACTCCACATGCCAATCAACTTTCCGTGCACTGCCACCTGGCTGGTCAGTGGACACTCCACATGCCAATCAACATTCGGTGCACTGCCATCTGGCGTCTCGGAGGACACACCACATGCCAATCAACATTCTGTTCACTGCCACCTGGTGTGTCGGAGGACACACCACATGCCAATCAACATTCTGTGCACTGCCACAAGGCTGGACAGAGGACACACCACATGCCAATCAACATTCTGTGCACTGCCAGCTGGCGTGTCGGAGTACACACCACATGCCAATCAACATTTGGTGCACTGCCACCTGGCTGGTCGGTGGAAACACCACATGCCAATCAACGATCGGTGCACTGCCACCAGGCAGGTCGGAGGACACACCAGATGCCAATCAACGTTCGGTGCACTGTCACCCTGATGGTCGGAGGATACACCAGATGCCAATGAACGTTCGGTGCACTGCCACCTGGCTGATCGGAGGACACACCACATGCCAATCAACGTTCAGTGCACTGCCACCTGGCTGGTCAGAGGACAAACCACATGCCAATCAACGTTCGGTGCATTGCCACCTGGCGGGTCGGAGGACACACCACATGCCAATCAACATTCTGTGCATTGCAACCTGGCATGTCGGAGGACACACCAGATGCCAATCAACATTCGGTGCACTGCCACCTGGCGTGTCGGATGACCAACCACATGCCAATCAACGTTCGGTGCACTGCCACCTGGCTGGTCGGAGGACACACCCCATGCCAATCAACGTTCGGTGCACTGCCACCTGGCTGGTCGGAGGACACACCCCATGCCAATCAACATTCGGTGCACTGCCATCTGGATCGTCGGTGGACAAACCACATGCCAATCAACATTCGGTGCACTGCCACCAGGCTGGTCGGTGGACACACCACATGCCAATCAACGTTCGGTGCACTGCCACCTGGCGTGTCGGAGGACACAACACGTGCCAATCAACATTCTGTTCACTGCCAGCTTGCGTGTCAGAGGACACACCAAGTGCCAATCAACATTCTGTTCACTGCCACCTTGCGTGTCGGAGGACACACCACGTGCCAATCAACGTTCGGTGCACTGCCACATGGCTGGTCGGAGGACACAGCGCATCCCCATCAACATTCGGTGCACTGCCACCAGGCTGGTCGGAGGACACACTACATGCCATTCAACATTCGGTGTACTTTCACCCGGATGGTCGGAGGACACACCACATGCCAATCAACATTCGGTGCACTGCTACCTGGCTGGTCAGTGGACACAGCTCATGCCAATCAACATTCGGTGCACTGCCACCTGGCTGGTCGGTGGACACACCACATGCCAATCAACATTCGGTGCACAGTCACCTGTATGGTCGCAGGACACACCACATGCCAATCAACTTTGGGTGCACTGCCACCTGGCGGGTCGGTGGACACTCCACATGCCAATCAAAGTTCGATGCACTGCCACCTGGCGGGTCGGTAGACACTCCACATGCCAATCAACGTTCGGTGCACTGCCACTTGTCGGGTCGGAGGACACACCACATGCCAATCTACATTCGGTGCACTGCCACCTGGCTGGTCGGAGGACACACCACATGCCAATCAACATTCGGTGCACTGCCACCTGGCTGGTCGGAGGACACACCACATGCCAATCAACGTTCGGTGCACTGCCACTTGTCGGGTCGGAGGACACACCACATGCCAATCAACATTCGGTGCACTGCCACCTGTCTGGTCGGAGGACACATCACATGCCAATCAACATTCGGTGCACTGCCACCTGGCTGGTCGGAGGACACACCACATGCCAATCAACATTCGGTGCACTGCCACCTGGCTGGTCGGAGGACACACCACATGCCAATCAACATTCGGTGCACTGCCACCTGGCGGGTAGGAGGACACACCACATGCCAATCAACATTCGGTGCACTGCCACCTGGCTAGTCGGAAGACACACCGCATGCCAATCAACATTCGGTACACTGCCACCTGGCTAGTCGGAGGACACACGACATGCCAAACAACTTTCGGTGCACAGTCACCTGTATGGTCGGAGGACACACCACATGCCAATCAACGTTCTGTGCACCGCCACCTAGCTGGTCGGAGGACAAACCACATGCCAATCAACATTCGGTGCACTACCACCTGGCTAGTCGGAGGACACACGACATGCCAATCAACTTTCGGTGCACCGTCACCTGTATGGTCGGAGGACACACCACATGCCAATCAACGTTCTGTGCTCCGCCACCAGACTGCTCGGAGGAGACACCACATGCCAATCAACATTTGATGCACTGCCACCTGGCAGGTCGGAGGACACACCACATGCCAATCAACGTTCGGTGCACTGCCACATGGTGGGTCGGTGGACACACTACATGCCAAACAACATTCTGTGCACTGCCAGCTGGCTGGTCGGAGGATACACCACATGCCAATCAGCATTCGGTGCACTGCCAACTGGCTGGTCGGAGGATACACCACATGACAATCTACATTCGGTGCACTGCCACCTGGCGTGTCGGAGGTCCAACCACATGCCAATCAACATTCGGTGCACTGCCACCTGGCGTGTCAGTGGACAAACCGCATGCCAATCATCATTCGGTGCACTGCCACCTGGCTGGTCAGTGGACACACCACAAGCCAATCATCATTCGGTGCATCTGCCACCTGGCTGGTCGGTGGACACACCACATGCCAATCAACATTCGTTGCACTGCGACCTGGCTGGTTGGAGGACACAACACATCCCAATCAACATTCGGTGCACTGGCACCTGGCTGGTAGGAGGACACACCACATGCCAATCAACATTCGGTGAACTGTCAACCGGATGGTCGGAGGATACACCAGACTCCAATCAACGTTCGTTGCACTGCCACCTGGCTGTCGGCGGAAACACCACATGCTAATCAACGTTCGGTACACTGCCACCAGGCTGGTCGGTGGACACACCACATGTCAATCAACATTCGATGCACTGCCACCTCACTGGTCGGTGGACACACCACGTGCCAATCAACGTTCGGATCACTGCCACCTGGCTGGACGGTGGACTCACCACATGCCAATCAACATTCGGTGCACTACCAGCTGGCTGGTCGGAGGACACATCACATGCCAATCAACATTCGATGCACTGCCACCAGGCTGGTCAGTGGACACACCACATGCCAATCAACATTTGATGCACTACCAGCTGGCTGGTCGGAGGACACACCACAGGCCAATCAACGTTCGGTACACTGGCACCTGGGAGGTCGGAGGACACCACATGCCAATCAACATTCAGTGCACTACCAGCTGGCTGGTCGGAGGACACACCACAGGCCAATCAACATTCAGTGCACTACCACCTGGCTGGTCGGAGGACACACCACATTCCAATAAACATTCAGTGCACTGCCACCTGGCTGGTCAGAGGACACACCACATGCCAATCAACGTTCTGTGCACTGCCACCTGGCTGGTCGGAGGAGACACCACATGCCAATCAACGTTCGGTGCACTGGCACCTGGCTAGTTGGAGGACACACCACATGCCAATCAACATTCAGTGCACTGCCACCTGGCTGGTCGGAGGACACACCACATGCCAATCAACATTCTGTGCATTGCCACCTGGTATGTCGGAGGACACACCAGATGCCAATCAACATTCGGTGCACTGCCACCTGGCGTGTCGGATGACCAACCACATGCCAATCAACGTTCGGTGCACTGCCACCTGGCTGGTCGGAGGACACTCCCCATGCCAATCAACGTTCGGTGCACTGCCACCTGGCTGGTCGGAGGACACACCCCATGCCAATCTACATTCGGTGCACTGCCACCTGGCTGGTCGGAGGACACACCACATGCCAATCAACATTCGGTGCACTGCCACCTGGCTGGTCGGAGGACACACCACATGCCAATCAACATTCGGTGCACTGCCACCTGGCTGGTCGGAGGACACACCACATGCCAATCAACGTTCGGTGCACTGCCACTTGTCGGGTCGGAGGACACACCACATGCCAATCAACATTCGGTGCACTGCCACCTGTCTGGTCGGAGGACACATCACATGCCAATCAACATTCGGTGCACTGCCACCTGGCTGGTCGGAGGACACACCACATGCCAATCAACATTCGGTGCACTGCCACCTGGCTGGTCGGAGGACACACCACATGCCAATCAACATTCGGTGCACTGCCACCTGGCGGGTAGGAGGACACACCACATGCCAATCAACATTCGGTGCACTGCCACCTGGCTAGTCGGAAGACACACCACATGCCAATCAACATTCGGTACACTGCCACCTGGCTAGTCGGAGGACACACGACATGCCAAACAACTTTCGGTGCACCGTCACCTGTATGGTCGGAGGACACACCACATGCCAATCAACGTTCTGTGCACCGCCACCTAGCTGGTCGGAGGACAAACCACATGCCAATCAACATTCGGTGCACTACCACCTGGCTAGTCGGAGGACACACGACATGCCAATCAACTTTCGGTGCACCGTCACCTGTATGGTCGGAGGACACACCACATGCCAATCAACGTTCTGTGCTCCGCCACCAGACTGCTCGGAGGAGACACCACATGCCAATCAACATTTGATGCACTGCCACCTGGCAGGTCGGAGGACACACCACATGCCAATCAACGTTCGGTGCACTGCCACATGGTGGGTCGGTGGACACACTACATGCCAAACAACATTCTGTGCACTGCCAGCTGGCTGGTCGGAGGATACACCACATGCCAATCAGCATTCGGTGCACTGCCAACTGGCTGGTCGGAGGATACACCACATGACAATCTACATTCGGTGCACTGCCACCTGGCGTGTCGGAGGTCCAACCACATGCCAATCAACATTCGGTGCACTGCCACCTGGCGTGTCAGTGGACAAACCGCATGCCAATCATCATTCGGTGCACTGCCACCTGGCTGGTCAGTGGACACACCACAAGCCAATCATCATTCGGTGCATCTGCCACCTGGCTGGTCGGTGGACACACCACATGCCAATCAACATTCGTTGCACTGCGACCTGGCTGGTTGGAGGACACAACACATCCCAATCAACATTCGGTGCACTGGCACCTGGCTGGTAGGAGGACACACCACATGCCAATCAACATTCGGTGAACTGTCAACCGGATGGTCGGAGGATACACCAGACTCCAATCAACGTTCGTTGCACTGCCACCTGGCTGTCGGCGGAAACACCACATGCTAATCAACGTTCGGTACACTGCCACCAGGCTGGTCGGTGGACACACCACATGTCAATCAACATTCGATGCACTGCCACCTCACTGGTCGGTGGACACACCACATGCCAATCAACGTTCGGATCACTGCCACCTGGCTGGACGGTGGACTCACCACATGCCAATCAACATTCGGTGCACTACCAGCTGGCTGGTCGGAGGACACATCACATGCCAATCAACATTCGATGCACTGCCACCAGGCTGGTCAGTGGACACACCACATGCCAATCAACATTTGATGCACTACCAGCTGGCTGGTCGGAGGACACACCACAGGCCAATCAACGTTCGGTGCACTGGCACCTGGGAGGTCGGAGGACACCACATGCCAATCAACATTCAGTGCACTACCAGCTGGCTGGTCGGAGGACACACCACAGGCCAATCAACATTCAGTGCACTACCACCTGGCTGGTCGGAGGACACACCACATTCCAATAAACATTCAGTGCACTGCCACCTGGCTGGTCAGAGGACACACCACATGCCAATCAACGTTCTGTGCACTGCCACCTGGCTGGTCGGAGGAGACACCACATGCCAATCAACGTTCGGTGCACTGGCACCTGGCTAGTTGGAGGACACACCACATGCCAATCAACATTCAGTGCACTGCCACCTGGCTGGTCGGAGGACACACCACATGCCAATCAACATTCTGTGCATTGCCACCTGGTATGTCGGAGGACACACCAGATGCCAATCAACATTCGGTGCACTGCCACCTGGCGTGTCGGATGACCAACCACATGCCAATCAACGTTCGGTGCACTGCCACCTGGCTGGTTGGAGGACACTCCCCATGCCAATCAACGTTCGGTGCACTGCCACCTGGCTGGTCGGAGGACACACCCCATGCCAATCAACATTCGGTGCACTGCCATCTGGATCGTCGGTGGACAAACCACATGCCAATCAACATTCGGTGCACTGCCACCAGGCTGGTCGGTGGACACACCACATGCCAATCAACATTCGGTGCACAGTCACCTGTATGGTCGCAGGTCACACCACATGCCAATCAACTTTGGGTGCACTGCCACCTGGCGGGTCGGTGGACACACCCCATGCCAATCAACGTTCGGTGCACTGCCACTTGTCGGGTCGGAGGACACACCACATGCCAATCTACATTCGGTGCACTGCCACCTGGCTGGTCGGAGGACACACCACATGCCAATCAACATTCGGTGCACTGCCACCTGGCTGGTCGGAGGACACACCACATGCCAATCAACGTTCGGTGCACTGCCACTTGTCGGGTAGGAGGACACACCACATGCCAATCAACATTCGGTGCACTGCCACCTGTCTGGTCGGAGGACACATCACATGCCAATCAACATTCGGTGCACTGCCACCTGGCTGGTCGGAGGACACACCACATGCCAATCAACATTCGGTGCACTGCCACCTGGCTGGTCGGAGGACACACCACATGCCAATCAACATTCGGTGCACTGCCACCTCGCGGGTAGGAGGACACACCACATGCCAATCAACATTCGGTGCACTGCCACCTGGCTAGTCGGAAGACACACCACATGCCAATCAACATTCGGTACACTGCCACCTGGCTAGTCGGAGGACACACGACATGCCAAACAACTTTCGGTGCTCCGTCACCTGTATGGTCGGAGGACACACCACATGCCAATCAACGTTCTGTGCACCGCCACCTAGCTGGTCGGAGGACAAACCACATGCCAATCAACCTTCGGTGCACTACCACCTGGCTAGTCGGAGGACACACGACATGCCAATCAACTTTCGGTGCACCGTCACCTGTATGGTCGGAGGACACACCACATGCCAATCAACGTTCTGTGCTCCGCCACCAGACTGGTCGGAGGAGACACCACATGCCAATCAACATTTGATGCACTGCCACCTAGCAGGTCGGAGGACACACCACATGCCAATCAACGTTCGGTGCACTGCCACCTGGTGGGTCGGTGGACACACTACATGCCAAACAACATTCTGTGCACTGCCAGCTAGCTGGTCGGAGGATACACCACATGCCAATCAGCATTCGGTGCACTGCCAACTGGCTGGACGGAGGATACACCACATGACAATCCACATTCGGTGCACTGCCACCTGGCGTGTCGGAGGTCCAACCACATGCCAATCAACATTCGGTGCACTGCCACCTGGCTGGTCGGTGGACACACCACAAGCCAATCATCATTCGGTGCATCTGCCACCTGGCTGGTCGGTGGACACACCACATGCCAATCAACATTCGTTGCACTGCGACCTGGCTGGTTGGAGGACACAACACATCCCAATCAACATTCGGTGCACTGGCACCTGGCTGGTCGGAGGACACATCACAAGCCAATCAACATTCGGTGAACTGTCACCCGGATGGTCGGAGGATACACCAGACGCCAATCAACGTTCGTTGCACTGCCACCTGGCTGTCGGCGGAAACACCACATGCTAATCAACTTTCGGTGCACTGCCACCAGGCTGGTCGGTGGACACACCACATGTCAATCAACATTCGATGCACTGCCACCTCACTGGTCGGTGGACACACCACATGCCAATCAACGTTCGGATCACTGCCACCTGGCTGGACGGTGGACTCACCACATGCCAATCAACATTCGATGCACTGCCACCAGGCTGGTCAGTGGACACACCACATGCCAATCAACATTTGATGCACTACCAGCTGGCTGGTCGGAGGACACACCACAGGCCAATCAACGTTCGGTGAACTGGCACCTGGCAGGTCGGAAGACACCACATGCCAATCAACATTCAGTGCACTACCAGCTGGCTGGTCGGAGGACACACCACAGGCCAATCAACATTCAGTGCACTACCACCTGGCTGGTCGGAGGACACACCACATTCCAATAAACATTCAGTGCACTGCCACCTGGCTGGTCAGAGGACACACCACATGCCAATCAACGTTCTGTGCACTGCCACCTGGCTGGTCGGAGGAGACACCACATGCCAATCAACGTTCGGTGCACTGGCACCTGGCTAGTTGGAGGACACACCACATGCCAATCAACATTCAGTGCACTGCCACCTGGCTGGTCGGAGGACACACCACATGCCAATCAACATTCGGTGCACTGCCACCTTGCGTGTCGGATGACCAACCACATGCCAATCAACGTTCGGTGCACTGCCACCTGGCTGGTCGGAGGACACACCCCATGCCAATCAACATTCGGTGCACTGCCATCTGGATCGTCGGTGGACAAACCACATGGCAATCAACATTCGGTGCACTGCCACCAGGCTTGTCGGTGGACACACCACATGCCAATCAACGTTCGGTGCACTGCCACCTGGCGTGTCGGAGGACACAACACGTGCCAATCAACATTCTGTTCACTGCCAGCTTGCGTGTCAGAGGACACACCAAGTGCTAATCAACATTCTGTTCACTGCCACCTTGCGTGTCGGAGGACACACCACGTGCCAATCAACGTTCGGTGCACTGCCACCTGGCTGGTCGGAGGACACAGCGCATCCCCATCAACATTCGGTGCACTGCCACCAGGCTGGTCGGAGGACACACTACATGCCAATCAACATTCGGTGTACTTTCACCCGGATGGTCGGAGGACACACCACATGCCAATCAACATTCGGTGCACTGCTACCTGGCTGGTCAGTGGACACAGCTCATGCCAATCAACATTCGGTGCACTGCCACCTGGCTGGTCGGTGGACACACCACATGCCAATCAACATTCGGTGCACTGCCACCTGGCGTGTCGGATGACCAACCACATGCCAATCAACGTTCGGTGCACTGCCACCTGGCTGGTCGGAGGACACACCCCATGCCAATCAACGTTCGGTGCACTGCCACCTGGCTGGTCGGAGGACACACCCCATGCCAATCAACATTCGGTGCACTGCCACCAGGCTGGTCGGTGGACACACCACATGCCAATCAACGTTCGGTGCACTGCCACCTGGCGTGTCGGAGGACACAACACGTGCCAATCAACATTCTGTTCACTGCCAGCTTGCGTGTCAGAGGACACACCAAGTGCCAATCAACATTCTGTTCACTGCCACCTTGCGTGTCGGAGGACACACCACGTGCCAATCAACGTTCGGTGCACTGCCACCTGGCTGGTCGGAGGACACAGCGCATCCCCATCAACATTCGGTGCACTGCCACCAGGCTGGTCGGAGGACACACTACATGCCAATCAACATTCGGTGTACTTTCACCCGGATGGTCGGAGGACACACCACATGCCAATCAACATTCGGTGCACTGCTACCTGGCTGGTCAGTGGACACAGCTCATGCCAATCAACATTCGGTGCACTGCCACCTGGCTGGTCGGTGGACACACCACATGCCAATCAACATTCGGTGCACAGTCACCTATATGGTCGCAGGACACACCACATGCCAATCAACTTTGGGTGCACTGCCACCTGGCGGGTCGGTGGACACTCCACATGCCAATCAAAGTTCGATGCACTGCCACCTGGCGGGTCGGTAGACATTCCACATGCCAATCAACGTTCGGTGCACTGCCACTTGTCGGGTCGGAGGACACACCACATGCCAATCTACATTCGGTGCACTGCCACCTGGCTGGTCGGAGGACACACCACATGCCAATCAACATTCGGTGCACTGCCACCTGGCTGGTCGGAGGACACACCACATGCCAATCAACGTTCGGTGCACTGCCACTTGTCGGGTCGGAGGACACACCACATGCCAATCAACATTCGGTGCACTGCCACCTGTCTGGTCGGAGGACACATCACATGCCAATCAACATTCGGTGCACTGCCACCTGGCTGGTCGGAGGACACACCACATGCCAATCAACATTCGGTGCACTGCCACCTGGCTGGTCGGAGGACACACCACATGCCAATCAACATTCGGTGCACTGCCACCTGGCGGGTAGGAGGACACACCACATGCCAATCAACATTCGGTGCACTGCCACCTGGCTAGTCGGAAGACACACCACATGCCAATCAACATTCGGTACACTGCCACCTGGCTAGTCGGAGGACACACGACATGCCAAACAACTTTCGGTGCACCGTCACCTGTATGGTCGGAGGACACACCACATGCCAATCAACGTTCTGTGCACCGCCACCTAGCTAGTCGGAGGACAAACCACATGCCAATCAACATTCGGTGCACTACCACCTGGCTAGTCGGAGGACACACGACATGCCAATCAACTTTCGGTGCACCGTCACCTGTATGGTCGGAGGACACACCACATGCCAATCAACGTTCTGTGCTCCGCCACCAGACTGGTCGGAGGAGACACCACATGCCAATCAACATTTGATGCACTGCCACCTGGCAGGTCGGAGGACACACCACATGCCAATCAACGTTTGGTGCACTGCCACCTGGTGGGTCGGTGGACACACTACATGCCAAACAACATTCTGTGCACTGCCAGCTGGCTGGTCGGAGGATACACCACATGCCAATCAGCATTCGGTGCACTGCCAACTGGCTGCTCGGAGGATACACCACATGACAATCCACATTCGGTGCACTGCCAGCTGGCGTGGCGGAGGTCCAACCACATGCCAATCAACATTCGGTGCACTGCCACCTGGCGTGTCAGTGGACAAACCGCATGCCAATCATCATTCGGTGCACTGCCACCTGGCTGGTCGGTGGATACACCACATGCCAATCAACATTCGTTGCACTGCGACCTGGCTGGTTGGAGGACACAACACATCCCAATCAACATTCGGTGCACTGGCACCTGGCTGGTCGGAGGACACACCACATGCCAATCAACATTCGGTGAACTGCCACCTGTCGAGTCGGAGGACACACCACATGCCAATCAACATTCTGTGCATTGCCACCTGGCATGTCGGAGGACACACCAGATGCCAATCAACATTCGGTGCACTGCCACCTGGCGTGTCGGATGAGCAACCACATGCCAATCAACGTTCGGTGCACTGCCACCTGGCTGGTCGGAGGACACACCCCATGCCAATCAACGTTCGGTGCACTGCCACCTGGCTGGTCGGAGGACACACCACATGCCAATCAACATTCGGTGCACTGCCACCTTGCGTGTCGGATGACCAACCACATGCCAATCAACGTTCGGTGCACTGCCACCTGGCTGGTCGGAGGACACACCCCATGCCAATCAACATTCGGTGCACTGCCATCTGGATCGTCGGTGGACAAACCACATGGCAATCAACATTCGGTGCACTGCCACCAGGCTTGTCGGTGGACACACCACATGCCAATCAACGTTCGGTGCACTGCCACCTGGCGTGTCGGAGGACACAACACGTGCCAATCAACATTCTGTTCACTGCCAGCTTGCGTGTCAGAGGACACACCAAGTGCTAATCAACATTCTGTTCACTGCCACCTTGCGTGTCGGAGGACACACCACGTGCCAATCAACGTTCGGTGCACTGCCACCTGGCTGGTCGGAGGACACAGCGCATCCCCATCAACATTCGGTGCACTGCCACCAGGCTGGTCGGAGGACACACTACATGCCAATCAACATTCGGTGTACTTTCACCCGGATGGTCGGAGGACACACCACATGCCAATCAACATTCGGTGCACTGCTACCTGGCTGGTCAGTGGACACAGCTCATGCCAATCAACATTCGGTGCACTGCCACCTGGCTGGTCGGTGGACACACCACATGCCAATCAACATTCGGTGCACTGCCACCTGGCGTGTCGGATGACCAACCACATGCCAATCAACGTTCGGTGCACTGCCACCTGGCTGGTCGGAGGACACACCCCATGCCAATCAACGTTCGGTGCACTGCCACCTGGCTGGTCGGAGGACACACCCCATGCCAATCAACATTCGGTGCACTGCCACCAGGCTGGTCGGTGGACACACCACATGCCAATCAACGTTCGGTGCACTGCCACCTGGCGTGTCGGAGGACACAACACATGCCAATCAACATTCGGTGCACTGCCACCTGGCGGGTAGGAGGACACACCACATGCCAATCAACATTCGGTGCACTGCCACCTGGCTAGTCGGAAGACACACCACATGCCAATCAACATTCGGTACACTGCCACCTGGCTAGTCGGAGGACACACGACATGCCAAACAACTTTCGGTGCACCGTCACCTGTATGGTCGGAGGACACACCACATGCCAATCAACGTTCTGTGCACCGCCACCTAGCTAGTCGGAGGACAAACCACATGCCAATCAACATTCGGTGCACTACCACCTGGCTAGTCGGAGGACACACGACATGCCAATCAACTTTCGGTGCACCGTCACCTGTATGGTCGGAGGACACACCACATGCCAATCAACGTTCTGTGCTCCGCCACCAGACTGGTCGGAGGAGACACCACATGCCAATCAACATTTGATGCACTGCCACCTGGCAGGTCGGAGGACACACCACATGCCAATCAACGTTTGGTGCACTGCCACCTGGTGGGTCGGTGGACACACTACATGCCAAACAACATTCTGTGCACTGCCAGCTGGCTGGTCGGAGGATACACCACATGCCAATCAGCATTCGGTGCACTGCCAACTGGCTGCTCGGAGGATACACCACATGACAATCCACATTCGGTGCACTGCCAGCTGGCGTGGCGGAGGTCCAACCACATGCCAATCAACATTCGGTGCACTGCCACCTGGCGTGTCAGTGGACAAACCGCATGCCAATCATCATTCGGTGCACTGCCACCTGGCTGGTCGGTGGATACACCACATGCCAATCAACATTCGTTGCACTGCGACCTGGCTGGTTGGAGGACACAACACATCCCAATCAACATTCGGTGCACTGGCACCTGGCTGGTCGGAGGACACACCACATGCCAATCAACATTCGGTGAACTGCCACCTGGCGAGTCGGAGGACACACCACATGCCAATCAACATTCTGTGCATTGCCACCTGGCATGTCGGAGGACACACCAGATGCCAATCAACATTCGGTGCACTGCCACCTGGCGTGTCGGATGACCAACCACATGCCAATCAACGTTCGGTGCACTGCCACCTGGCTGGTCGGAGGACACACCCCATGCCAATCAACGTTCGGTGCACTGCCACCTGGCTGGTCGGAGGACACACCCCATGCCAATCAACGTTCGGTGCACTGCCACCTGGCTGGTCGGAGGACACACCCCATGCCAATCAACATTCGGTGCACTGCCACCAGGCTGGTCGGTGGACACACCACATGCCAATCAACGTTCGGTGCACTGCCACCTGGCGTGTCGGAGGACACAACACGTGCCAATCAACATTCTGTTCACTGCCAGCTTGCGTGTCAGAGGACACACCAAGTGCCAATCAACATTCTGTTCACTGCCACCTTGCGTGTCGGAGGACACACCACGTGCCAATCAACGTTCGGTGCACTGCCACCTGGCTGGTCGGAGGACACAGCGCATCCCCATCAACATTCGGTGCACTGCCACCAGGCTGGTCGGAGGACACACTACATGCCAATCAACATTCGGTGTACTTTCACCCGGATGGTCGGAGGACACACCACATGCCAATCAACATTCGGTGCACTGCTACCTGGCTGGTCAGTGGACACAGCTCATGCCAATCAACATTCGGTGCACTGCCACCTGGCTGGTCGGTGGACACACCACATGCCAATCAACATTCGGTGCACTGCCACCTGGCGTGTCGGATGACCAACCACATGCCAATCAACGTTCGGTGCACTGCCACCTGGCTGGTCGGAGGACACACCCCATGCCAATCAACGTTCGGTGCACTGCCACCTGGCTGGTCGGAGGACACACCCCATGCCAATCAACATTCGGTGCACTGCCACCAGGCTGGTCGGTGGACACACCACATGCCAATCAACGTTCGGTGCACTGCCACCTGGCGTGTCGGAGGACACAACACGTGCCAATCAACATTCTGTTCACTGCCAGCTTGCGTGTCAGAGGACACACCAAGTGCCAATCAACATTCTGTTCACTGCCACCTTGCGTGTCGGAGGACACACCACGTGCCAATCAACGTTCGGTGCACTGCCACCTGGCTGGTCGGAGGACACAGCGCATCCCCATCAACATTCGGTGCACTGCCACCAGGCTGGTCGGAGGACACACTACATGCCAATCAACATTCGGTGTACTTTCACCCGGATGGTCGGAGGACACACCACATGCCAATCAACATTCGGTGCACTGCTACCTGGCTGGTCAGTGGACACAGCTCATGCCAATCAACATTCGGTGCACTGCCACCTGGCTGGTCGGTGGACACACCACATGCCAATCAACATTCGGTGCACAGTCACCTATATGGTCGCAGGACACACCACATGCCAATCAACTTTGGGTGCACTGCCACCTGGCGGGTCGGTGGACACTCCACATGCCAATCAAAGTTCGATGCACTGCCACCTGGCGGGTCGGTAGACACTCCACATGCCAATCAACGTTCGGTGCACTGCCACTTGTCGGGTCGGAGGACACACCACATGCCAATCTACATTCGGTGCACTGCCACCTGGCTGGTCGGAGGACACACCACATGCCAATCAACATTCGGTGCACTGCCACCTGGCTGGTCGGAGGACACACCACATGCCAATCAACGTTCGGTGCACTGCCACTTGTCGGGTCGGAGGACACACCACATGCCAATCAACATTCGGTGCACTGCCACCTGTCTGGTCGGAGGACACATCACATGCCAATCAACATTCGGTGCACTGCCACCTGGCTGGTCGGAGGACACACCACATGCCAATCAACATTCGGTGCACTGCCACCTGGCTGGTCGGAGGACACACCACATGCCAATCAACATTCGGTGCACTGCCACCTGGCGGGTAGGAGGACACACCACATGCCAATCAACATTCGGTGCACTGCCACCTGGCTAGTCGGAAGACACACCACATGCCAATCAACATTCGGTACACTGCCACCTGGCTAGTCGGAGGACACACGACATGCCAAACAACTTTCGGTGCACCGTCACCTGTATGGTCGGAGGACACACCACATGCCAATCAACGTTCTGTGCACCGCCACCTAGCTAGTCGGAGGACAAACCACATGCCAATCAACATTCGGTGCACTACCACCTGGCTAGTCGGAGGACACACGACATGCCAATCAACTTTCGCAGCACCGTCACCTGTATGGTCGGAGGACACACCACATGCCAATCAACGTTCTGTGCTCCGCCACCAGACTGGTCGGAGGAGACACCACATGCCAATCAACATTTGATGCACTGCCACCTGGCAGGTCGGAGGACACACCACATGCCAATCAACGTTTGGTGCACTGCCACCTGGTGGGTCGGTGGACACACTACATGCCAAACAACATTCTGTGCACTGCCAGCTGGCTGGTCGGAGGATACACCACATGCCAATCAGCATTCGGTGCACTGCCAACTGGCTGCTCGGAGGATACACCACATGACAATCCACATTCGGTGCACTGCCAGCTGGCGTGTCGGAGGTCCAACCACATGCCAATCAACATTCGGTGCACTGCCACCTGGCGTGTCAGTGGACAAACCGCATGCCAATCATCATTCGGTGCACTGCCACCTGGCTGGTCGGTGGATACACCACATGCCAATCAACATTCGTTGCACTGCGACCTGGCTGGTTGGAGGACACAACACATCCCAATCAACATTCGGTGCACTGGCACCTGGCTGGTCGGAGGACACACCACATGCCAATCAACATTCGGTGAACTGCCACCTGGCGAGTCGGAGGACACACCACATGCCAATCAACATTCTGTGCATTGCCACCTGGCATGTCGGAGGACACACCAGATGCCAATCAACATTCGGTGCACTGCCACCTGGCGTGTCGGATGACCAACCACATGCCAATCAACGTTCGGTGCACTGCCACCTGGCTGGTCGGAGGACACACCCCATGCCAATCAACGTTCGGTGCACTGCCACCTGGCTGGTCGGAGGACACACCCCATGCCAATCAACGTTCGGTGCACTGCCACCTGGCTGGTCGGAGGACACACCCCATGCCAATCAACATTCGGTGCACTGCCACCAGACTGGTCGGTGGACACACCACATGCCAATCAACGTTCGGTGCACTGCCACCTGGCGTGTCGGAGGACACAACACGTGCCAATCAACATTCTGTTCACTGCCAGCTTGCGTGTCAGAGGACACACCAAGTGCCAATCAACATTCTGTTCACTGCCACCTTGCGTGTCGGAGGACACACCACGTGCCAATCAACGTTCGGTGCACTGCCACCTGGCTGGTCGGAGGACACAGCGCATCCCCATCAACATTCGGTGCACTGCCACCAGGCTGGTCGGAGGACACACTACATGCCAATCAACATTCGGTGTACTTTCACCCGGATGGTCGGAGGACACACCACATGCCAATCAACATTCGGTGCACTGCTACCTGGCTGGTCAGTGGACACAGCTCATGCCAATCAACATTCGGTGCACTGCCACCTGGCTGGTCGGTGGACACACCACATGCCAATCAACATTCGGTGCACAGTCACCTATATGGTCGCAGGACACACCACATGCCAATCAACTTTGGGTGCACTGCCACCTGGCGGGTCGGTGGACACTCCACATGCCAATCAAAGTTCGATGCACTGCCACCTGGCGGGTCGGTAGACACTCCACATGCCAATCAACGTTCGGTGCACTGCCACTTGTCGGGTCGGAGGACACACCACATGCCAATCTACATTCGGTGCACTGCCACCTGGCTGGTCGGAGGACACACCACATGCCAATCAACATTCGGTGCACTGCCACCTGGCTGGTCGGAGGACACACCACATGCCAATCAACGTTCGGTGCACTGCCACTTGTCGGGTCGGAGGACACACCACATGCCAATCAACATTCGGTGCACTGCCACCTGTCTGGTCGGAGGACACATCACATGCCAATCAACATTCGGTGCACTGCCACCTGGCTGGTCGGAGGACACACCACATGCCAATCAACATTCGGTGCACTGCCACCTGGCTGGTCGGAGGACACACCACATGCCAATCAACATTCGGTGCACTGCCACCTGGCGGGTAGGAGGACACACCACATGCCAATCAACATTCGGTGCACTGCCACCTGGCTAGTCGGAAGACACACCACATGCCAATCAACATTCGGTACACTGCCACCTGGCTAGTCGGAGGACACACGACATGCCAAACAACTTTCGGTGCACCGTCACCTGTATGGTCGGAGGACACACCACATGCCAATCAACGTTCTGTGCACCGCCACCTAGCTAGTCGGAGGACAAACCACATGCCAATCAACATTCGGTGCACTACCACCTGGCTAGTCGGAGGACACACGACATGCCAATCAACTTTCGGTGCACCGTCACCTGTATGGTCGGAGGACACACCACATGCCAATCAACGTTCTGTGCTCCGCCACCAGACTGGTCGGAGGAGAGACCACATGCCAATCAACATTTGATGCACTGCCACCTGGCAGGTCGGAGGACACACCACATGCCAATCAACGTTTGGTGCACTGCCACCTGGTGGGTCGGTGGACACACTACATGCCAAACAACATTCTGTGCACTGCCAGCTGGCTGGTCGGAGGATACACCACATGCCAATCAGCATTCGGTGCACTGCCAACTGGCTGGTCGGAGGATACACCACATGACAATCCACATTCGGTGCACTGCCAGCTGGCGTGTCGGAGGTCCAACCACATGCCAATCAACATTCGGTGCACTGCCACCTGGCGTGTCAGTGGACAAACCGCATGCCAATCATCATTCGGTGCACTGCCACCTGGCTGGTCGGTGCACACACCACAAGCCAATCATCATTCGGTGCATCTGCCACCTGGCTGGTCGGTGGATACACCACATGCCAATCAACATTCGTTGCACTGCGACCTGGCTGGTTGGAGGACACAACACATCCCAATCAACATTCGGTGCACTGGCACCTGGCTGGTCGGAGGACACACCACATGCCAATCAACATTCGGTGAACTGCCACCTGGCGAGTCGGAGGACACACCACATGCCAATCAACATTCTGTGCATTGCCACCTGGCATGTCGGAGGACACACCAGATGCCAATCAACATTCGGTGCACTGCCACCTGGCGTGTCGGATGACCAACCACATGCCAATCAACGTTCGGTGCACTGCCACCTGGCTGGTCGGAGGACACACCCCATGCCAATCAACGTTCGGTGCACTGCCACCTGGCTGGTCGGAGGACACACCCCATGCCAATCAACATTCGGTGCACTGCCATCTGGATCGTCGGTGGACAAACCACATGCCAATCAACATTCGGTGCACTGCCACCAGGCTGGTCGGTGGACACAACACATGCCAATCAACGTTCGGTGCACTGCCACCTGGCGTGTCGGAGGACACAACACGTCCCAATCAACATTCTCTTCACTGCCACCTTGCGTGTCAGAGGACAGACCAAGTGCCAATCAACATTCTGTTCACTGCCACCTTGCGTGTCGGAGGACACACCACGTGCCAATCAACGTTCGGTGCACTGCCACCTGGCTAGTCGGAGGACACAGCGCATCCCCATCAACATTCGGTGCACTGCCACCAGGCTGGTCGGAGGACACACCACATGCCAATCAACATTCGGTGTACTTTCACACGGATGGTCGGAGAACACACCACATGCCAATCAACATTCGGTGCACTGCCACCTGGCTGGTCAGTGGACACAGCACATGCCAATCAACATTCGGTGCACTGCTACCTGGCTGGTCGGTGGACACACTACATGCCAATCAACATTCGGTGCACAGTCACCTGAATGGTCGCAGGACACACCACATGCCAATCAACTTTGGGTGCACTGCCACCTAGCGGGTCGGTGGACACTCCACATGCCAATCAAAGTTTGATGCACTGCCACCTGGCGGGTCGGTAGACACTCCACATGCCAATCAACGTTCAGTGCACTGCCACCTGGCTGGTCGGAGGACACACCACATAGTAATCAACATTCGGTGCACTGCCACCTGGCTGGTCGGAGGACACACCACATGCCAATCAACGTTCGGTGCACTGCCACTTGTCGGGTTCGAGGACACACTACATGCCAATCAACATTCGGTGCACTGCCACCTGTCTGGTCGGAGGACACATCACATGCCAATCAACATTCGGTGCACTGCCACCTGGCAAGTCGGAGGACACACGACATGCCAAAGAACTTTCGGAGCCCCGTCACCTGTATGGTCGGAGGACACACCACATGCCAATCAACGTTCTGTGCACCGCCACCTAGCTGGTCGGAGGACACACCACATGCCAATCAACATTCGGTGCACTACCACCTGGCTAGTCGGAGGACACACGACATGCCAATCAACTTTCGGTGCACCGTCACCTGTATGGTCGGAGGACACACCACATGCCAATCAACGTTCTGTGCTCCGCCACAAGTCTGGTCGGAGGACACACCACATGCCAATCAACATTTGATGCACTGCCACCTGGCAGGTCGGAGGACACACCACATGCCAATCAACGTTCGGTGCACTGCCACCTGGCGGGTCGGTGGACACACTACATGCCAAACAACATTCTGTGCACTGCCAGCTGGCTGGTCGGAGGATACACCACATGCCAATCAGCATTCGGTGCACTGCCAACTGGCTGGTCGGAGGATACACCACATGACAATCCACATTCGGTGCACTGCCACCTGCGTGTCGGAGGTCCAACCACATGCCAATCAACATTCGGTGCACTGCCACCTGGCGTGTCAGTGGACAAACCGCATGCCAATCATCATTCGGTGCACTGCCACCTGGCTGGTCGGTGGACACACCACAAGCCAATCATCATTCGGTGCATCTGCCACCTGGCTGGTCGGTGGACACACCACATGCCAATCAACATTCGTTGCACTGCGACCTGGCTGGTTGGAGGACACAACACATCCCAATCAACATTCGGTGCACTGGCACCTGGCTGGTCGGAGGACACACCACATGCCAATCAACATTCGGTGAACTGTCACCCGGATGGTCGGAGGATACACCAGACGCCAATCAACTTTCGTTGCACTGCCACCTGGCTGTCGGCGGAAACACCACATGCTAATCAGCGTACGGTGCACTGCCACCAGGCTGGTCGTTGGACACACCACATGTCAATCAACATTCGATGCACTGCCACCTCACTGGTCGGTGGACACACCACATGCCAATCAACGTTCGGATCACTGCCACCTGGCTGGTCAGAGGACACACCACATGCCAATCAACGTTCGGTTCACTGCCACCTGGCTGGTCGGTGGACACACCACATGCCAATCAACGTTCTGTGCACTGCCACCTGGCGTGTCGGATGGCAAACCACATGCCAATCAACGTTCGGTGCACTGCCACCTGGCTGGTCGGAGGACACACCACATGCCAATCAACGTTCGGTGCACTGCCACCTGGCTGGTCGGAGGACACACCACATGCCAATCAACATTCAGTGCACTGCCACCTGGCTGGTCAGTGGACACAGCACATGCCAATCAACATTCGGTGCACTGCCACCTGGCAGGTCGGTGGACACACCACATGCCAATCAACATTCGGTGCACAGTCACCTGTATGGTCGCAGGACACACCACATGCCAATCAACTTTGGGTGCACTGCCACCTGGCGGATCGGTGGACACTCCACATGCCAATCAAAGTTCGATGCACTGCCACCTGGCGGGTCAGTAGACACTCCACATGCCAATCAACGTTCGGTGCACTGCCACTTGTCGGGTCGGAGGACACACCACATGCTAATCTACATTCGGTGCACTGCCACCTGGCTGGTCGGAGGACACACCACATTCCAATCAACATTCGGTGCACTGCCACCTGGCTGGTCGGAGGACACACCACATGCCAATCAACGTTCGGTGCACTGCCACTTGTCGGGTCGGAGGACACACCACATGCCAATCTACATTCGGTGCACTGCCACCTGTCTGGTCGGAGGACACATCACATGCCAATCAACATTCGGTGCACTGCCAGCAGGCTGGTCGGAGGACACACCACATGCCATTCAACATTCGGTGCACTGCCACCTGGCTGGTCGGAGGACACACCACATGCCAATCAACATTCGGTGCACTGCCACCTGGCGGATAGGAGGACACACCACATGCCAATCAACATTCGGTGCACTGCCACCTGGCTAGTCGGAAGACACACCACATGCCAATCAACATTCGGTACACTGCTACCTGGCTGGTCGGTGGACACACCACAAGCCAATCATCATTCGGTGCATCTGCCACCTGGCTGGTCGGTGGACACACCACATGCCAATCAACATTCGTTGCACTGCGACCTGGCTGGTTGGAGGACACAACACATCCCAATCAACATTCGGTGCACTGGCACCTGGCTGGTCGGAGGACACACCACATGCCAATCAACATTCGGTGAACTGTCACCCGGATGGTCGGAGGATACACCAGACGCCAATCAACGTTCGTTGCACTGCCACCTGGCTGTCGGCGGAAACACCACATGCTAATCAACGTACGGTGCACTGCCACCAGGCTGGTCGTTGGACACACCACATGTCAATCAACATTCGATGCACTGCCACCTCACTGGTCGGTGGACACACCACATGCCAATCAACGTTCGGATCACTGCCACCTGGCTGGTCAGAGGACACACCACATGCCAATCAACGTTCGGTTCACTGCCACCTGGCTGGTCGGTGGACACACCACATGCCAATCAACATTCTGTGCACTGCCACCTGGCGTGTCGGATGACCAACCACATGCCAATCAACGTTCGGTGCACTGCCACCTGGCTGGTCGGAGGACACACCACATGCCAATCAACCTTCGGTGCACTGCCACCTGGCTGGTCGGAGGACACACCCCATGCCAATCAACATTCGGTGCACTGCCATCTGGATCGTCGGTGGACAAACCACATGCCAATCAACATTCGGTGCACTGCCACCAGGCTGGTCGGTGGACACACCACATGCCAATCAACGTTCGGTGCACTGCCACCTGGCGTGTCGGAGGACACAACACGTCCCAATCAAAATTCTGTTCACTGCCACCTTGCGTGTCAGAGGACACACCAAGTGCCAATCAACATTCTGTTCACTGCCACCTTGCGTGTCGGAGGACACACCACATGCCAATCAACGTTCGGTGCACTGCCACCTGGCTGGTCGGAGGACACAGCGCATCCCCATCAACATTCGGTGCACTGCCACCAGGCTGGTCGGAGGACACACCACATGCCAATCAACATTCGGTGTACTTTCACCCGGATGGTCGGAGGACACACCACATGCCAATCAACATTCAGTGCACTGCCACCTGGCTGGTCAGTGGACACAGCACATGCCAATCAACATTCGGTGCACTGCCACCTGGCAGGTCGGTGGACACACCAGATGCCAATCAACATTCGGTGCACAGTCACCTGTATGGTCGCAGGACACACCACATGCCAATCAACTTTCGGTGCACTGCCACCTGGCGGATCGGTGGACACTCCACATGCCAATCAAAGTTCGATGCACTGCCACCTGGCGGGTCGGTAGACACTCCACATGCCAATCAACGTTCGGTGCACTGCCACTTGTCGGGTCGGAGGACACACCACATGCTAATCTACATTCGGTGCACTGCCACCTGGCTGGTCGGAGGACTCACCACATTCCAATCAACATTCGGTGCACTGCCACCTGGCTGGTCGGAGGACACACCACATGCCAATCAACGTTCGGTGCACTGCCACTTGTCGGGTCGGAGGACACACCACATGCCAATCTACATTCGGTGCACTGCCACCTGTCTGGTCGGAGGACACATCACATGCCAATCAACATTCGGTGCACTGCCACCAGGCTGGTCGGAGGACACACCACATGCCAATCAACATTCGGTGCACTGCCACCTGGCTGGTCGGAGGACACACCACATGCCAATCAACATTCGGTGCACTGCCACCTGGCGGATAGGAGGACACACCACATGCCAATCAACATTCGGTGCACTGCCACCTGGCTAGTCGGAAGACACACCACATGCCAATCAACATTCGGTACACTGCCACCTGGCTAGTCGGAGGACACACGACATGCCAAACAACTTTCTGTGCACCGTCACCTGTATGGTCGGAGGACACACCACATGCCAATCAACGTTCTGTGCACCGCCACCTAGCTGGTCGGAGGACACACCACATGCCAATCAACATTCGGTGCACTACCACCTGGCTAGTCGGAGGACACACGACATGCCAATCAACTTTCGGTGCACCGTCACCTGTATGGTCGGAGGACACACCACATGCCAATCAACGTTCTGTGCTCCGCCACCAGACTGGTCGGCGGACACACCACATGCCAATCAACATTTGATGCACTGCCACCTGGCAGGTCGGAGGACACACCACATGCCAATCAACGTTCGGTGCACTGCCACCTGGCGGGTCGGTGGACACACTACATGCCAAACAACATTCTATGCACTGCCAGCTGGCTGGTCGGAGGATACACCACATGCCAATCAGCATTCGGTGCACTGCCAACTGGCTGGTCGGAGGATACACCACATGACAATCCACATTCGGTGCACTGCCACCTGGCGTGTCGGAGGTCCAACCACATGCCAATCAACATTCGGTGCACTGCCACCTGGCGTGTCAGTGGACAAACCGCTTGCCAATCATCATTCGGTGCACTGCCACCTGGCTGGTCGGTGGACACACCACAAGCCAATCATCATTCGGTGCATCTGCCACCTGGCTGGTCGGTGGACACACCACATGCCAATCAACATTCGTTGTACTGCGACCTGGCTGGTTGGAGGACACAACACAACCCAATGAACATTCGGTGCACTGGCACCTGGCTGGTCGGAGGACACACCACATGCCAATCAACATTCGGTGAACAGTCACCCGGATGGTCGGAGGATACACCAGATGCCAATCAACGTTCTGTGCACTGCCACTTGGCTGGTCGGAGGAGACACCACATGCCAATCAACGTTCGGTGCACTGGCACCTGGCTAGTTGGAGGACACACCACATGCCAATCAACATTCAGTGTACTGCCACCTGGCTGGTCGGAGGACACACCACATGCCAATCAACATTCGGTGCACTGCCACCTGGCTGGTCGGTAGGACACACCACATGCCAATCAACATTCGGTGCAATGCCACCTGGCTGGTCGGAGGACACACCACATGCCAATCAACGTTCGGTGCACTGCCACCAGGCTGGTCGGAGGACACACCACATGCCAATCAACATTTGGTGCACTGCCACCTGGTGTGTCAGAGGACACCACATGACAATCAACATTCGGTGCACTACCAGCTGGCTGGTCGGAGGACACACACCATGCCAATAAATGTTCGGTGCACTGCCACCTGGCTGGTCGGAGGACACCACATGCCAATCAACGTTCCGTGCACTGCCACCTGGCTGGTCAGTGGACACTCCACATGCCAATCAACGTTCCGTGCACTGCCACCTGGCTGGTCAGTGGACACTCCACATGCCAATCAACATTTGGTGCACTGCCACCTGGCGTCTCGGAGGACACACCACATGCCAATCAACATTCTGTTCACTGCCACCTGGTGTGTCGGAGGACACACCACATGCCAATCAACATTCTGTGCACTGCCACAAGGCTGGACAGAGGACACACCACATGCCAATCAACATTCTGTGCACTGCCAGCTGGCGTGTCGGAGTACACACCACATGCCAATCAACATTTGGTGCACTGCCACCTGGCTGGTCGGTGGAAACACCACATGCCAATCAACGATCGGTGCACTGCCACCAGGCAGGTCGGAGGACACACCACATGCCAATCCACATTCGCTGCACTGCCACCTGGCTGGTCGGAGGACACACCACATGCCAATCCACATTTGCTGCACTGCCACCTGGCTGGTCGGAGGACACACCAGATGCCAATCAACGTTCGGTGCACTGTCACCCTGATGGTCGGAGGATACACCAGATGCCAATGAACGTTCGGTGCACTGCCACCTGGCTGATCGGAGGACACACCAGATGCCAATCCACATTCGGTGCACTGCCACCTGGCGTGTCGGATGACCAACCACATGCCAATCAACGTTCGGTGCACTGCCACCTAGCTGGTCGGAGGACACACCCCATGCCAATCAACGTTCGGTGCACTGCCACCGGGCTGGTCGGAGGACACACCCCATGCCAATCAACATGCGGTGCACTGCCATCTGGATCGTCGGTGGACAAACCACATGCCAATCAACATTCGGTGTACTGCCACCAGGCTGGTCGGTGGACACACCACATGCCAATCAACGTTCGGTGCACTGCCACCTGGCGGGTCGGTAGACACTCCACATGCCAATCAACGTTCGGTGCACTGCCACCTGGCTGGTCGGAGGACACACCACATGCCAATCAACATTCGGTGCACTGTCACCTGGCTGGTCGGAGGACACACCACATGCCAATCAACGTTCGGTGCTCTGCCACTTGTCGGGTCGGAGGACACACTACATGCCAATCAACATTCGGTGTACTGCCACCTGTCTGGTCGGAGGATACATCACATGCCAATCAACATTCGGTGCACTGCCACCTGGCTGGTCGGAGGACACACTACATGCCAATCAACATTCTGTGCACTGCCACCTGGAGGGTAGGAGGACATGCCAATCAACATTCGGTGCACTGCCACCTGGCTAGTCGGAAGACACACCACATGCCAATCAACATTCGGTACACTGCCACCTGGCTAGTCGGAGGACACACGACATGCCAAACAACTTTCGGTGCCCCGTCACCTGTATGGTCGGAGGACACATCACATGCCAATCAACGTTCTGTGCACCGCCACCTAGCTGGTCGGAGGACACACCACATGCCAATCAACATTCGGTGCACTACCACCTGGCTAGTCGGAGGACACACGACATGCCAATCAACTTTCGGTGCACCGTCACCTGTATGGTCGGAGGACACACCACATGCCAATCAACGTTCTGTGCTCCGCCACCAGACTGGTCGGAGGACACACCACATGCCAATCAACATTTGATGCACTGCCACCTGGCAGGTCGGAGGACACACCACATGCCAATCAACGTTCGGTGCACTGCCACCTGGCGGGTCGGTGGACACACTACATGCCAAACAACATTCTGTGCACTGCCAGCTGGCTGGTCGGAGGATACACCACATGCCAATCAGCATTCGGTGCACTGCCAACTGGCTGGTCGGAGGATACACCACATGACAATCCACATTCGGTGCACTGCCACCTGGCGTGTCGGAGGTCCAACCACATGCCAATCAACATTCGGTGCACTGCCACCTGGCGTATCGGTGGACAAACCGCATGCCAATCATCATTCGGTGCACTGCCACCTGGCTGGTCGGTGGACACACCACATGCCAATCAACATTCGTTGCACTGCGTCCTGGCTGGTTGGAGGAGACAACACATCCCAATCAACATTCGGTGCACTGGCACCTGGCTGGTCGGAGGACACACCACATGCCAATCAACGTTCGGTTCACTGCCACCTGGCTGGTCAGAGGACACACCACATGCCAATCAACATTCTGTGCACTGCCACCTGCCTGGTCGGAGGACACACCACATGCCAATCAACATTCTATGCACTGCCATCTGGATCGTCGGTGGACAAACCACATGCCAATCAACATTCGGTGCACTGCCACCAGGCTGGTCGGTGGACACACCACATGCCAATCAACATTCTGTGCACTGCCACCTGGCTGGTCGGAGGACACACCACATGCCAATCAACGTAGGGTGCACTGCCACCTGGCGTGTCGGAGGACACAACACGTGCCAATCAACATTCTGTTCACTGCCACCTTGCGTGTAGGACCACACACCACGTGCCAATCAACATTCTGTGCACTGCCACCTGGCTGGTCGGAGGACACAGCACATGCCAATCAACATTCAGGGAACAGCCACCTGGCGTGTAGGAAGACAACACATGCCAATCAGCATTCAGTGCACTACCAGCTGACTGGTCGGAGGACACACCACATCCCAATCAACATTCGGTGCACTACCAGCTGGCTGGTCGGAGGACACACACCTTGCCAATCAACATTCGGTGCACTGCCAGCTGGCTGGTCAGAGGACACACCACATGCCAATCAACATTCAGTGCACAGTCACCTGGCTGGTCAGAGGACACAACACATGCCAATCAACGTTCAGTGCACTGCCACCTGGCTGGTCTGAGGACACACCACATGCCAATCAACATTCTGTGCACTGCCACCGGGCTGGTCGGAGGACACACCACATGTCAATCAACATTCGATGCACTGCCACCTCACTGGTCGGTGGACACACCACATGCCAATCAACGTTCGGATCACTGCCACCTGGCTGGTCAGAGGACACACCACATGCCAATCAACGTTTGGTTCACTGCCACCTGGCTGGTCGGTGGACATACCACATGCCAATCAACATTCTGTGCACTGCCACTTGGCGTGTCGGATGACCAACCACATGCCAATCAACGTTCGGTGCACTGCCACCTGGCTGGTCGGAGGACACACCACATGCCAATCAACGTTCGTTGCACTGCCACCTGGCTGGTCGGAGGACACACCCCATGCCAATCAACATTCGGTGCACTGCCATCTGGATCGTCGGTGGACAAACCACATTCCAATCAACATTCGGTGCACTGCCACCAGGCTGGTCGGTGGACAGACCACATGCCAATCAACGTTCGGTGCACTGCCACCTGGCGTGTCGGAGGACACAACACGTCCCAATCAAAATTCTGTTCACTGCTACCTTGCGTGTCAGAGGACACACCAAGTGCCAATCAACATTCTGTTCACTGCCACCTTGCGTGTCGGAGGACACACCACGTGCCAATCAACGTTCGGTGCACTGCCACCTGGCTGGTCGGAGGACACAGCGCATCCCCATCAACATTCGGTGCACTGCCACCAGGCTGGTCGGAGGACACACCACATGCCAATCAACATTCGGTGTACTTTCACCCGGATGGTCGGAGGACACACCACATGCCAATCAACATTCGGTGCACTGCCACCTGGCTGGTCAGTGGACACAGCAGATGCCAATCAACATTCGGTGCACTGCCACCTGGCAGGTCGGTGGACACACCACATGCCAATCAACATTCGGTGCACAGTCACCTGTATGGTCGCAGGACACACCACATGCCAATCAACTTTGGGTGCACTGCCACCTGGCGGGTCGGTGGACACTCCACATGCCAATCAAAGTTCGATGCACTGCCACCTGGTGGGTCGGTAGACACTCCACATGCCAATCTACTTTCGGTGCACTGCCACTTGTCGGGTCGGAGGACACACCACATGCTAATCTACATTCGGTGCACTGCCACCTGGCTGGTCGGAGGACACACCACATGCCAATCAACGTTCGGTGCACTGCCACTTGTCGGGTCGGAGGACACACCACATGCCAATCTACATTCGGTGCACTGCCACCTGTCTGGTCGGAGGACACACCACATGCCAATCAACATTCGGTGCACTGCCACCTGGCTGGTCGGAGGACACACCACATGCCAATCAACGTTCGGTGCACGGCCACCTGGCTGGTCGGAAGACACACCCCATGCCAATCAACATTCGGTGCACTGCCATCTGGATCGTCGGTGGACAAACCACATTCCAATCAACATGCGGTGCACTGCCACCTGGCTGGTCGGAGGACACACCACATGCCAATCAACGTTCGGTGCACTGCCACTTGTCGGGTCGGAGGACACACCACATGCCAATCTACATTCGGTGCACTGCCACCTGTCTGGTCGGAGGACACACCACATGCCAATCAACATTCGGTGCACTGCCACCTGGCTGGTCGGAGGACACACCACATGCCAATCAACGTTCGGTGCACGGCCACCTGGCTGGTCGGAAGACACACCCCATGCCAATCAACATTCGGTGCACTGCCATCTGGATCGTCGGTGGACAAACCACATTCCAATCAACATGCGGTGCACTGCCACCAGGCTGGTCGGTGGACACACCACATGCCAATCAACATGCGGTGCACTGCCACCAGGCTGGTCGGAGGACACACCACATGCCAATCAACGTTCGGTGCACTGCCACCTGGCGTGTCGGAGGACACAACACGTCCCAATCAAAATTCTGTTCACTGCCACCTTGCCTGTCGGAGGACACACCACGTGCCAATCAACGTTCGGTGCACTGCCACCTGGCTGGTTGGAGGAGACAACACATCCCAATCAACATTCGGTGCACTGGCACCTGGCTGGTCGGAGGACACACCACATGCCAATCAACGTTCGGTTCACTGCCACCTGGCTGGTCAGAGGACACACCACATGCCAATCAACATTCTGTGCACTGCCACCTGCCTGGTCGGAGGACACACCACATGCCAATCAACATTCTATGCACTGCCATCTGGATCGTCGGTGGACAAACCACATGCCAATCAACATTCGGTGCACTGCCACCAGGCTGGTCGGTGGACACACCACATGCCAATCAACATTCTGTGCACTGCCACCTGGCTGGTCGGAGGACACACCACATGCCAATCAACGTAGGGTGCACTGCCACCTGGCGTGTCGGAGGACACAACACGTGCCAATCAACATTCTGTTCACTGCCACCTTGCGTGTAGGACCACACACCACGTGCCAATCAACATTCTGTGCACTGCCACCTGGCTGGTCGGAGGACACAGCACATGCCAATCAACATTCAGGGAACAGCCACCTGGCGTGTAGGAAGACAACACATGCCAATCAGCATTCAGTGCACTACCAGCTGACTGGTCGGAGGACACACCACATCCCAATCAACATTCGGTGCACTACCAGCTGGCTGGTCGGAGGACACACACCTTGCCAATCAACATTCGGTGCACTGCCAGCTGGCTGGTCAGAGGACACACCACATGCCAATCAACATTCAGTGCACAGTCACCTGGCTGGTCAGAGGACACAACACATGCCAATCAACGTTCAGTGCACTGCCACCTGGCTGGTCTGAGGACACACCACATGCCAATCAACATTCTGTGCACTGCCACCGGGCTGGTCGGAGGACACACCACATGTCAATCAACATTCGATGCACTGCCACCTCACTGGTCGGTGGACACACCACATGCCAATCAACGTTCGGATCACTGCCACCTGGCTGGTCAGAGGACACACCACATGCCAATCAACGTTTGGTTCACTGCCACCTGGCTGGTCGGTGGACATACCACATGCCAATCAACATTCTGTGCACTGCCACTTGGCGTGTCGGATGACCAACCACATGCCAATCAACGTTCGGTGCACTGCCACCTGGCTGGTCGGAGGACACACCACATGCCAATCAACGTTCGTTGCACTGCCACCTGGCTGGTCGGAGGACACACCCCATGCCAATCAACATTCGGTGCACTGCCATCTGGATCGTCGGTGGACAAACCACATTCCAATCAACATTCGGTGCACTGCCACCAGGCTGGTCGGTGGACAGACCACATGCCAATCAACGTTCGGTGCACTGCCACCTGGCGTGTCGGAGGACACAACACGTCCCAATCAAAATTCTGTTCACTGCTACCTTGCGTGTCAGAGGACACACCAAGTGCCAATCAACATTCTGTTCACTGCCACCTTGCGTGTCGGAGGACACACCACGTGCCAATCAACGTTCGGTGCACTGCCACCTGGCTGGTCGGAGGACACAGCGCATCCCCATCAACATTCGGTGCACTGCCACCAGGCTGGTCGGAGGACACACCACATGCCAATCAACATTCGGTGTACTTTCACCCGGATGGTCGGAGGACACACCACATGCCAATCAACATTCGGTGCACTGCCACCTGGCTGGTCAGTGGACACAGCAGATGCCAATCAACATTCGGTGCACTGCCACCTGGCAGGTCGGTGGACACACCACATGCCAATCAACATTCGGTGCACAGTCACCTGTATGGTCGCAGGACACACCACATGCCAATCAACTTTGGGTGCACTGCCACCTGGCGGGTCGGTGGACACTCCACATGCCAATCAAAGTTCGATGCACTGCCACCTGGTGGGTCGGTAGACACTCCACATGCCAATCTACTTTCGGTGCACTGCCACTTGTCGGGTCGGAGGACACACCACATGCTAATCTACATTCGGTGCACTGCCACCTGGCTGGTCGGAGGACACACCACATGCCAATCAACATTCGGTGCACTGCCACCTGGCTGGTCGGAGGACACACCACATGCCAATCAACGTTCGGTGCACTGCCACTTGTCGGGTCGGAGGACACACCACATGCCAATCTACATTCGGTGCACTGCCACCTGTCTGGTCGGAGGACACACCACATGCCAATCAACATTCGGTGCACTGCCACCTGGCTGGTCGGAGGACACACCACATGCCAATCAACGTTCGGTGCACGGCCACCTGGCTGGTCGGAAGACACACCCCATGCCAATCAACATTCGGTGCACTGCCATCTGGATCGTCGGTGGACAAACCACATTCCAATCAACATGCGGTGCACTGCCACCAGGCTGGTCGGTGGACACACCACATGCCAATCAACATGCGGTGCACTGCCACCAGGCTGGTCGGAGGACACACCACATGCCAATCAACGTTCGGTGCACTGCCACCTGGCGTGTCGGAGGACACAACACGTCCCAATCAAAATTCTGTTCACTGCCACCTTGCCTGTCGGAGGACACACCACGTGCCAATCAACGTTCGGTGCACTGCCACCTGGCTGGTCGGAGGACACACCACATGCCAATCAACGTTCGGTGCACTGCCACCTGGCTGGTCGGAGGACACAGCGCATCCCCATCTACATTCGGTGCACTGCCACCAGGCTGGTCGGAGGACGCACCACATGCCAATCAACATTCGGTGTACTTTCACCCGGATGGTCGGAGGACACACCACATGCCAATCAACATTCGGTGTACTTTCACCCGGATGGTCGGAGGACACACCACATGCCAATCAACATTCGGTGTACTTTCACCCGGATGGTCGGAGGACACACCACATGCCAATCAACATTCGGTGCACTGCCACCTGGCTGGTCAGTGGACACAGCAGATGCCAATCAACATTCGGTGCACTGCCACCTGGCAGGTCGGTGGACACACCACATGCCAATCAACATTCGGTGCACAGTCACCTGTATGGTCGCAGGACACACCACATGCCAATCAACTTTGGGTGCACTGCCACCTGGCGGGTCGGTGGACACTCCACATGCCAATCAAAGTTCGATGCACTGCCACCTGGTGGGTCGGTAGACACTCCACATGCCAATCTACGTTCCGTGCACTGCCACTTGTCGGGTCGGAGGACACACCACATGCTAATCTACATTCGGTGCACTGCCACCTGGCTGGTCGGAGGACACACCACATGCCAATCAACATTCGGTGCACTGCCACCTGGCTGGTCGGAGGACACACCACATGCCAATCAACGTTCGGTGCACTGCCACTTGTCGGGTCGGAGGACACACCACATGCCAATCTACATTCGGTGCACTGCCACCTGTCTGGTCGGAGGACACATCACATGCCAATCAACATTCGGTGCACTGCCACCTGGCTGGTCGGAGGACACACCACATGCCAATCAACATTCGGTGCACTGCCACCTGGCTGGTCGGAGGACACACCACATGCCAATCAACATTCGGTGCACTGCCACCTGGCGGGTAGGAGGACACACCACATGCCAATCAACATTCGGTGCACTGCCACCTGGCTAGTCGGAAGACACACCACATGCCAATCAACATTCGGTACACGGCCACGTGGCTAGTCGGAGGACACACGACATGCCAAACAACTTTCGGTGCACCGTCACCTGTATGGTCGGAGGACACACCACATGCCAATCAACGTTCTGTGCACCGCCACCTAGCTGGTCGGAGGACACACCACATGCCAATCAACATTCGGTGCACTACCACCTGGCTAGTCGGAGGACACACGACATGCCAATCAACTTTCCGTGCTCCGCCACCAGACTGGTCGGAGGACACACCACATGCCAATCAACATTTGATGCACTGCCACCTGGCAGGTCGGAGGACACACCACATGCCAATCAACGTTCGGTGCACTGCCACCTGGCGGGTCGGTGGACACACTACATGCCAAACAACATTCTATGCACTGCCAGCTGGCTGGTCGGAGGATACACCACATGCCAATCAGAATTCGGTGCACTGCCAACTGGCTGGTCGGAGGATACACCACATGACAATCCACATTCGGTGCACTGCCACCTGGCGTGTCGGAGGTCCAACCACATGCCAATCAACATTCGGTGCACTGCCACCTGGCGTGTCAGTGGACAAACCGCATGCCAATCATCATTCGGTGCACTGCCAGCTGGCTGGTCGGTGGACACACCACATGCCAATCAACATTCGTTGCACTGCGACCTGGCTGGTTGGAGGACACAACACATCCCAATCAACATTCGGTGCACTGGCACCTGGCTGGTCGGAGGACACACCACATGCCAATCAACATTCGGCGAACTGTCACCCGGATGGTCGGAGGATACACCAGATGCCAATCAACGTTCTGTGCACTGCCACCTGGCTGGTCGGAGGAGACACCACATGCCAATCAACGTTCGGTGCACTGGCACCTGGCTAGTTGGAGGACACACCACATGCCAATCAACATTCAGTGCACTGCCACCTGGCTGGTCGGAGGACACACCACATGCCAATCAACATTCGGTGCACTGCCACCTGGCTGTTCGGAGGACACACCACATGCCAATCAATGTTCGGTGCACTGCCACCAGAATGGTCGGTGGTCACACCACATGCCAATCGTCATTCGCTGCACTGCCACCAGGCTGGTCGGAGGACACACCACATGCCAATCAACATTTGGTGCACTGCCACCTGGTGTGTCAGAGGACACCACATGACAATCAACATTCGGTGCACTACCAGCTGGCTGGTCGGAGGACACACACCATGCCAATAAATATTCGGTGCACTGCCACCTGGCTGGTCGGAGGACACCACATGCCAATCAACGTTCCGTGCACTGCCACCTGGCTGGTCAGTGGACACTCCACATGCCAATCAACGTTCCGTGCACTGCCACCTGGCTGGTCAGTGGACACTCCACATGCCAATCAACATTCGGTGCACTGCCACCTGGCGTCTCGGAGGACACACCACATGCCAATCAACATTCTGTTCACTGCCACCTGGTGTGTCGGAGGACACACCACATGCCAATCAACATTCTGTGCACTGCCACAAGGCTGGACAGAGGACACACCACATGCCAATCAACATTCTGTGCACTGCCAGCTGGCGTGTCGGAGTACACACCACATGCCAATCAACATTTGGTGCACTGCCACCTGGCTGGTCGGTGGAAACACCACATGCCAATCAACGATCGGTGCACTGCCACCAGGCAGGTCGGAGGACACACCACATGCCAATCCACATTCGGTGCACTGCCACCTGGCTGGTCGGAGGACACACCACATGCCAATCCAGATTTGCTGCACTGCCACCTGGCTGGTCGGAGGACACACCAGATGCCAATCAACGTTCGGTCGACTGCCACCTGGCTGATCGGAGGACACACCAGATGCCAATCAACATTCGGTGCACTGCCACCTGGCGTGTCGGATGACCAACCACATGCCAATCAACGTTCGGTGCACTGCCACCTGGCTGGTCGGAGGACACACCCCATGCCAATCAACGTTCGGTGCACTGCCACCGGGCTGGTCGGAGGACACACCCCATGCCAATCAACATTCGGTGCACTGCCATCTGGATCGTCGGTGGACAAACCACATGCCAATTAACATTCGGTGCACTGCCACCAGGCTGGTCGGTGGACACACCACATGCCAATCAACGTTCGGTGCACTGCCACCTGGCGTGTCGGAGGACACAACACGTCCCAATCAACATTCTGTTCACTGCCACCTTGCGTGTCAGAGGACACACCAAGTGCCAATCAACATTCTGTTTACTGCCACCTTGCGTGTCGGAGGACACACCACGTGCCAATCAAAGTTCGGTGCACTGCCACCTGGCTGGTCGGAGGACACAGCGCATCCCCATCAACATTCGGTGCACTGCCACCAGGCTGGTCGGAGGACACACCACATGCCAATCAACATTCGGTGTACTTTCACCCGGATGGTCGGAGAACACACCACATGCCAATCAACATTCGGTGCACTGCCACCTGGCTGGTCAGTGGACACAGCACATGCCAATCAACATTCGGTGCACTGCCACCTGGCTGGTCGGTGGACACACCACATGCCAATCAACATTCGGTGCACAGTCACCTGTATGGTCGCAGGACACACCACATGCCAATCAACTTTGGGTGCACTGCCACCTGGCGGGTCGGTGGACACTCCACATGCCAATCAAAGTTCGATGCACTGCCACCTGGCGGGTCGGTAGACACTCCACATGCCAATCAACGTTCGGTGCAATGCCACCTGGCTGGTCGGAGGACACACCACATGCCAATCAACATTCGGTGCACTGTCACCTGGCTGGTCGGAGGACACACCACATGACAATCAACGTTCGGTGCACTGTCACTTGTCGGGTCGGAGGACACACTACATGCCAATCAACATTCGGTGCACTGCCACCTGTCTGGTCGGAGGACACATCACTTGCCAATCAACATTCGGTGCACTGCCACCTGGCTGGTCGGAGGACACACCACATGCCAATCAACATTAGGTGCACTGCCACCTGGCGGGTAGGAGGACACACCACATGCCAATCAACATTCGGTGCACTGCCACCTGGCTAGTCGGAAGACACACCACATGCCAATCAACATTCGGTACACTGCCACCTGGCTAGTCGGAGGACACACGACATGCCAAACAACTTTCGGTGCCCCGTCACCTGTATGGTCGGAGGACACACCACATGCCAATCAACGTTCTGTGCACCGCCACCTAGCTGGTCGGAGGACACACCACATGCCAATCAACATTCGGTGCACTACCACCTGGCTAGTCGGAGGACACACGACATGCCAATCAACTTTCGGTGCACCGTCACCTGTATGGTCGGAGGACACACCACATGCCAATCAACGTTCTGTGCTCCGCCACCAGACTGGTCGGAGGACACACCACATGCCAATCAACATTTGATGCACTGCCACCTGGCAGGTCGGAGGACACACCACATGCCAATCAACGTTCGGTGCACTGCCACCTGGCGGGTCGGTGGACACACTACATGCCAAACAACATTCTGTGCACTGCCAGCTGGCTGGTCGGAGGATACACCACATGCCAATCAGCATTCGGTGCACTGCCAACTGGCTGGTCGGAGGATACACCACATGACAATCCACATTCGGTGCACTGCCACCTGGCGTGTCGGAGGTCCAACCACATGCCAATCAACATTCGGTGCACTGCCACCTGGCGTGTCAGTGGACAAACCGCATGCCAATCATCATTCGGTGCACTGCCACCTGGCTGGTCGGTGGACACACCACAAGCCAATCATCATTCGGTGCATCTGCCACCTGGCTGGTCGGTGGACACACCACATGCCAATCAACATTCGTTGCACTGCGTCCTGGCTGGTTGGAGAACACAACACATCCCAATCAACATTCGGTGCACTGGCACCTGGCTGGTCGGAGGACACACCACATGCCAATCAACATTCGGTGAACTGTCACCCGGATGGTCGGAGGATACACCAGACGCCAATCAACGTTCGTTGCACTGCCACCTGGCTGTCGGCGGAAACACCACATGCTAATCAACGTTCGGTGCACTGCCACCAGGCTGGTCGTTGGACACACCACATGTCAATCAACATTCGATGCACTGCCACCTCACTGGTCGGTGGACACACCACATGCCAATCAACGTTCGGATCACTGCCACCTGGCTGGTCAGAGGACACACCACATGCCAATCAACGTTCGGTTCACTGCCACCTGGCTGGTCGGTGGACACACCACATGCCAATCAACATTCTATGCACTGCCATCTGGATCGTCGGTGGACAAACCACATGCCAATCAACATTCGGTGCACTGCCACCAGGCTGGTCGGTGGACACACAACATGCCAATCAACGTTCGGTGCACTGCCACCTGGCATGTCGGAGGACACAACACGTGCCAATCAACATTCTGTTCACTGCCACCTTGCGTGTAGGACGACACACCACGTGCCAATCAACATTCTGTGCACTGCCACCTGGCTGGTCGGAGGACACAGCACATGCCAATCAACATTCAGGGAACAGCCACCTGGCGTGTAGGAAGACAACACATGCCAATCAGCATTCAGTGCACTACCAGCTGACTGGTCGGAGGACACACCACATCCCAATCAACATTCGGTGCTCTACCAGCTGGCTGGTCGGAGGACACACACCTTGCCAATCAACATTCGGTGCACTGCCACCTGGCTGGTCAGAGGACACACCACATGCCAATCAACATTCAGTGCACAGTCACCTGGCTGGTCAGAGGACACAACACATGCCAATCAACGTTCGGTGCACTGCCACCTGGCTGGTCTGAGGACACACCACATGCCAATCAACATTCTGTGCACTGCCACCGGGCTGGTCGGAGGACACACCACATGCCATTCAACGTTCGGTGCACTGCCTCCTGGCTGGTCTGAGGATACACCACATGCCAATCAAAATTCTGTGCACTGACACCAGGCTGGTCGGAGGACACACCACATGCCAATCAACGTTCTGTGCACTGCCACCTGGCTGGTCGGAGGACACACCACATGCCAATCAACGATCGGTGTACTGCCACCTGGCGGGTCGGAGGACACACCACATGCCAATCAACATTCTGTGCACTGCCACCTGGCTGGTCAGAGGACACACCACATGCCAATCAACATTCAGTGCACAGTCACCTGGCTGGTCAGAGGACACAACACATGCCAATCAACGTTCGGTGCACTGCCACCTGGCTGGTCTGAGGACACACCACATGCCAATCAACATTCTGTGCACTGCCACCGGGCTGGTCGGAGGACACACCACATGCCAATCAACGTTCGGTGCACTGCCACCTGGCTGGTCTGAGGACACACCACATGCCAATCAACATTCTGTGCACTCCCACCTGGCTGGTCGGAGGACACATCACATGCCAATCAACATTCGCTGCACTGCCACCTGGCGGGTCGGTGGACACACCACATGCCAATCAACATTCGGTGCACTGCCACCAGGCTGGTCGGTGGACACACCACATGCCAATCAACATTCGGTGCACTGCCACCAGGCTGGTCGGTGGACACACCACATGCCAATCAACATTCTGTGCATTGCGACCTGGCTGGTCGGAGGACACACCAGATGCCAATCAACGTTCGGTGCACTGTCACCCTGATGGTCGGAGGATACACCAGATGCCAATGAACGTTCGGTGCACTGCCACCTGGCTGATCGGAGGACACACCAGATGCCAATCAACATTCGGTGCACTGCCACCTGGCGTGTCGGATGACCAGCCACATGCCAATCAACGTTCGGTGCACTGCCACCTGGCTGGTCGGAGGACACACCCCATGCCAATCAACGTTCGGTGCGCTGCCACCGGGCTGGTCGGAGGACACACCCCATGCCAATCAACGTTCGGTGCACTTCCACCTGGCGTGTCGGAGGACACAACACGTGCCAATCAACATTCTGTTCACTGCCACCTTGCGTGTAGGACGACAGACCACGTGCCAATCAACATTCTGTGCACTGCCACCTGGCTGGTCGGAGGACACAGCACATGCCAATCAACATTCAGGGAACAGCCACCTGGCGTGTAGGAAGACAACACATGCCAATCAGCATTCAGTGCACTACCAGCTGACTGGTCGGAGGACACACCACATCCCAATCAACATTCGGTGCTCTACCAGCTGGCTGGTCGGAGGACACACACCTTGCCAATCAACATTCGGTGCACTGCCACCTGGCTGGTCAGAGGACACACCACATGCCAATCAACATTCAGTGCACAGTCACCTGGCTGGTCAGAGGACACAACACATGCCAATCAACGTTCGGTGCACTGCCACCTGGCTGGTCTGAGGACACACCACATGCCAATCAACATTCTGTGCACTGCCACCGGGCTGGTCGGAGGACACACCACATGCCATTCAACGTTCGGTGCACTGCCTCCTGGCTGGTCTGAGGATACACCACATGCCAATCAAAATTCTGTGCACTGACACCAGGCTGGTCGGAGGACACACCACATGCCAATCAACGTTCTGTGCACTGCCACCTGGCTGGTCGGAGGACACACCACATGCCAATCAACGATCGGTGTACTGCCACCTGGCGGGTCGGAGGACACACCACATGCCAATCAACATTCTGTGCACTGCCACCTGGCTGGTCAGAGGACACACCACATGCCAATCAACATTCAGTGCACAGTCACCTGGCTGGTCAGAGGACACAACACATGCCAATCAACGTTCGGTGCACTGCCACCTGGCTGGTCTGAGGACACACCACATGCCAATCAACATTCTGTGCACTGCCACCGGGCTGGTCGGAGGACACACCACATGCCAATCAAAGTTCGGTGCACTGCCACCTGGCTGGTCTGAGGACACACCACATGCCAATCAACATTCTGTGCACTCCCACCTGGCTGGTCGGAGGACACATCACATGCCAATCAACATTCGCTGCACTGCCACCTGGCGGGTCGGTGGACACACCACATGCCAATCAACATTCGGTGCACTGCCACCAGGCTGGTCGGTGGACACACCACATGCCAATCAACATTCGGTGCACTGCCACCAGGCTGGTCGGTGGACACACCACATGCCAATCAACATTCTGTGCATTGCGACCTGGCTGGTCGGAGGACACACCAGATGCCAATCAACGTTCGGTGCACTGTCACCCTGATGGTCGGAGGATACACCAGATGCCAATGAACGTTCGGTGCACTGCCACCTGGCTGATCGGAGGACACACCAGATGCCAATCAACATTCGGTGCACTGCCACCTGGCGTGTCGGATGACCAACCACATGCCAATCAACGTTCGGTGCACTGCCACCTGGCTGGTCGGAGGACACACCCCATGCCAATCAACGTTCGGTGCACTGCCACCGGTCTGGTCGGAGGACACACCCCATGCCAATCAACATTCGGTGCACTGCCATCTGGATCGTCGGTGGACAAACCACATGCCAATCAACATTCGGTGCACTGCCACCAGGCTGGTCGGTGGACACACCACATGCCAATCAACGTTCGGTGCACTGCCACCTGGCGTGTCGGAGGACACAACACGTCCCAATCAACATTCTGTTCACTGCCAACTTGCGTGTCAGAGGACACACCAAGTGCCAATCAACATTCTGTTTACTGCCACCTTGCGTGTCGGAGGACACACCACGTGCCAATCAACATTCAGTGCACAGTCACCTGGCTGGTCAGAGGACACAACACATGCCAATCAACGTTCGGTGCACTGCCACCTGGCTGGTCTGAGGACACACCACATGCCAATCAACATTCTGTGCACTGCCACCGGGCTGGTCGGAGGACACACCACATGCCATTCAACGTTCGGTGCACTGCCTCCTGGCTGGTCTGAGGATACACCACATGCCAATCAAAATTCTGTGCACTGACACCAGGCTGGTCGGAGGACACACCACATGCCAATCAACGTTCTGTGCACTGCCACCTGGCTGGTCGGAGGACACACCACATGCCAATCAACGATCGGTGTACTGCCACCTGGCGGGTCGGAG